>NC_133103.1:14993596-15309846 GCF_022965805.1 Primulina eburnea
CCGGAACTGTTCCGGGCAGTGCACTGTGCGCGCCTGCGCGCACAGTGCCGCGCGCGCAGCGGGCGCTCGCGCTGTGCGGATCGTCCGCACAGCGCGCGGCTGCGCGCGCACATGCTGTGCGGAGCGTCCGCACAGCGTGCGGCGGCGCGCGCCCACGCTGTGCGGAGCGTCCGCACAGCGCGCGGCGGCGACGCGCGCACGGCGTGCCGCCGCGACGCGCCCCTGTGCGCGCCTGCGCGCGCAGGGCCCTTGCGGCTGCCCGAAACGTTCGGGCAGCAGGGGCGGCTGCCCGGGATTGTCTCGGGAAGCGTTCTGGATGATGGGCTTGAATTGTTTAGGCCTAGGGTGCAATTTTTTGATTTTTCAAACTTTTGGGTAAAATTGATATTTTTGAAAATTGGTTCAATTTTTATTTTGGAAAATTAATTTTTGAAATATTAATAATTTTCTTGTGAAATAAATAATTAGAATATGATTTTAATTATTTATGGTAAAAATGAGTTTTTACAAGAAATCAATTATTATTGATTTAATTGGAAATTAAATAAATGAGTTTATTTAATTTCTTAAATTCTTTAATAATTGTGGTGGTTAGTAATATAATTATTAGATATATGATTTATCAATTAATTAAATTGTTTAATTAAATTGATGTTAATATTTGATATTAAATGCATGAAGGATGATCGAGAGCCTTGACCAATGTGTTAGGTGTATGTTAGGATATTTTACTGTTTTATTCGTTTTTTAATATTTGATATTATTAAAGTGGGCCTGGTTTATGGCCCGTTCCCACCCCATGAGATGTATCTCTTATGTGCCATGGCTATTTAAATGTAATATTAGAAATAGTGGGAGATCAAAACTGGAAGATGGTGGGCCCGATGATCAAGACGAAGACATGTAAAATATTGGAAGCTCTTGTAATAGTTGCATTTGCATCCCTGCATTCACCTAGGTTGGACCTGGATCCATGTATGGCTCACATGGATCTAATAGTGTTGGCAATCGATCATCCTTATTTATTGTTGAATGTCATATTATGATATATATGCGATATATAGTAGTATGCATGTATGTATATTATTAGATAATATAGTTGCATGAATCCGGCAAACATACAAACTCGTGGCACGTGATTTTTAATTGAATTGATGAGACAATTTTAAAATTAAAATCCCTCATTTTGAATATGATTCAAAATTTATATCAAACTGAATAAGTAAAAATTAAAAGAGTTTAATTTTTCCTTGCCTTCCATCAACCGTGGTTGCATGTTGATCGCTACCCGCGGACAGTGTCTGGCTCATATTATTGGGGAGGCCTGTACGCCGGAAAGCTGTGACTTCCACCGGACATATGATGTGAATTGAGTGGAACTCTCATGACTTCGGCTCATATTATTGGGGGAACTCATGGCGACCGTCTATTACAATTCAACATTGATGGGTTGGTTTGACACGCGAAAATAAACGGCGTCATATTATTGGGTCCTTATTAAACGTGAGGCAAAACACGCGGAGGTTGCATAGGGATGCAATTGGACTCTACCTTTTAGAAATTATAATTGGCTGATATTATTCGGGATTATAATTGACTAATTGGACTCTACGTGCCTACTAAGGAAATACGATTTCCCTTTTTCATCAGAGGGTGGTGAAAATGTCAAAATAGTAGGAGGGTAATTTATAAAATGAAATCCATATTTTATATCTTAAAATTATTTTAAAATAATCAGCAACAATTATTCTGTTTCCATATCAGTGTATATTTCGATTTCGTCACGTAATCCAATTTTATTATTAACAAGCTAATCGAATCTAATTTTCAAGACTGGCTGGGAAAATTGTTCTGAATTCAGAGAAAATGGCATACACACTAATGTCAGTCCTGCTGAACTGACAAAGCATGCAAGATGGTAGGACCATAGTATGCAAGCTAAAGTGTGATGTGCTTTCTTCTATGTCAAATGAACTGTAGGGACAGTTTAAGGAAATTTTGAATGCTGTTGACATTCGAATACACGTGCAAGAGTTGCATGGTGCATGAAACTCATACGATGATGCACACTACTTTCAAAGAGCTCATGACTACACACATGCAAGATGTGGCTCTAGCCCATGAGCATGGTGTA
The DNA here is from genome assembly GCF_022965805.1 of Primulina eburnea. NCBI lineage: Eukaryota > Viridiplantae > Streptophyta > Magnoliopsida > Lamiales > Gesneriaceae > Primulina > Primulina eburnea. The sequence continues at coordinate 14,995,731 of NC_133103.1, forward strand.
CATATGATTGTGTTATTAAGAATGTGGTGGGTCTGGAATATGTGATTCCTAACGAGTTAATTGATAACATCAATTTGTTGTCTTTCTATTCCTCATTTGACGGGGGTTATGGTGAACTTCAAGTTTAATAAGATATCTGATAGCCTTGAAGAGCTAGTCAATATGCTTATGACTTATGAGATCACCATAAAATAAGAAAAATTGTTGTTTTTATAATGGGCCTTTCGTCGGACGAAAAATGACCCACAAGGTAAGGGAAAGAAATGTTCCGCCCCTCACAAGAAAAATAATCCCAATAAGAAGCAAACTCTAAAAGACACTTGAAAGGCCTACAAAGCCCGATAAGTCAGAACATATTTATTTCACTGCAAGAAGTTCGGACATAAGAAATTATATGCGCCAGAAATGTTCTGGAAATGATAAATGAATGTCCGAGTAAACATGATTTCAACAACAAACAAAAGAAAGTTAGATGATCCAAATCCACACAAATATGGCACGCTAGACTAGGTCATATTTCCCAAAGAAGGATGCACAAACTAGTGGGAGAAGGCATGTTTGACTTGTCAGACATAAATTCTATACTTACCCGTGAGTCCTGTCTGAAAAGAAAAATGACCAAGACTCCATTCGATGGAAACGTGGAACGTGCGCATGGTCTATTGGATTTGATCCACACAGACGTTTGTGGCCCGCTAAGTGTTAGCACAAAATATGGGCAATCCTACTTCATTACCTTTACTGATGACCATTCGAGGTATGGGTGTGTTTATTTGATAAAATACAAATCTGAAGCATTTGAAAGGTTCAAAGAATTCAGATCTGAAGTAGAAAATCAGCTAGAAAGAAGTATTAAGGCATTTCGATCTGATCGAAGTAGAGAATACTTGAGTGCTGAATTTTTGGGTTATCTAAAAGAGAATGTGATTCTCTTACAGTGGACTCCACCAGCAACACCACAATTGAATGGTGTTTCTGAATATTGTAAGCGAACCTTGTTGGACATGGTTCGATCAATGATGAGATTCACTGAATTGCTTACATCGTTTTGAGGCTTTGCGCTTGAAACTGCGGCAATGTTGTTGAATAATGTTTAAACTAAAGCAGTGGATACAACACCATATGAGATATGGATGGGGAAACCTCCCAAGTATTCTTACATGAGAATATGTGGATGTCCTGCTTATGTGAAGCAGACAATGGGAGACAAATTGGATAGTAGATCCACTTTGTGTTACTTTGTAGGATATCCAAAGAATTCTGTTGGATATTATTTCTATCATCCAAATGAAGCAAAAGTGTTTGTTTCAAGAAATGCCACCTTTTTAGAAAGGGAGTTTCTATTAGATAGAAAAGGCAATATGATAGAACTTGAAGAAATTCAAGATACTCCCTCAACTTTAGAAGTTGAACCTAATCCCCTAGAACCAGTAGTTGAAGTACAAGCTCCTAGAAGGTCTGATAGGTTATTAGACCACCTGCAAGATATATGCTTATTCATGAACAAGGCCATGATGAGTCTTGTGTTGGATGTGATCCAATGAATTTCAAAAGGGCAATATCTGACACTGATTCAACCAAATGGCTTGAAGCCATGCAGTCAGAAATGGACTCTATATATTCAAACAAAGTCTGGACATTGGTGGATCAACCTGAGGGAATCGTTTCTATAGGGTGCAAATGGATCTACAAAAGAAAGCTTGGGGTGAATGGGAAGGTAGTGACCTTCAAAGCAAGGCTGGTTGCAAAAGGTTATACTCAAAGACAAGGAGTTGACTATGAGGAAACTTCTTCACCAGTTGCAATGTTTAAGTCCATTAGAATACTACTAGCCATAGCATCATGGTATGACTATGAGATATGGTAAATAGATGTGAAGACTGCATTCCTCAATGGAGACATCAAAAAAAAAAAAAAAAAAAAAATTAATTATATGTCTCAACCCGAGGAATACACATCAGTAGGAAGTGAGCATAAGGTATGCAAACTTCAGAGATCAATATATGGTCTCAAGCAGGCATCAAGGATTTGGAACCTCAGATTTGATAGCACTATCAAAGAGTTTGGTTTTGCTAAGAATCTTGAGGAACCATATGTGTACAAGAAAGTTAGTGGGAGTTCAGTGACATTCCTAGTACTTTATGTTGATGATATCCTGCTCATTAGGAATGATGTAGGATTATTGCAATCAACTAAAGTATGGTTAGCCAGTAGATTCTCCATGAAGGACATGGGTGAAGCATCCTATGTATTAGGAATACAAATCTATAGAGATAGATCAAAAGGATGTTGGGGCTCACCCAAGCCACATATATCGATACCATTATAAAACGATTCTTTATGGAAGAGTCCAAGAGAGGATACTTACCAATGTGTCATGGTATTACTCTATCTAAAGCTATGTGTCCCAATACTGATGAAGAGATAGAGATGATGACACGTATTCCATATGCGTCTGCCATTGGTAGTATCATATATGGTATGATATCGACACGTCCTGATGTTGCTTACGCTCTGAGTGTTACAAGCAGATATCAGGCGAACCCTGGTCCAATGCATTGGAAGTCGTGAAAGATATTCTTAAGTACTTGAGAAGGACTAAGAATTTGTTCATGGTTTATGGGGGTGGAGAATTGAAATTGGAAGGCTACACTGATTCTAGCTTCCAATATGACGTAGATGATTCGAAATCGACCTTTGGCTTTGTATTCATGCTATATGGTGCGGCTGTCTCTTGGAAAGGTTCCAAGCAAGACACCGTTGCGGATTCCACCACTGAAGCTGAATACATTGTTGCATCTGATGCAGCCAAAGAGGCAGTTTGGATGAGGAATTTTGTCCAAGTGTTGGGCGTTATTCCTAATGGAGTTGATCCAGTCCCGTCGTACTGCGACAACACTGGTGCCATTGCGCAAGCAAAGGAACCAAGGTCTCATCAGCGATCCAAACATGTACTAAGGAAGTTCCATATCATACGGGAGATTGTGGGAAGATGAGACATCAGTCGAAAGAGTCCCTCTGCAGATAATGTTGCTGATCCACTTACATAGCCCTTGCCAGGACCATTGTTTCAGAAGCATCGCGAAACAATGAGATTAAAGTTAAGGGTAGTTGGCTCTAGGACAAGTGAGAGATTGTTAGAGTAGATGCCCTGCAAGCCAACGGTTGGCTAGGGAATTTATTGACTCAAGTGTAATAAACAATCTTTATTTTAATATAATTTATCTTTTAATGGTTTCGTAATACTTTATCTGTATACCCATGCAAGCAGCATAGATAAAGTCCTTGATTATGCTTTAATGCAAATGAATCGTAATTCGATGTTGAAACTCATTTGTAAACACTGCATATTCTAAATTCGTTCCTAGTCGATTCAGCCGCCTAAAACATGGATAAAGGTCGCTTGAGCTCGAGACTAGCATCTGTGATGTTGTGTACTACGTTTCTTGGTAAGGGCATAGAGATGTCCAAACATACAGATGGGTAGTCATATGATGATTATACCGAACAACCCTCCCTCGGACTTTCCAAGTGGTTATCATTCATCGAGAGGATAAGTCCGTGGTTATGATTGTACACCATTAGTCCTTACGACCCGGGACAACACTGAGGCTCTATATGCTAGGGCTGTGCTTTGACTCGTTTACCGGCTCCAGGAGAGTCATCAGGTGGCGAGGTTGGGTACAGTTGCGACACATATAGGAGCCAGTGCATTGTAGTCGGGGATTCACCGCTCACCTATGGGTGTGGATATCCTATGTGATCTAATGAAATAATAGTGTATGGAATCTCTGGCCAGAGTATGAGATGTATATTGGAGAAGGAGTTCTCTAATAGTACACGCGATGCCACTATTATAGTTATCACATAGTTATCGAATTAATATGCAACCCTCGATGAACCAATGGTTGCAGATTCGATCGGGATATATGAGATGAAGGGACCGTACTGTACGTTAATCATAATCGACTGGTTCTTGCAGGCACTATCAGTGATACCTAGGGGATCATGGGGCGATGCTACTAGACGCTCTTACCATGATCCGATGGGTGCAATTAGAAATGAGTTCTGACATTCTTGATCAAGGCGTTGATGAAAAGAATGGGGCTAACTAGGGTAAGCCCGAATAAAGGATTATGTCCTGAATCACAAAGAGTTGTGAACCCACGGCTAGCTGTATCCCTGAACCATTGAGGGTCACACAAGCACTGAATCGTTTGTTCCCGTTGAGAGAATAAATTCAAGGAGTTGAATTTATATTATGATATAGTAAATTCAAGGAGTTGAATTTATGATAATTAAATTTATGAGATAGTAAATTCAAGAAGTTGAATTTACGAAATTTGGAGAAAATAAATTCAAGGAGTTGAGTTTATAAATTGATAATTTAATTTATTAAACTCAAAAGTTGAGTTTATTAAATATTAAATTTTGGAGGTGATAAAATTCAAGGAGTTGAATTTACAGTTTATATAATAAATTCAAATGTTGAATTTATAATGGGTTTAATTTATTAAACTCAAAATTGAGTTTTTAAATATTAAGTTAAAATCTATAGTTAACTTAATTAATTGTATTAATTAAGTAAATGATGGATTAAAGAAATAATAAGGATTTTATATTCTTATTTGCACACCTTTCGAAAGTTTGGTCAATGTTTTGAAAAAGAAAAGGACTTTGAGTTGGCATGTAATTTTAGAATCTTTAATTACCTTAATTAATGAGATTAATTAAGTAAATATAAGATTAGAAGATATGATAAGATTTTTGAATCTTATTTTACGTGTACATGCATTCAAAAAGATTTTTGATAGAGATCAATTTAGAATCTTTCGGCTCCTCCCAATTCATTGGTGCAGCTTTCAAAATAGAAAAGCTCTCGGCTCTCCCCAAAAGAATCTCTCGAAAATTTCTTAAAGAAAAGCAAGAAAAATTTGGCTTAGATTTTGAGTCGAATTTCTCGTGTTATATCTCTACGCAAAAGTTCTTCTAAATTTCTAGTGCAATTTAGAAGAGGAACAAATATTTCAGTCGTGGACCGGATTAGGAGATCGAAGAATGTTCGTAGGGATTTACAACAAGAGCTACGTCCGCTAATACCGGTGTAGTTGGAGCCACGTGATTTATTCACCAAAGGTATTATTAAACTCCCTATGAATGTTTTTGTTAAAATCATACGAGCGCCCAAAGCAAAACATATTTTGATTGTCAAAATAAAATAAAATTTTTAAAACTTCCGCTGCGTTTGGGCGTGTAGAAAACCGAGATCCGACAAAGAATTTAGTTGGGGAATGCAGGAACTCAAGCCCATTGAACCAGCTACCTACGAATGGCTTGCGAAGAAGCCTGAGAATCATTGGACCAGGTCACACTTTAACATGGGTCCAAAACATGACATCTTGAGAAACAATATGTGTGAAAGTTTTAATCGTATGATATTACAAGCTAGGGAGATGCCGATATTCCAGATGTTCAATTCGAAATGAAATATGCAGATGAATAGATCTGTGGTGAACAAGGAGAAGACAGAAAAAAATTAGCAGTGGGTTTGTCCGAAGACAAGGGATGTGTTGGCACAAAATTCGAAACCGGCTTCTGGCCAGATATTCCTCTGTGCAGGAATGTCAATGGGGTGGGTATGGCTAAATCCAAGACCCGCTCCATGAAGAAAATTTTGACTCATTATCCACCTCACCCCGGTTAAATATTCTTTGGACACGTCCCACCTCGAATACGAAACGGGGCGAGTTAGACCCATGAGATCCGAATTTTTTTTAAAATGAAAACATTAATCTTCTTTGAGAGATACCTTAAGGCTTGAACCACTAGCATTAGCGTATAGTTATGGTGGTGCAGGGACAGTAGGGCTTTATTTATAATTTGTCTACCTATTTGGATAATAAACTAAAGCCCAACCCAAACAGAATAGACATGTCTATGGTTGACCTTGATGTGTGATACTAAAAAAATAAAAATTAATAAAACTAAATTTTAGAATATTTATATCCACATATATGGGGCGGGTATGAGGCGGGTATTATAGGACCCATGACCCACCCCATACCCAGGGCCGTGCCTATTAAGAGGCAAATGAGTCCAATGACCAGGCCCATCTCTTTTTTGGGGCTCAAAAATTTAAAAAAAAAATTATTATATATAATACTAGTTACTAGATATCCCAAAACCAAGTATTTATTAAATGGAACTTTCTTAGCGTGTTAACGATTTATTCACCAATCTTCCCCAATATTCATATGTAGATAAGCCTTAATCGACTCCAGTCATTGCGTCGTCTCTAGGTTTGTTTAAAAGACCCGTGAGGAGCTGTAAGTCTATTTTCTTGTATTTGCTTTGTTCGGGCTTCTAATTTTTTATTGTAGTTTTTTAATTTTTTCGGGGATTTATATGATATCTATAATCTATGATTTTTGACTGAAATTTTGGTAGATGTAATGCTTATCCGGCTTTCAAATCCTCATATTGCTTATAAAATCTTGTTGACTGTCTCGGTCACAGTAGCAAGTGCAGAGCGAAGTTTCTCAAAGATAAAGCTTATCAAAACTTTTCTCTGATCAACAATGTCACGAGAAAGATTGAATGGATTGACTATATTATCGATTGAGAAAGAAATTACTGAACAACTTGATTATACAAATTTGATTAGTATTTTTAGCTTTAAAACTGTTAGGCGGGTTGTTTTTTAGTGATCGTTTGGACATGTTCGATATTTTTATTCTTTTAGTTTTTTATATTGTCTTTGACGAATGGATTAAATTTGAAAAATTGCTATGGAACTAAAAAAATATGAACACACATTATGATTCAGATGCCTCTTTTTAAAAGTTAGACTCATGCCCAAATATTTTTAGGATCGTCCCTGCCCATACCCATATGGGTCTGAAAATTGGACCCGAGACCCGTCCCATGACCCATTTAATATGGCCAAATCCGTTCAGATGGGGCAGATCCATTGCGGGTCTGGGTAAAATCCAGACCCATTGACATCCCTACCTCTACGATGTCAAATGAAATGTATTTCCAAATAATGACTATGTCTGAGACATAAATAAGGTTCGGTCGATCCAAATGTACTGCCCGCACTGGTCGATCCAATGGCTCGGATTTTTCCTAGTCAATATTTTTTTTTTACAAGGAGGTGGGCCCGGATCACTTATGTGGAGAGATCTGGACCGTTCATTGCCCGTGCAGTACAGACACTGTCTGCACGGGCAGGATGAAACAAACCCATAAATACTAAAATACATCACTACTGCCTGGCCAAGATGTACAACAGATGTCATGTTGTATCAATCGGCTCTTGGAATTTGATTCGATGGAAATTTCATAACATTTTAGAATCCAAGACGAAGAAAATATGATTATACTATGAGAGAAGAAGCCTGAAATACCCGCTACAAATTAGGTGTATAAAAACAATGATTTCATTCTCAAAATGGAGTGAAATTTCCGATTGTGATGACATTGAAAAGAGAAAAAATTCGTCTCTGCTCGAAATTGAAATAGAAATTTGGGCATCTGAATTGTGATTCTAATTTGATTGAAATTTTACACCTACAAAAGGATTCTGATTTCCAATAAATCTCAAAATATTTCCAATAAATCTCAAAATATTAGGGGGTATTTCGAGATAAGTTGTCATCCAGGGATTGCTTTGCAATTACTGAACCTTCACAGATTTTACCTATTTGATCGTAATAATCAGCAAGGATCTTCCATATTCATAAATTCAAGAGAAGCAGCTCGGTGTACACATATACCTGTAAAATCTGATCAAATAATTGGAAGCAAAATTGGAGATCTACATCATATCTACGATCAGCCCAAAAATGGATCTGAACCCTGTTAGTTTTTGTCATCTGGTTTACTTTCCAAAACGAATACCATGAACACATGCTGCGTTTCTGACTATTAATTTGTGTGTTACAGATGATTTAGTGACCAAGTCTATTGTATTTTGTGATCTGGTAATAAAATCGACTACATTTGTTGTATCAGGACTTGGGGGATCTGATTTCTTTTGATTGGGCTGGTTTTTTTGAAAAAAAATGTGAGTTTTTAGGGTTCTTGTTTAAATTCGATGAAATGCTAATGGTTGGCCTGAAGGCTTGCAGTTGCAGCCTTGTTGGTTGCTGCTGATATGGCTCGAGCTTGTTTGATTTGTTTTGGGATAACATTCGAAGTTGAGATTTATGCTGGGGGCAAATGATGTAGTGAACGGATGGAATATCTTGATTTTTGATTCAATGATTTGATTTGGTGATCCTCTGTTTGATCTATCTCATCTGCTTTACCTGTTAATTATTCCCGTAATTGATGTTCTTCTAAGTAAATTCTTGATTAGATAGAATTCTGTCCGATAGATAGGTTATACAAGTGCATAAGACTATCTGACAAAAGTGTTCTATAAGATGGTATTTGAAGCCACAAGTTCTTGCGTTGCTATGAAATTGTGGTTTATCTAAAAAACACATTTCATTTTTTAAAATGGCATTCTATCAAAATGTATTCCATTTTTGTTGTTGATTTCTTGGCCATCCAGGCCCTCGATATCCCTTCTTAGTTCTAACCAATCGAGTTAAACAAAACTAACCATGTACTGACGCTAATTGGATTTCTTTCATGTTAATGTCTTTGACAATACATCCATAGACTACTTTGTGTTGAATTCTAGTATTTAGAAGCAAATGGTCGAATGTTGAACTATTTTGTATGAGAAAAGCATAATGCTCAAATGTTGATCCATGTTGTATGAGAAAAACAGTAATTTATGTTTTACCTGTTTGATAGAACCTTTTCCAGTGCATTTCTTCTAGTATAAGAAGAGTTAAATTTTAGTCTTTGCCTGGTATACATTTGATTCTAGTTTTCTTGAATTTGTCTTATCGTATTATTTTGAATACCTAAAGTAATATAGATAAGGTATTTACATAGATAAAATCGATACAACTTCTTTCTGATATGCACAATAAGTTTAATAAACAGTGATGGAGTGCTCACCTCTTTTTTTTTTGTGCCCAGCCGTCAGGGGAGAATTATGCTCATCCAAAGATATGCTTCTTCCATGTGCTTTTCAAGGTTAAACATAGTTTCCTTTTGTCTTTTTTGGTATTTATGATTTTAATTTTATTTATTGATTTCCTAATGATTAAAAATTTCTTTGTTTTGACAGGCAGCTGCTTTGGCATTTTATATTCTTTCTGCTCTCTTTTTTGATAGTTTTGTCATCATTTTTGTGGCGACTGTACTTTTATCTGCTCTTGATTTCTGGGTAGTCAAGAACGTTAGTGGACGCATCTTGGTGGGTCTTAGGTGGTGGAATGAAATAAATGACGATGGTGAAAGTGTGTGGAAATTTGAATGTCTCGACCAAGATGTGAGACATCTTAAATGTGACTTTGCGTTTGATCTTTGCATCATTATTTTAGAAGTTGTGTTACAGTGGATAATAAATGTTGTACACCATATATCCTCTTTTTTTCAGTCACTTGCTCGGATGAACAAGAAGGATTCATGGCTGTTCTGGTGGACCTTGTACCTCACAGTAAGCAAATAAGTTAAATTAAAGAATTTTGATTCAAATATCACGCGGTCGCTGGAACGTTGTGAAGCATATAAGCAAAAGTATTCTGTCAAGGCTTTGTATAATCATTCACTTTCTTCAACAACTAAGGAATTTAACCTTATTTGCCATCATGGTGGACTTCAAGATTGCTTTTATTTGATACTTGCTATTTGGTCTCAATCATTTGTCATATGGACGGCATTTTGAGAAGCCCTTTCCATTTGGTATCTTGAAATCCACCTAAAGCATTGCCTTTTCTTTGTAGGCGATCGCATGGATATTCTTTGCTATATTCTCTATCATTAGGTTTCAAGCTGATTATCTTCTTGTTGTTGGTGTATGTTTGACACTGAGCATTGCCAATATTGTTGGATTTACCAAATGCCGTAAAGGTATGTGGACTCACTGACACACATATCATGTTTTGGTTCTTGTTTTACAATGCAAATATCACGTTTTGCTTCTTGCTTTACTTTGACTGTTGCATAATGCATGGTATGGATCTCAAAAGTAACTTAACTATAATGTACTTGATTTGGGGGAGCAGAAATCCCATTACCTCACTTTAGATAATAACTACGATATTCTAAACCAATTTTGGATTTGAACTCTTTTGAAGGTTGTTTCTGGAGATGCCTTTTGTTTTAAATGCCTTACACACTGGCTAGTCTGAAAAGTACCTCGTCTATCAGTATTAAATGATGGTTTGTGGTGTCCTATTCGAATTCCAAATTTGTGGGTAGGAATGTGCTTGTGACTCATGGTACTGCTGTAACATCAGTTCTGTACCATTATACAAAGAAAACATGAAAAAATTGGTTGGATGCACATAAATGACTCTCACTTGGTTTTACAAGGGATCTCTCATTTTGAAACTTACTTACACGGTGCTTCTTGTTTACATGAAGTTGCTATTCGTGCAAGTCTTGTTGTTAGTTTGCATTAGTTTGGACTTTGGAGCTAGTTACTATGTCGTACCGACAGAAAGATTTTACTTATGAGTCTTCATTCATATCCCGACACAATGAAGAACGTAAATTTCATCGAGATAGCTCGGAATTGAAGGCAAATTTTGTTTTTAGTTTTTCGTTTGATTAATCTCATTGAGAAATTATACCGGTCTTTCATCTCGCAGATGCTAAGAAGCAGCTTCAAGCATTCGCTACGCAGACCATTGCGTCTCGATTCTCATCTACCATTCAATCAGCATTTAGTGTCGTTTGAATGGTTTATACAAAATCGACCTGATGAGAGAGAAATATGATGTTTGGAAGAATTTGTGGTCTATGACCTACACAATTTTTGTGCTTCATGGTGTAGTGACAATATATATCACCAGCAAGTGGAAGAGGATCTTGTATTGTTTCAATTTGAGACCTTGTTAGGAATCTAATCGTTTGATATATCTTGTTGCTTTTACCTCATGTTGCCTCATGCTGATGAGTTTTTGTATTTGCAAGAATGTTGATGTATGGAGTGTAAATGTACTTCAAAATGTAACTATTACTTATTAGGCAAAGGATAATCGGTTTTGTTCTCCTTTCCATCGTTTTTATGAATGAATTTTTGGGAAATTTTTAGGAATAACATAAATATTTGATCTTGTGATTTGAAGGAGACAGAAGATAGTGCAGCAGTATTTTTTTTAAAAAGAAGATAGTGCAGCAGTTGCATCATCTGACTTTTTGTCGACGTTGTTTGGTTAACACCTCAGTCTTCTCAAACGTGGGATAAGTTTTACTTGTACGAATGGGCAAGGATCATAAACAATGAAATAAGTTGATCTATGACCACCAAGTTCTCAAAAACAATTCATTCATTAAGTTTTGATCATAATCCAATATTGAAATCAAATCCACCAATGACATATTAATGGCATGAGCAATGGTGCACGCGGGTAAAAACATGAACACGGTGTCAAATCATCTTCCCAATAAAGCAACTCGATCCTTCTGTACTGCTTGCGACAGATTAATGTCAAAGAGCTCACAACGAATTGGCATTTCCATCTCATAAAACGGGTTCTTCAGAACGTAATCAGTATATAGCTCGTAAATACATTTCAAGAGACCCTCCATATGTTGGACACCAGGTTCGCTGACCACAAAGAATTTGGTACCTGAAAGAAAATAAGTGATTAGCATATTTTCATTTGTGAGACGAATATGTTGGTTTTGACAACCAGAAACAATGAAGAAACAGGTTTTGAATTAAGAAAGCTTTCAGGGCTTAGCTACAACATCCACAAAATTTATTATCAATCAGAATGAAAGTTACCATTACAAGAATAAGACAATCAAGTCAATGTAACTGATAATGTCTTCAATCTTCCGTTCAGCTTCTGTTCATAGTCGACCATTCACAAAGAGGATAACAAGGAATATGGAGCTCTTTTGTGCAGGGATCATATGCGACTACCGTGCTCAATCATTTGTTCAATGCAGGACTTGCTATTGATGCTTATTCTGGAGCTTCATTCTAACGGGCCATTTAACTATGTTTACTTTAGATGTATCAGGGCGTTGATGAGTCATCATCATTCAGGAAAATTCAAATCAGACCGAACAATTCACAGTTATCTTTGCATTTACTTGACCAAGCAATCTCCAACTACACTTGATACAAGTCTTTAAAAGAACATACAAAATAAGTATAACACATATGCAAAAAAAAGTGTTATATATTAAATCATACTAATATAAACTATTGGAAACCACTATCTCAATACTCCTACTAGTTCGACAATAATTCCAAAATCTTGTCAGGGTGTGCAAAAAGAAAACCGATAATTTTCTTTCACCATTAGGAAGTAAGAACCACCGAAGTGGAGAGTCAAAAGTATATAACCACTAAGGACGATAGAATCCCAACTATATGGATTGGAGCAAATTCTAGAAGGATGAGAGCACTATTTTAATTACAGCAATTTATCTAGTATGATATTATCGATTAATGAAATTCGATGTTAACTAGGAACTCGAGTCATTAGGAGTGTAGAATTTCTAACTGGTGGGCATAAAAGTCAAAAGGGAACTCCTTTACATGACCCCAAAGTTGGTAGGGATGCATGGCAAGATGTTCTTTCCTTTTGGAAGTCCCATCGACGTTGAATCAAGAGCTTGCTCGTGCGGCACCGGATGTGTTTTTCTTCATCTACCAATTCCTAAAAATTAGAATTTTGTACCATGCTAGAGTGTTTCTAACTCAAGTGTTGCCAAGGCTATAGGTTGTTGCATGGATAACATGTTTCGACAAAAAAACAGAAGTAGAGCTTAGTTTATTGCTCTTCAACCTTTGTTTCATTCAGGTAATATGTAACATTATAATATTAGAATGTCTAAGTATAGCTTAAACTGTTTTATACTTTATCTTTATGTTTCTTCTTTTTGAAAAATATATTTCAGAACTTGGACATAATTCTATGAATTTGAGCCAACGATGCTAAGCAAGTACTGCTACAATCACTTCCACTGATTCAACATTCTTCAAATTGATTGATAATTTTCACCTTTGGCAACCTAGACGACTTATACATCAATAATATTTTCTTATAATTGTTTGAGATTGAGCTTTTTACTCTCTGTCTAGCAGGTGTAACTAATACTATAAATCTGCCACAGTCTACAACATACACAAGAAAAAACAGATCCCAGAAAACAACAGAAACAACAAAGCGAGATACTGATCATCCTTACAAAAGATAAAGGAGGCCAGGAAAAAAAACAGAGAGAGAGAGATTGTTTTCACACCAGTGAGAGATTGAAAGCAATGGAGATCAAAAGTATCAGCTTGGAGAAGCTCAATTCCCAGTTGTTGAGATATGGCATGCATTGAATGCCACAAGCTTGCTAGTCTCAAACTATCGTTTGTATCCATTCTTCCAGCTGACCCGTAATCCTTGAAGACATAAAGATGCAACTTTTAATTCATCTCTTATATAACTTACAATGCTTGACTAATAGAACAGGGGTGTGTGCGTGTATGTGCTAACCTTGTAGAAAATAAGACCGCCTGATTTGTTGATAATATAGAGGCTGAAAATCGCAGCCATTGACTATGAGGTACTCTTATCGAGATTTAATTTCGGAATCTTCAGTGGAAACTCCACAGTGATTGATGTTATGCTGAACAAAAATGAAAATGTGATTGTAAGTGCCAACAACTGCAACGGGCTTTGCATCAATTTGCTACATTCATCAAGTTCAGAAAGCTAATAGGCAGATCACCACCATCACATCCATAAAACCTTCGTCAAAAATTCACCAAAAAATTCCAGGGGGTGTGAAAACTTAGGCGGCCTATTTCCAATAACAATATTCCAGCTAACTAATATACAGAAGCAAACCCAGATCCCAATAATCAATTTAAATCCAACAGATTTGCAACAATCGGAATCACTAAACGACAAAGGCTGTACGTTAAATCACCAACTCGAAAACATATAAACACAAAGATGGAAGGAGAAAGATACCTTTGGACTCCGAATTCAGAAAATTTTGGGATGATCTTGGAAGCTGCAAATGAGGATCTTGGGATGATTTTGGAAGGTTTAAGCCGTGTTTGGCATTTGCTTTTCTGGCAGTAGGTAAATATGTAGATTATAAAAAAATATGACAATTTCATAAATAAATTATCCTAATATTAAATTTTTCACCACATTATTTTTGAAGAAACAAAATTAGTATCCATAGTCTTGTGGATTTTAATTAAATTAAGCAAAAATTAACTTATAATCTAAATATTTTACTTGTAGTCTCGTGTGAGACCGTCTCACGGATATTAATATGTAAGACGGGTCAATCCTATCGATATTTACAATAAAAAATAATACTAAAAAATAATACTCTTAGCATAAATAAGAGATTCGTCTCATAAATACGATCGATAATACTGTCTCACACAAGTTTTTATCATATTTTATAGTAAAAAAATGAATAAACATTTTTGTTAGTGATTATGTGACAAATTATGATATTGTAATAATTATCTGTCTAAGAACTATAGAAGAGGCTTGCCGATTTTTTTGAATAGGACTCTTGTGAGACGGTCTCACGAATCTTTATCTGTGAGACGTGTCTTTACCGATATTCACAATAAAAAGTAATACTCTTAACATAAAAAACAATCTTTTTTATGAATGACCCAAATTAGATATTCGTTTCACAAAATACGACTCGTGAGATCGTCTCACACGAGTTTTTGTAATTTTTTTCCCTCTTTTCTCGAGAAAACTCAACACCAACTATCCCTCAAAAAACATAATAAAAAACACAATTTTTTTAAAAAGTTATGTTGAGAAAAATTGAAAAATATGCAAATATCTCGAATAAAAGCAAAAAAAATATAAAAATATGTTTATTTTACATAAATATTTACGAGGAAAAAATCGTAGTCTCTAGTTTTTTTTAATAGTCTTTAATGTTAGAACAACGAACAATGTGTAAGTGTTTTTTCTTTTATTTTATTTTTTTATTTTTGATTACGCACCACTGCACTTGCGAAACATGTCCATGTGTATAATTTATTTAGTATTATATGATATAAATAAATAGTATATTTTTAATTTTCAAATAATTAGTTTAGTTATGATTTATATATATATATATAAAATAGATTTTTCAAATATTTGATTTCATTATGTTTTTTTACATATAAAATAATATAAAATTAATTTTTGAGAATTTATTATCTTATCTATAATTTATAATAGTTAGTTGAGAACAATATAGAAAATTTGATGATAAATGTTTAATATTACTAAAATATATATAAATTCACATTTAAATATCTATATAATATAAGCGTAATTTTGGAAAACAAGTTTAGCAGACGAATTATCACAAATCTATTGTACGTGCAATTTTTTTATATTTTATCACATAAATATGTACGGTAAGTGTTCAAGATATCAATATTATATATATATATATAATATTGATATCTTGAACACCTACCGTACATATTTATGTAATAAAATATAAAAAAATTGCACGTACAATAGATTTGTGATAATTCGTCGATAATCAAAACTGAATATATATATAGAAAAGATTGTTGACAAAATGAATAATTTTCAGAAGCTAGCAATGAATGACATTTAACGAGACGAGGACCGGAGCCAAACTTTGATGATTGCAATGGTGTCCAAATGTTAGCCATGCGCGCTACCAAACTTCCCCGATAAAATTCCCATTGAAGAAGGGATAGCTTGATCGAGGTAAGAAATGGCGGTACAGGAGGAGAACTCTCGACCCACTGTGGAGATCAACGGCCTCAGCTTCACTTACCCAGGAATCAATGGCCATCCTCCGCCCGGTTCCACCCCTTTGATAGATGAATTTTCCCTCACTCTCCACTCCGGAGAGCGTTGTCTTCTTGTTGGTTCCAATGGCGCGGGTATTTTGTATTTTCATTGAGTATTTTCAGATCTTTCTTTTAGTTCGGATAATTCAGTAAAAATTGATTCTTGATTGTTTGGTTATCATTAGGATAAGCAATCACGGTGAACTAGCCTTAGTTTCTTGATACGGTTCAAGAGTTGGAATTTAACCAATTGGCGAATGGGCAATTGAGCAGCGGCGCCTGTTAGCATGCAATGCATATGATAGTCATATGCCGTGTATGAAACTAATAGCCTAACTGTTGATATGCTGCCTGGGTTAAATGTAATCTTGGCTACATTGATGAAAACCAGAAAAAGCGTAATTGAGTGTTAAACAACTTGCCAAACTGCTTTTATTGTCGGCAATAATGCATGCATTTATTGCATGTCGGGTGAAGTTTGACTATTTTTTGAGGGAAATAAAACTTGGGTTGGCTGCAGACAATTTGAAGAGGAATTGTTTTACGCGTTTTTAACGCGTGTTCACACGGTCCAGGGGCTCTATAAATAGAGCTCCCTCCTTCATTCTGAAATTATCCCTTCTTCGAGTTTTTTCTCATCTTATAAGCATTTGAGTGCTTAGTTCTATAATATTTGTGAGATGTTTTGTTATCCTGTATTAAGAGAGTGTGTGTTCTCTTTGGAAACACAGTGAGTGAGTTGTACACCATAAAATATTATAGTGGAAATTCTTTTCATCTTGTCCGTGGTTTTTACCCTAATAATTTTTAGGGGTTTTCCACGTAAATCTCGGTGTCCAGTTTATTCTTTATTTTCGGGTTTTATTATCTTAAATTCCGCACGTGGGACCAACAAGTGGTATCAGAGCCTTGGTTTAAAATTTCTTAAAATTCTGAGTATGCTCTGTGGTTGCAGCCTAGACTGATCTTCCACATCAGAAAAGATTTTTTGAGATTTTTTATTTAAGGCGGGATTATTTTGTCCGGTCTACTAAAATTGTTGTAGACATAATGGCGGGAAGGTACGAGATAGCAAAATTCAATGGAAGCAATTTTATGCTGTGGAAAATAAAGATACAAGCAGTTTTGAGAAAGGAGAATTGCTTGGCGGCTATTGGAGACAGACCGGTGGAAGTTACGGATGATGAAAAGTGGAATGAGATGAATGATAATGCTGTTGCCAATTTACACTTGGCTATAGCTGACGAAGTTTTGTCAAGTATATCTGAGATAAAAACAGCCAAAGTTATCTGGGATACTCTGACAAAGATGTACGAGGTCAAGTCCCTACACAATATGATTTTCCTAAAGAGAAGGCTTTATACTCTTCGGATGGCGGAATCTTCATCGATGACCGACCATATCAACACACTAAATACTCTATTTGCCCAACTCACTTCCATGGGGCATAAAATAGGGGAAAATGAACGTGCGGAGCTTCTACTTCAAAGTCTACCAGATTCATACGATCAACTTATCATCAACATTACCAACAATATTCTTATGGGCTTTCTAAGATTCGACGATGTCTTAACTGCGGTTCTCGGAGAAGAAAGCCGGCGCAAGAATAAGGAAGATAGGTTGGTAACTTCGAAGCAGGCAGAGGCTTTACCGATAATAAGAGGAAGATTTATGGACCGTGACTCCAGTGGGAGCCAAAGGAGAGGTAGATCAAAGTCCAGAAGTAAGAAGAAAAATATTTACTGCTTTAAATGTGGCGGTAAAGGGCACTTCAAGAGAGAGTGTACGAGTATCGAGAAAAGCTCTCAAGGAAATGTGGCTAGTACTTCAGGCAGTGGTGAAATATTATTCAGCGAAGCGACAACAGTTGCAGAAGGCAGGCACAAATTTTGTGACACATGGATTATGGATTCAGGAGCGACGTGGCATATGACGTCTCGGAGAGAATGGTTTGATCATTATGAACCAGTCTCAGGAGGATCTGTATTCATGGGAAATGATCATGCCTTGGAAATCGCTGGGGTCGGTACTATCAAAATTAAAATGTTTGATGGCACCATTCGCACCATACAGGAGGTACGACATGTGAAAGGACTGGCGAAAAATCTTTTGTCCTTGGGGCAATTGGATGACATCGGGTGCAAAACTCGGATCGAGAAAGGGATCATGAAAATTGTAAAAGGCGCGCTTGTGGTTATGAAGGCGGAAATGGTTGCTGCAAATCTGTATGTACTTTTGGGAGAAACACACAAAGAGGCAGAACTAGCTGTTGCATCAATTGGTTCAGGAGAAGAATTAACAGTGTTATGGCATAGAAAGCTCGGGCATATGTCAGAACGAGGGTTGAAAATTCTCTCAGAACGGAAGCTGCTGCCGGGACTTACAAAAGTGTCGCTACCCTTTTGTGAGCACTGTGTTACCAGTAAACAACACAGATTAAAGTTTGGCACTTCTACTGCCAGGAGCAAAAGCATATTGGAGCTGATTCATTCGGATGTTTGGCAAGCACCGGTTGTATCCCTAGGAGGAGCGAGATACTTTGTCTCGTTTATTGATGATTTCTCTAGGAGATGTTGGGTGTATCCAATCAAGAAGAAATCAGATGCTTTCCAGATCTTCAAAGATTTCAAAGCGCGGGTTGAACTTGATTCTGAAAAGAAAATCAAGTGTCTGAGGACTGACAATGGAGGAGAATATACCAGTGACGAGTTTGATGCATTTTGTCAACATGAGGGCATCAAAAGACAGTTCACGACGGCTTACACACCTCAACAGAATGGAGTGGCGGAGCGGATGAACAGGACCTTGTTGGACAGAACAAGAGCTATGTTGAGGACTGCAGGTCTAGAAAAGTCATTTTGGGCAGAAGCAGTCAAAACCGCTTGTTATATTATCAATCGTTCTCCTTCAGTGGCGATTGATCTGAAGACTCCGATGGAGATGTGGACTGGGAAGCCGACAGATTATTCTCATTTGCATACATTTGGAAGTCCGGTGTACGTTCTGTACAATGAGCAAGAAAGATCGAAGTTGGATTCGAAATCCAGAAAATGTATCTTCTTGGGCTATGCTGATGGAGTTAAGGGGTTTCGCTTGTGGGATCCTACTGTTCACAAGCTTTTCATCAGCAGGGATGTTATCTTCGAGGAAGATAAAGTAAAGGGAGACAAAGGCACACAGAATTCAGAAACTACTATTTTTCAGGTGGAAAATAAGACAGACGAAGGTCAAGTTTCTTGTGAAGCAGTACCAGAGCACGAAGAACAAGAACAAGTTGAGTCTGAGGTTTCCAATGTGAGGCAGTCAACTCGAGACAGAAGACCACCAGGTTGGCTTTCAGATTATGTCACTGAAAGCAACATTGCATATTGTCTATTATCAGAGGATGGTGAGCCATCGAGTTTCCACGAGGCTACTCAAAGCTCGGATGTATCCTTATGGATGATAGCAATGCAAGAAGAGTTGGAGGCATTAGACAGGAATAAAACTTGGGATCTTGTTACACTACCACGAGGGAGGAAAGCCATTGGAAACAGATGGGTCTATAAGATCAAGCGTGATGGCAATAACCAAGTGGAGCGGTATCGTGCTAGATTGGTGGTAAAAGGGTATGCTCAGAAAGAAGGCATTGACTTCAATGAGATATTTTCTCCTGTGGTTCGGCTTACAACAGTCAGAATAGTGTTGGCATTGTGTGCGGTGTCTGACCTACATCTAGAACAGCTAGATGTGAAAACAGCATTTCTTCATGGAGATCTTGAAGAAGAAATCTATATGCTCCAGCCAGAAGGTTTTGCGGAAATAGGCAAAGAGAACTTGGTTTGCAGGTTGAAGAAATCTCTGTACGGTCTCAAACAGGCGCCGAGGTGTTGGTACAAGAGATTTGATTCCTATATCATGAGCCTTGGATACAACAGACTGAGTGCAGACCCTTGTACTTATTTCAAGAAGTCTGGTGATGATTATATCATTTTGCTGTTGTATGTGGACGACATGTTGGTAGCAGGCCCCAACAAAGATCAGGTCCAAGGATTGAAGGCACAGTTGGCTAGGGAATTTGATATGAAGGACTTGGGACCAGCAAACAAGATTCTAGGGATGCAAGTTCACCGAGACAGAAGTAACAGAAAGATTTGGCTTTCACAGAAAAAGTATTTGAAGAAAGTCTTGCAACGCTTCAACATGCAAGATAGTAAGCCAATCTCGACCCCTCTTCCTGTTAACTTCAAGTTATCCTCCGAGATGTGTCCTAGCAGTGAAGCAGAGAGGATGGAGATGTCTCGAGTACCGTTTGCATCAGCAGTGGGAAGTTTGATGTTCGCCATGATCTGTACAAGACCGGACATTGCTCAAGCAGTGGGAGCAGTTAGTCGGTATATGGCGAATCCTGGACGAGAGCATTGGAGCACTGTTAAGAGGATCCTTAGATATATTAAGGGTACCTCGAATGCTGCATTATGTTATGGAGGATCAGATTTTACACTCAGGGGCTATGTCGATTCAGATTATGCAGGTGATCCTGATAAGAGAAAATCTACTACTGGTTATGTGTTTACACTTGCAGGAGGAGCAGTAAGCTGGGTTTCAAAACTGCAGACAGTTGTGGCGTTATCTACAACAGAGGCAGAATACATGGCAACTACTCAAGGTTGCAAGGAGGCAATATGGATTAAAAGGTTATTGGAGGAGATCGGGCACAAACAAGAGAATGTTTCTTTGTTTTGTGACAGTCAGAGTGCCTTGCACATCGCAAGAAATCCATCCTTTCATTCCAGGACGAAACACATTGGAGTACAATTTCACTTTGTGCGGGAAGTAGTAGAAGAAGGAAGCGTGGATATGCAGAAGATCCATACGAAAGAAAATATAGCTGATTTTCTGACCAAGCCAGTGAATACTGAAAAGTTTGAGTGGTATAGATTCTCAAGTGGTCTAGCGGAAACGTAAGCAGCAGGTAATGGCAAGATTGAAAGGATGTGTGGAGATGTGTTTGATTCTCAATCAAATCTCCAAGTGGGAGAAATGTCGGCAATAATGCATGCATTTATTGCATGTCGGGTGAAGTTTGACTATTTTTTGAGGGAAATAAAACTTGGGTTGGCTGCAGACAATTTGAAGAGGAATTGTTTTACGCGTTTTTAACGCGTGTTCACACGGTCCAGGGGCTCTATAAATAGAGCTCCCTCCTTCATTCTGAAATTATCCCTTCTTCGAGTTTTTTCTCATCTTATAAGCATTTGAGTGCTTAGTTCTATAATATTTGTGAGATGTTTTGTTATCCTGTATTAAGAGAGTGTGTGTTCTCTTTGGAAACACAGTGAGTGAGTTGTACACCATAAAATATTATAGTGGAAATTCTTTTCATCTTGTCCGTGGTTTTTACCCTAATAATTTTAAGGGGTTTTCCACGTAAATCTCGGTGTCCAGTTTATTCTTTATTTTCGGGTTTTATTATCTTAAATTCCGCACGTGGGACCAACATTTATGCTGTGTGGGTTAAACGTAATGTTAGCTACATTGATGAAACCAGAAAAGGCATGATTGAGTAGTCCCCAAGGAACTCATATCCTCTCCTCGTCCCTTATTCCGTTATTCATCCTCTCATGTTCTCTTCCTTCTTAATTGACTAGGTTTTTATTATAGTCAGACACACACCAGAATAATGAATTCTAGATACTATGACTTGGTTCATGTTCATGCAGTTGTCAAATGAAGATGGTATGAAAATGTAGCTGAGAGAAGAAATTGATCTTGATTATTCTTATTATTTTTCAAAATGTAAACACTTTACACTTACATACTTTTATCATTTTCCTATCTGTATGTATATCCCAAGACTGTCTGAAAGGCTCCATACTTGGTCTTTGGTATAGTACAAGTGTGTCATGGCTTAAAGTGCTAAATACAAGTCTAATAGGTAAAACTATACAAAGAAACTTTGGGGTTTAGGGCACACAGAAAAGGAGCTATCGTAGTGTAACTTCAGTTCCCAAGTGCTAAAACCCCAAGTTTCACTGCCCCAAAAATGGTCAATAATTTGAAACAAAGAAACTTAGGGGTTAGCCTTTAGGGCATCATGGAAAAGGAGCTATCATAGGGTAACCTCAGTTCCATGTGCTAAAACCCCAAGTTTCCTTAGCACATGATAGATTTCCTCTGGGCATTATACGATAATGACGCACTAGTAAGTCTAATCCCTTTCTCTGGTTCTCACTGCTCTTCTATATTTGACATCCAACAAACTACCAATTGTACTTGTCGAATTACAATAAAATGTCAAAAGGTAATACAATCAAGTTTTAATTAATTATAAACTGATTTATGTGTTCTCATTTTAATACAGGGTCAATTCTCCTCTTTTATCTTTTTAGTTCTTTTTTTATTCCAAAATTTTTATTGTTCTAACTGTTGGTTTATATTATTGAATTGTGAAATGCATATTTATTTTTAGGATCCAATGGCTGTCAGCCAACAGTGAAACAATTCTGGTCGAGCATATTTGCAATAATACTGTAAATGCTTATGTGATTTGGGGTTTTCTGGGAAAAGAAATTTTTTCTGGAGACTTTTCATGTTTAGTCCTTTTTCTTTCAGGTGCCTGTTGCATTTTTTCCTCTAGTGGTCATTGTATAATCTTGCAAACATTTGATTTTTCTTGTACGGAATTTTATCAGGGAAAACAACTTTACTGAAAATAATTGGTGGGAAGCATATGGTGGAACAAGACATGGTAAAGGTTTTGGGAAGATCCGCATTTCATGACACAGCATTGACGGCTTCAGGAGACCTCTCTTATCTTGGTGGTGAGGTTGGTTTTAAATTTTATTTTTACCTTCCCCTGTTGTGTCAGTGGTTAACCTAGCTGCTTATAGAAATGCAACTTTTGGGTAGTAAATGCTGTGAGAATTAAGCAAGAGTGGAGTATTAAAACACAGTGAAGGATAGCTAGTCTCACTCTCATGCAAACTTAGTTTCAACTTCACAGTTTAGAGTGTCTTTTTGCTGATTATTTGTGTATATTTTAGTTTAATAGAAATCGAGCCATCGCAAGTTATGTATTGGCTATAAGTGAGTGGTTTTTTCTGGTTTAATTACAGTTCTTCCATATAATTCCACGCATAAGGATAATTATTTTTGGTTCATATTTTCTGATGAAATCACATCTTTTTTGCTGACGGTGCCTTAATTTGAAGGAATAAACTGTTCCTAATATGAAGTGAGTGATGTATTCTTTGATTACAATGTTTATTGTTTTATGGTATGGATGTGACTCTGAAATGATTTGATTTTAAAAATATATTTTGTATTTAGTGGAGACGAGAAGTTGCTTTTGCTGGTTTTGAGGTTCCAATTCAGATGGAGATTTCTGCAGAGAAAATGATATTTGGGGTTGCAGGAATCCATCCCCAAAGACGAGAAGAATTGATCAAGGTATAAGAGTTTTCCTGATTTTTTGGTTTTGCTCCCTTTTACTCATAATGATTACCTTAAATCTTGATATTAATTTTTCCATCCATGGTCATGTTAGTTGTCACTGTTCTGTAAAATGCTTCTCGCTACAGTTGTGTAGAACTCACTTTCTTGAATGATAGCTAAGGCATTACAGAAGGCTTTAAATTGTTCTTTTTCATTGACTTAATATTCACTGATCAAGCCTTATCTCCTGAAAAAGTGGACCATCTAAATATATTGGGGTTTGATGTTAATTACAACATGCCAATCTTAACTCCGACCATTAGCACTATATATATGTGTGTGAAATAACATTAGAGACTTTAAGGTTACATTTGAATTGATGGAGGTATTTCAAATCCTTGATAACAAGTCCATTGGTTTGATTGAGCAAATCTACTAGGCAATGAATTGCAAATCTCAAATAGTTATTTTTTGAATTATTGTGGTATATTTCAATTTCATCCCAATATAGAGTCATTTCAAATCCTGCATTTAATCCAAATGCAAGCTAAAGTAATATGAAATAGTGGGGCAACTAGGATAACATTATCACACCTAAATAATTGGAATCAATTTCATTCTTATTTTATAAATGTTAATCATACAGTCAGACCCATATTAATTGGATGTCCTGGTACACAGCGAGTCTCGCTATTTATGCTTCAAATTCATCATAATCAACATGTGTATTAATCTTTATACAAGATTTTGGTTAATCAATTTAATTAGCATTAAGAACTAGCAATTTGAAAGTTTGATTATATTTGAGGAGATTGATCTGCACTCTGTGAATTGCAGTAGTAGATAATTTTCCTAAACTCTAATTGGATACGCACTTTTGTAACCATCCTGCACATTCTTCTGCACTGTCTTTGGATATCGTATGGATTATTTTTTTGTACAGACACAAGTGAACTGGTTGGTTCTTTTGGTGTAGGTGTTGGGTATTGACTTGTCGTGGAGAATGCATAAAGTATCTGATGGTCAAAGAAGAAGAGTTCAAATATGTATGGGCCTTCTAAAGCCATTCAAGGTGAATACTTATTATTTTTCTTTTTGGGGGAAGAAATACCCGGTTTCCAAACTTTTCTCAGTCTATTTACCTCTACTTCAAGCCAGTTTGGTTATGCTTCTTGTGGTTAGGTACTATTGCTGGATGAAATAACAGTTGACTTAGATGTGCTTGCACGGTCTGACCTTCTAAGATTTCTAAAGAAAGAATGTGAAGAACGTGGTGCCGTAATAATTTATGCAACTCATATTTTTGATGGTCCTTGAGGGCTGGCCATCACATATTGTAAGTTTCATTTAGCTCCTCAATGTTGACTGCATTATAAGTGGTATACGTCACGTGTTGGATATCGTCTTGAATTTTCATCAGGCTTATGTGGCTCGTGGGAAGTTGCAGCTAGCGACGCCAATGAATAAAATCAAAGATATTAGCAAGTTGTCACTGATGGTTAGTTGCTCTACTTTAAAAATAAAGCACTTCGACTTGAGTCTTTGTGACCATTCAATTAGGTTAAGGGTGGAGCAGGTTCTAATTCATAATGATTAATGGGTACTATCTTGCTATTAATTATGGGGTATATTTTTTTATTTAATCTACAAAAACCGTGTGGCACTTAAAGCATTCATATTACAAATGTCCTATGTTTAGTTGGCTGTTTCTCCTGTGTACTGGTTTGATGTGAAGTTTTATTTTGAGAAATAAGCATTTCAGAGCTGAAAAACATTTCGGAAACACCGTAACAAACTTGTGAAACATTCGGTCATTTATAATGAAAGCGATAATGATGCAATCATGAATCTTGTACCTTCTGTTGATTTTCTTCATAACGTCTACAGAAGTGGAAAATATCAGATGCATCATGAAAGCGTGTTCTGAACCCGTCTTAAGATAATGACTTTTGCTACCTCGTGTTTATGAATTTGCAGAGAACTGTGGAGAGTTGGCTGAGAAAAGAGAGAGATGATGAGCGGCAGCGAAGAAAAGAGAGGGAAGCTAATGGTACTCCAGAATGTGATGAAAATGTCGAAGGCAGTCGTGTAGCTGGTGATCCAGCTCGCACTGCTGTCCGCATACTAAATAACGGGTGGGGTGCTGGGAGGCTGAATTCAACTGTAGCCGGTGAAGAAAGCTTCTCCTTCAGCTCTAACAGGGTCCTCAGATAAGAAAACAGAAGTTTTCATACCTGGCTGCAAACTATCATCATCCCACTATATGGCCGATTTTCCTGGCTTTTTTTTTCATCTTGTCCTAATAAAAATGCTTATACACTGAATTACTATAGTAATTCCTTATGTTTTAATATTTCATTTTTTGTGATCTATATTTCATTTCTTCTCGTCCAGTGGACAACATTATATAATCCATTCCTCATAGATTAGAGTTTACATTGACATAAAATACTATATGATCCTTATTGTCCGAAGTTTGAAAATTGTATGCAGTAAAATTATGTTATTCCTTTATGTTTTAATATTTCGTTTTTTGCGATCTACATTTAATTTATTGTCGTCTGGTGGGCCACATTATATAATACATTCCTCATGGATTACAGTGTGCATTGACAAAAATTACTATACGATCCTTATTGCCCGAAGTTTGAAATTTTATTCGGTAAAATCACGTTACTCTTGGGAATTCGAAGCCGTTGTTCATCAATGGGTCACATTTTGCATTGAATTTCTCGTTATTCTTTATTTCGTTGACTTCAGTGTGTTTTATCGAATCTGCAAAGAAAAATCTATATAAATTTACAAAAAGATTTCGTCAATTAATTTGAAGAAAATAGCGTATATTTACATCTTTGAATTGTAAGGAGTTTTATGTTAAATCGGACAGAAACCACCCAATATACTTAATTTAAAAGGATGAAAATGCAAAGTTAGCTTCGCACATAGATCTTAGGAGGGAAAAAAGGTCTGAAAATTAAACATTTACTTGGAGTGATAGATATAATATGCACAAACCATCTTAAAAATTTGGCCTACTCTCATCATAAATTGCTTTCAGGCCGACCGTTGATCTATAATTTTAATTTCTAATTCAATCAGCTCCTTTATTGACATAGCCTGCGGACTAATTTGACTGATAATATTTTTGTTCAAATTTAAAAACATTTTGTGCAATCACTAAATACTTCCCGAGGTGACACGGACAGCCTGCACATATCATGCATTAATTTAAATAACCAAATGATATAATATTTAAATTAGTTTCTGGAAAATAACTGCATAATAGTTTAAACAACAAAAGTAAAATCTTAACCTACACAACAGACGTGTGCATCGGTTCAAAATAAGAAATGATCAAACACGAGAATAATTTCGACTGAAACCAGAGAATACAAAATTATCTTGACGAGTATTAAGATACAAAAGAGCTCATAATTCATCCAACATCTCTTCTTAAGCCTGTCACAAAAATACAAATTATGAAAGCACGAGAGAACAATTAGAATCTGCAATTACGACAAGAACAATTAAAACAGTAAAATCAGCTTTAGGGGCAAAATGAAGAATGGTACCTTGCTAGCGATGTTGTTGGAGAGCCAGTCGAGCCCCTCATAGAGGCCCTCGCCAGAGGTGGCACATGTGCTCTGGATATACCTGAACCAAATATCAAGAATAATCTCAATTAGTTCGCGTAGAGGGATGGACTGTCGAATATATGTATGTGCGCATACATTTTATTCCCAACGAATTTGAAACCAGCATCAAGGCCTGACAAATTTCACGCAAACAAGAGAGAGAGAGGGAGTACCAATGACGTTGACGGAGTGAGTGAAGTCCAAGCTTGTCAGTTATCTCAGCTGCGTTCATAGCATTTGGAAGATCTTGTTTGTTTGCAAAAACAAGTAGCACTGCATCTCTTAGCTCATCCTACAATAATCACATCATTGCCAAAATTAATGGATGAAGCATGTTTCCGTACAACTACCCTACTATTATGACTCCTATAAGATGCATAAAATATTTTCAACCTTTTATTCACCTGAACCGAAGTTACCGAACATACCAAGTAAATGGTACAGGGAACAAGAGGCATAGATTTTTGACATATTTACAAAATTTCTGCCGATAAAAAAGGCAAGGAGAATTGCATCCGGTTTCCCTAGACTTGAAAAACTGAAATCCACCATTCTACAAGTCAATTTTTTTCCGGAAATCAAGTTTTTGTTCGAAAATTTAAATTATTTTGCCCCCACTCAATCTAAAGCTCTGGGTCCACCACTATTTCTGGGGAGGGGTGACTACGATTGCTTCACAGTTGACGAGATAATGCAATTCTGCCAGCAAGGCAGCCTACCATTGGAATACTACTGAATACAGGTGAAATTATTTAATGAAATAGCTCGATTACCTCATTCAGCATTCTATGCAGCTCATCCCTAGCCTCCACAACACGATCTCGATCATTACTATCGACCACAAAGATCAGCCCTTGCGTGTTCTGGAAATAATGCCTCCACAATGGCCGGATCTAGATCAATGGAAATCGAAATGCATAAAGAGAGGCAGCATATGAATTATGATGGTCAAATGATTTAAGCTCAAGTGATCAATAAATAACGAACGGGTGAATATATACACAATTCACAATCCATGATTCCATGTACAAAGTATCATTTAAATTTCCTCTTGCATATATAGCCAACCTTACAGGATATAAAGGTTTTGAGCGGGAGGAAGCTAACAAAAATGTTCTGTAACACAAAGTACCTTATCTTGGCCCCCAACATCCCAGACAGTGAAGCTTATGTTCTTGTATTCCACAGTCTCCACATTGAATCCTACAACGAATGTCAATTTGACAATTAGAAAAGGTGATCACTTTATATTTAGATAATTCCAAGGAAGAAAACACAAACAAAGTAAAATTAACTTAAAAATGAACCCAATATAATTGAAGCTAACATAATCAGTATGTTCCATAATGTTAAACAGTCATATTGGCTATTTATCATACCAATAGTTGGGATGGTTGTCACTATCTCTCCCAGCTTGAGTTTGTACAATATTGTGGTCTTACCGGCAGCATCAAGACCTACCATAAGAATCCGCATCTCCTTCTTGGCGAACAGTCGGCTGAAAAGCTTGGTGAATGACAACCCCATCTTTGCTGTCAGTTACACCAACAAAATAAAATTCAGGACTCAGTTTCCCGAGGAAGCACTGATAAGTGATACTAATGCCTGTGGTTTTCAAGTTGTTAATTTCAAAATAATAAGAATATAGAGCTCGTAGAACACCATCGTGTTAAAGCAGTTTGGTAACATAAACAGAGCAAAAAACATACAAAGTCAGTGGGTCTCAGAGTTGCAGAATGACTGCGATCCTTCTGGGAATTTACTCAGGCTGTCAGGCAAGCTATGAAACAAGCCATTCATATATATATTTGCCTTCTTAATTCTCTCCTCCCCATCAAAACAATTTTGCAGTATTTGCAAAATGTAATGTTCAAATAAAATTTTAAATGCATTGACGCGTGTGTGTGTGTGTGTAATTGAGCATGATCTACAAAGCATTTCTTTGACTACGCCATAATCATTAGCGATTACGATTGACCATTGAAACAATCATAACCTTTTCCGAATATAAACAATCTGGAGAAATCGAACCCATGGATCAAAAAGTTGTGAAAAAATCACACCAACGACAAATTCAATCCAAATAACAGGAAAAAAAACCTCATTTATGTCGTAAATTCAACGATCCCTCGCTCGCACATAAGAAACCATGAAAACCAGATCAAATCGATGTATTACATGAAAAGCCTACACGGTACGCAAACATTCAAAAAAAAAAACATACAGAGAGATCTAATTCAAAGCTCACATCTGCAATTTACTCGCTTACAATTAACATTCGTAAATCACGTAAAGAAATATCAAAAAGAAAGGAATAGCTTACGTGATATAAATTTGGGGAAAGAGGAATGATTTGGGAAGAAGAGGTTAAGATTGTGTCCAGAGGACGGAGATGGCGTTATTTTATTTCTTTACCTTTTGTTATAAATTTTACACGCGTCGAATTAATTAAATTTAAAGTTCAAACAAATATATTGTTATAAAATATCATACATTTTCTCCATGGAATTTCTATTGATTTGAAAAGAAATTATACATACATATTTTTCTTTGTAATTTTGGTAAACTTTGTTGTTAAACTTTAATTTTTATCTTTGACGAAAACTTGTGTGAGACGGCCTCACGAGTCGTATTTTGTGATACAGATCTCTTATTTGAGTCATCCATAAAAAAGTATTACTTTTTATGCTGAGAGTATAAATTTTTATTGTAAATATCGGTAAGATTGACTCGTCTCATAGATAAAGATTCGTGAGACCGTCTCACAAGAAACATATTATTTATGTTTTGGTAAACTCTGATGTTAAACTTTAATTTTTAGCTCATATATCATTAATAATTGACACTACATCAATATCACGATCATTATGAAAAAATTTTGCATCGACGTCACATCAACGATATATAAACGTCAAATGATAAATGAGAATATATCATCATTGATTTATAATTCGGTCGATTTTTACTAGTGTAAGAAATGGACACCACATTATTTGTAAATTTACTTTTAAAAAAATTTATTCGTAATGTGATACGAACAGATGAATTCCAACACAAGCATTACATTTCTCTAAAATTCTGGCAAATTTAGGAGAATCCATTAAATTAATAATATGATGTTGTCTTAATTTTCTTTTGCACCCACAATTAATAAATGAATGAATAAACTAAGTCGTTGACTGAACAGAAGCGGCGACGTTTGATTCCAGGTCAAATTTGTGCGTCGACTTTACTTCTTCGAAGTGCTCGTGAGTGGTATGGAGAAGAGAGCAGCTCATTTCTCTGTTCTTTCCCCATAAGACTCCATACAGTCCCAACACAATCAATGCCGATCCCGCAACTCTGCGCATGCATGCATGCATGCATCCACCATACAAATTAATAATCAAAACCAATTAATTATGTTTTTCGTGATATATATAAATGCAGTAATTAATGCGCATGCAAGAAATAATAAATTAAATTAAATAGATCCCTTACGTGCCAGTGTAAAGTTTTTCTTGAAGTAGAGCCCAGCTGAGGATAGCCACGATAACCAGAAGCAAAGGGCTGAAAACCGATACATACAGAGGCCCTTTCCTTTCTATGCACCATGTCATTATACAATATGCCATCGCCGAACACACGATTCCCTGGAAACCAGCCATAATTGGTTGTGTTATTTAATTTAGTCGTGTTTGTCTCTTCGAATTTCAGTTTTAGTCTATTATCTTTATCTTTTTAGTCTTTTTTTATGTGACGTCATGTGTTTGATGTCACATAAACACTTTCATTAAAAAAAAGATCGGAATCAGACTTTAATTTAAGTAAATAAATTATAATATATGTAAATACCGCATAGACAGTTGAAACAATCCTGATGGTGTGGTTGAGTGACCAAGCTGATAAATCATGGTTGAAGCAGAACCCTATAATCACACACTGAAAACTTGACATGAAACACATCAAGGCCGAGCTTGAATATGGAGCCACGTACTGCTTGCTCAGTCTTGTCTGAATAAATATTTAAAAACAAATCATTAACAAGAAACAAAATAATTATTAGTACTAGACATGCATTAATGATTAGTTGGGGGTATCAATTGATACAAAAAGCGGATGCATGGATAATTATTACTTGGATGATCAACCACACAGCCCAAGAAACAGCGCTTGCAACGAGAAGCAAAGGGCCCGAGGAATTGACATGGTCGATGGAATTCTTGGTTCCCGTTTTCTCTGCGTATTTCCAATGAATGCCCGACTGCCCGATGTTCACTACTTGCCCATGGTAGAAAGACAGCAACAGCGCACCGCCCACGCATATTATGGTTCCCCACACTTTGGCTTGACCCGCCTTGCTTTTAAGTACCAGTTTCTCCAATCTGTCGAATTTATTACATATATATTTTCAAGAATGTTTTGTTAATCTTTCATTTAATTAATTAGTTTAGTTACCCTAAAGGTACAGCCAAGAGGAAAGTGACCGCTGGATTTATGTTGCTCAAGGCGCATGCGATGGTTGGGGTAGAATATTTCAGCCCAACAAAATATGTAATCTGATTCACAGTAACCCTGCATTCACATAGGAATATGATTACTTAAGATATATAATATATATTCATCTGTGAAAGGTGAAAATTGTAATTAACAACTTACCCAAAGATGGAACACAAGAAAATTTGGAACAAGATAGATTTTGTCAATTTTGGTCTCGTTTTCCTGTTCATATATAGTCTGACAAGTATGAGAAACTATACCGAGTAAAATATATATGACTGTACTTCACATGATTTGGAAATTATTTTATCATAACTGTGTCTATGCATATATATAAATATATAATATTCTTTTATAATTAGAATTAATATGTTAGTAATTTAAAATATTACTAGTATCAACGTTGGGATGACATTGACAGGTGTCGAAGCTGACAATCAGAGAAAATCAGGGTAGTCAGTAGTATTAATTTTGCGGTTTGAAATTATATATACACACACACATATATATATATATATATATATATATAGAATATTCTTTTATTTAAAAAAATTAAGAAAATTTTATATTGAATTTTATTACCATTATTTGACATTAATGTAAAATTCGAATTAATAATGAAGGAATATATTC
The DNA here is from genome assembly GCF_022965805.1 of Primulina eburnea. NCBI lineage: Eukaryota > Viridiplantae > Streptophyta > Magnoliopsida > Lamiales > Gesneriaceae > Primulina > Primulina eburnea. Next base: position 15,027,780 of record NC_133103.1, read on the forward strand.
ATGATTAATGAACAGACAGACAAGCTAGCTAGTTTTAAGTGCATGACAAACAAGTGTAACGTAACCCTACCAACTTCATTAGTTTCATGACGTTTGGGTTTTCTCTTCTCTATTTCTTTCCTCTAAAAATATATAAATTTTCTGAAAATAATATAGGATTAAGAGTAATAACATAAGTATTGGGTTGAAAAAGATTTGAATAATGACTAAATTACAAACGTAGAGAATTAGCAATAGTATAAGAAAATTATAGCATTTTATCTTTAGTTTGCGTATACTGCAAATAAATCAGATTATTGCAATATATAGAACCATTTCTCAAATAAAATTAGTACTTGCAAATACCACAAGTTTCCCTGATTACTTAATTTTCAAGAAGACAGTTTTGAAGTTGAATTGATAGTAATGCAAAAAAAAAGTTTTTATTCGAATAAAAATGAGGAAATGTAGCTAGCATGCATGCGTATAACGTACGTACCTCTCCATAAAAAAGCGAAAGGTGCGAGAGAAATGGTAGCAAAGATTTGCCTGTAAGCAACATGGACGAAAGGGTTCATCCCAGAATCCATTGCAAGTTTTGATATAATGTTCATCCCCGCATACCCCAATTGAACTATAACCATGTTCAACAAAGGAAAAAAATCTCCCTGCACCATTTTCTTCTTAATTTCTATATCTCAACAACCAAGAAATTTTAAGAAGAAAATGAGTTGAAATATATGTAATATATCTGGAGCTACAAAGAGAGGTTATATATATACACACAATATAAAGAGAGAGGTGGGATTATATATATATATATATATATATATATATAGGTAATTAAAAATGACGAAAATGTGAAAGAAAAAGGTTATATGCATGGGTTTCACGCATGGCCATTCTCGAAAATTAATAAAGCTGCTTTCAGTTAAAACTTATTGTTTGCCAGCTTTGGCTGCATTTGGCAGAGTACTTGGAGTAACCAAATTGAATAGTTCAATTCTTCCATATATATTATTAATTAGCGGTTCGAATTCTCAATAATATTTAATGCTGGCTAGTTGATTTTTTGTTTTTTTAATCAATTCGATTAATCAATATAACCTTTTAAAATATATAACTATATTTAGTTCTTGAGAGTTATATATAGTACGATTTCCGACGAAGAAACGGCAGAAACAACAATTATATTTACTATTTTTTGCGATATAATTATCAATTGAAACATGATGTTTGGACTAATGTATACATAGATTGGTGTAAATTATTCAAATTACTGACAAACATTAAGTTCAACATTACTATCCACTGACTAAAAAACATACATCATCATGGTGTATAAATTATAATTGAATATAAATTTGTTAAAAGAAAACAAATTATTTGGTTCTTTAAAGTTGGATTGTCTTCCAAGATATATATATATATATATATGCTATTAAAGAGATTTGAGACGTACGTATAGTTTGGATGCAAAAAGGGGAAAAAAGTTAGGAGGCTGATGAATTTGGAGAAAGCAATAAAAAGACTTAACTAAATACCTTTTTTTTTTTAATAATAAGCCAAACACAATATATGCTGGGTTTATGGACATGTCGTTATTCCAATTTTTTTAAACAGAAAATTAGAATGCAATCCTTCTCAATTGTTATGTTTCTGTTTAAATGCCATATCGTCGGGGTTTAGTCTATGTCTTCCTATTTAATTATCATGTATAGGTATAACATTAGATTATAGATACACTATATATGTATATACAGCAAATTTGGCAATGATTAAATGGGACTTTTTCTTTCTTTTTTTCTTGTATTTTGTTTTAAATTTTTCAAAAAAAGATTGTGCCGTGATTTAATTTAGCAGAATAAACAATAAAATAGAAGCGAGAGAGGGTGAGAGGCAATATATTTCACATTAAATACGCTTGCTTTTTTGGAAGTTTGTGGGGGAGAATTTAAAATAATTGAAAACATATGATAACATGCATGTGTTATCGTTCGTCGAAAGAAACTATGCGTGCAATTCATGTCAAGTACATGGATTTTGCGGTAATATATATATATATATATATATATATATATATATATATATATATATATATATATATATATATTCCATCACGACAAGATTGCATATGTTGTTTTTTTTTTGTTCTCCAGTGATGCTGAGATCACAACTCTATAATTAGAAGCGGTTGGTGGGAATAAGACATTTTCCATTATTTCTTCAATTAGTGCAATCAATGATCTCATAAATTGATGGATTTATTCTTATTACTTTTCAAGCTTCCTTTGGTCATCACGGATTAATTAAATATTTAGTTGTTCATGTATAATATTATAATGATAATTTACAATATAATTGATTCCATAAAAACTCAATTTTCTTATTTTTGATATTCCTATAACCTCACAGACAATCTACGCCCCATAATTTTTTAGGCCTTCATTTTGGATTGAGGTAGGATCCGAAAAAAGTGCACGCGTAGGCGTAGGTTACAAAAAGATGTTGCAAAAGAAAAACTGGTCTGGTAGACACAGCAATAGAAATACATGAACTTGAGCAACGGACATGTAATAGCTTACTTTTTCCTCTTCCGACCACGAGAGCTAGCAGTCGGGACATCTTTAGAAGAACTCACTTCATTCTTCCCTGGTTCTTCATCACTTCCTTCATCAAAAGTGTCGGTCTTGTCCGTGGACTCTTCCTCCTCTTCTAGCTGTTGACGAGGTGTTGCCTGTTTGGAGAGTTGATTACGAAGCTCTCTGAGTTTCGCCTTCTTTGAGTTTAAGACTTGAACAAACTGGAAGCAGTAGCATACCGAATCAGGGCCAGTATCGGACAAGATTCTACTTAGTGTTTAAAGAAAGAAAAACATAAAAGCATCTGCTACTTATATATCAATATAGATGCATAAAATTCTTATTTTCATGATCGACGCGAAACATTCTACTATATTGAAGATGTTGGTTTCAAGTGATCTCACATGATCCAACAGTAATAAGCCCAGAAGAATTATCCGTGAGACAGAAAAGGGTTCCCAAGATTGAAAACAAACCTTTCCATATATTTCTGATTCAAACTCTAACTTTTCACTGCTTACTTTCTCATTTTGTGCTAAACATTTTTCGGCCTCCACTTTGAGCCTGTCAAATGATTGAGTTTTCCAAACTACTTCCTCCTATTCATATTGAGTAACCGAGTTATGGAGAATACACATTTCAGAACAAATAATAAAATTGACACAAGAGAGTGCAAACAAATGCAATAATGTTGGATTACACTCAATCTTATATTAGAATCCATTAGAAAGTCCAAGATTTCTGCTGTAATTTTCTTGCTATCAGGTGAAGGTTGGCACTTCCATCGCCATTCCAGTTTTGTCCCATTCTTTTCAAACGTCCATGATAGCTACAAAAAGAAAAAGAAAAGGAAAGTGAGGATATCGTATCTTCTTTTTTCCATGAAATACACATTCTTCCTTCCAAATTTAAATACGTTTCTACAAAAATTTGTCGTTCATGTGGATCCTGAGAACATGTATCATCTTTAGCAAATCATTTGTTTCTTAATGTTGGTGCTGGTCAGCTAGATGTTAAAAGATTAAAATGTCCAGTAGCACCCAGATTAAACTCTAACCTAAGAAAGATTTTGGAGCTACATACCTTGTTTAAACCCACAAACTGATACATAGTTATTATATAGTTACAACCAGAATCTGAATTGCCTTTGTACTTCGTTCAATCACATGTAAATTACTTACTAACAAAAATGTTATTCTCGCCTATTATATAATAATAACATTTCTACAACTACTCAAAAGGTAATATTTCTTCAAATCCCAAAAGGCGCACTGCTACTTTTACAGCCATGTATATCTATCATCAAGTTTCATGCCAACACAACACGAGACTTGCACAAATGGTTAGCTGCACTCAATGAGAGTCCTCGCTAATTGAGCCACAATTGTTACAATTTCAATTATGTGCAGCAATAGTAAACATCAACCAATTTGATTGAAACTATTCAGGAAAATTAACTGATTGTGCCAATCTCTAGCTTGGCCGACTTGGGACAAAGTAAACAAATCAAGAAAGTATAGTTTGATGGAATTTGAAACAACAGCAAAGCCTCAATCTGACAAAAAAGAAATATCCATTTAACTCAATTATATGCTCTACATGAGAGCAAGAGTCGGACATTCAAATGTTCAGCCATCTGATAGTCAGTAGCATAATTGAATAAAATCAGCCATTGACAACTAACCACGAACAAAAGAAATATCACCTAGTTGATCTTTTGTAAAATAGTGTTATGTGTTCATATGGAGATCATGGCACTAGGGGCTGGCTCCAACTCACCGATGATCATAAAACAGTAAAGACTAGTGAAAAATCACCCTTGAGGAGGTCATTTACTTACAAATTTTCTCGTGAGAAATGAAAATGAAGTAATACACACATTTTTCTTCATATTTATCCCATTCTTCTTCGTCACGATAAGCAAACAAATGATCTTATATGTATGTATATTTGCAATTTCCCCTTAGTTTTGCAAAAAGATTCCATTTTTTCTTGTGAAAAAAGCCAAAAATTTAAAAACCAGGGCTTTCTAATCCTAATGCTCGCAGAACAAACAATTCCCAAATTCAAAAAAAGCAATAACAAACCCTTCTGCATCCATTTCCAGCATCTGAGAACCCGTAAACCGACCCGGGTTGCTGAAACCCCAGATACCTCTCCGCCAAGTCCACGTAATCCGACACTGTTTGATCCCATTGTGATGCTCTCTCTTGCACTTCTTCCTCCGCAGCTTAAAACCCAAAAAAAACACAAAAATTGTAAAACAAATCAAATCAGATATTACGGTAATTTTACTGGTAATCAATTGATTCCTAATATTACTGAATGTGTTCCATAAATCTAAGTACCGCGGCATGTCCAAGCTTCGAGTCCATTGGTAATGGAAAGGTCAAAGTGGGTCGAGCTCCATGTACCCTTTACGAATACGGGTTCGGGTTTGCTTCCATCAATTGGTATTTCCAATTTCAAGCATGTATGCTTCTGTAATTCCATTTGTTCTTCCGGGGCGAGAGAGCATATGATTCCTGCGTGAAAAGGAAGCTGAGATGCATAGAAAGATTTCCCGCGTTGTTTTTATTATTACTTTTTTTTCCTAATGGAGTTGAAATTTATATTCATTCTTTTCTTTTTGGTAATTTAAATTTTTAAAAGGATTATTCAACGACTGAAATTTTCAGATTGTCCACTGGAAGAAACCCGCAAGTTTTAGGCAATGCAATTTCGTCGTCGTCCGTAAGGATAAATAAAAACATAATTAAAATCATTAATTTAATGAAAATTCAATCGATTCGAAAAACAAAATAATATAAATTTTAGTCTTAACATTTATATCCAAATTTAATAATTCAATTTTCGATTTAGTGTTTGATGTTTTCGATTTTTCAGATTTCATACACCCCTGGTAGGAAGAAACATAGGTAAATATGTTTAAAGAAATAAAAATACGACTTTTTATCACAATCAGTTTTCACGAACAATTAATTTTTATTATCCTTTAAAATGGATTCTTTAAAGTAAATTTTCACATGGAGCACATAAAAATAGCCTCAAGAAACCGTATGTATGATTGAATATCAAAAATGACTGTCCAATAGTAGTCGCCCTAATTCTCAAGTTGATTGAAATTGAGTTCTTTTGGGGCAATCGTCACCCGGTCCGAGTAATCGTCACTCGGTGGTGTTATAAATGAATTGGTGTAAGATCCTAACAAAACACGGGGACTCCATAACTTGTTTTGGTCAAGACTTAACCGAGGGTGAATTGCTCGGCGAATATTCTGCAACCGATGAGCATCTCCGTCACCGGCTGGCGTGAGTAGGAGGGGAAATAGAGCTGGAATAAATGGTAGGAGGAAGAGAACTGAACTCTGTATCTTCATAAAATTTAGGTGCCATATAAGCCCACGTCACCCTTTTTTGCCCGATTTCCTCTTATGTGTAGCCGTGTAGCCCTGTTTCTTGGCCTTTCCATTTGCGGTCTCAGTGAACAGATCCTTGTACTTCTCTAGTATCCGTTCCTTCTCTTCAGGTTTACCCAGAATTTCATAGGCATCAGCAACTTTCCGGACAATTGATTTCTCAGGGGGTTTACGGTCAAAATCTTCCAAACCATTGAACAGCTTCACAAGATCCTCAAGCCTGTTGTTTCTATAATAAATTGATATCATGAGTTTGCAGAGCTTCCATGGAACAGAATGTAAATCAAATGCAAGTTTTTTCTTCCAAATCTCATACGCTTCTTCTGCTCTAGCATCCATGTCTAAAGCTTGAATAAGCTGCCCGTATGTCCCTCTAGTGTTACCCTGTCCCTTGCTCAGCATCCACTTAATAACTTGAACCATCCTGTGCCATTGCTGATCTTTCTCAAGAATCAGCAACACGTTCTTCAGAGACCCAATTGGGAAATTCCTCTCCCATGCAACCCAAGCATCTAGGGTGCTGTACACTTCTTCTTTACTATCTTTGATATCCATCAGCGTTTTCACAAGAAAGGTGATCTTATCTTTTCTTGGAACGTTTTCTCCTATTTGATGTGGGGTTAAAGTTGCAGAATCATTGGGATGAAAGTGAGTGGAGTTATATTTGATCCTGTCCTTCGGTGATTCAAGTGAAAAAGAATCGCTTTGGATTTGGTTAGGAGAATGTATCATTGTACCGTACTTGGAAGAGAGAGGCTGAGCTTTTTCTGTTATAAGCCAGCAAACTCGTCTAGATAGCTGTGTAATACAATTTGTTCTCGACATGGTGGTAAGATGACTGCAATATAGCTGCAAAGTGTTAAGCAATTTAAAGACTACGAGCAAAATGAAACTATATTAAACACAGATATATGCTAAACTAAGTGAACTGAACATCCAAAATAAAATCTGAACATCGGTAGCTTCTGCATGGCAGAGTTTTGTTACAAAATTGGTTAAAGGAAACAACGTTCAGCTCCAATAAATAAGCATTTATTGAACTGAGTAAAATACAAACGATGGGCAAAAAACTACACTAAGCTGCCAACCCCGATCAAAATTACTATAAAACTCATGTTCCTAATTCTCGTTATGATCTTGTACACAGTTATGAGATATGTGCATCATTACAATTAACTTAATCCAAACCAATAGACCAGCTAATCACCCTAAACACAGAGACTCGTATATTATTTTTTTAAGTTCTGAAAATCACTTTTCCAGGTAAATATGATCATGTGTTTCGTGAAGTGATCAGCAACTACAATTCTTACATAATTGTGGAAACTCCAAGTAGTCAGGTTAAGCCTAAGGAACGCACCCAACCCATGAGGAAAAAAAAATCATGAAGATGACTACAGTTTCCGGAAATCTTCTATTAGTTGAACTCGGTAAAGGTTTTAATCACGAAAGAAACATATTAGAATCTCAATTGCAGAGTAAATCATATTATTCAAAGAAAATGTTGAAAAGACGACTCAATCGCAGAGTAAATCATACTATTCAAAGAAAATGTTGAAAAGACGAGAAACAGAAGATAAAAATCAAAGAGCTATCTACAAGAGAAAAATAAGGTGAGGTTTCATGGTGCTACCACAAGAAATAAGCGTCACGGTCCTATTAATTGTACAGAGAACATGATTTTGGGACCAAAAGCTACAAACCAAGAAAGAAAGAGAAAATGAAAAGCATTAAATTGACACAGAGACATATAATAAGATGAAGAGCAGATAATGAAACAGAAAATAAAGTAGCCTAACAATCCAGAAAACACACAGAAATGGACAGGGAAAGCTTAAAGGAAAGCCAAGACAACACAGAACATTAATGGGGGAGAAAAACAAAAAGAACATACAAATCAAGGTGAAAAGAGAACATGGTCACCTCAATTTCGCACCACTTCCGACGCAATTAGACGTTGGCAGCAGAACTTCTTCGCAATAACAGCTGAAAATCAAAACTTGGCTCGATAACGCAAAAAAAGAACAAAAAAAAAAAAACGCGCGCGCGCTAGCACATCTGAACGAAATAAAGATAAGAGCCCCAGATTTCAAGAATCAAACCTAGTTTAAAGAAGAATGCAGCAAGGAATTTTCGATATCAACGCGAGTATCCATCCTCTTTAAACCCTCGAAGAATTGACCCTTACGAGCGTTCGAGGCTTTTCACTGTGACAAATGTGAAGTGCTGCTCTACTCTATTTTCATTCGAAAAATAGCAATTTCCACCGAGGTTTTAAGATTTTGCAATTAAGCCCCAAAATTTCCGGTTAAGTGCATTTTAACCATTTTTGTTATATCTGTTTCTACCTCTAATCAATCTGAGTCATAACGCCATGATATTTTTTTGTCGACTCTCTAAATTGAAGTTATTCTTTAAAAGTCAAAATCAAAATTTTTATTTCGCCTTCGATTTGTAAACCAAATACCAAATTTTTATTTTCTTTCCAACTTTTTTAAAATATATATATATATATATATATATATATATATATATATATATATATATATATATATATATATATATATATATATATATATATATATATATATAAAAGGTGTTACCTTCTATTTTTTGTTATTTGTATTGAATAAATTTTAATACATAATAAAATATACTTAAGTAGTTCTACTGTAAACTATGGCTCGAATCACCGGCTAAAGCTCTTAAATGATCGCTTTTGTTATTCTTAACAATTGGGCTCAAAGATTAGGTTCGTATTTTATGGTTACGATTCTAACCCAATAACTACAATAATCCTATTGTTGAATCTAACGACTCATAGGCAATGGCTTGGTCAAGTGAAATTAGGCAAATGGGTCATCTTGAACTTGAACCAGATACCTCACCTGAAGTTACGGGACTGTTTTGCCGAAGAATGCCTATGTTGTGGCAATTTCATCCGGCCGTATAATGTGTATTCTCTCATGTTCTAGTCGAAAATTTCTAAGATAAATTGAATAGGACAATGCAAAAAACGAAGTAAAATTATGTTCTGGAAAAGTAAATAAAAAAATTATTAGACGCATGGAATTAGCTATATATAAAGTTGTCACCTTCTATTTTTTTGTTATTTGTATTGAATAAATTTTATGCACAGTAAAATATATGATTGCAATATATATACACACTCCATGTAGTCGTAGAGCGTATTCTCTTAATATGTGTGTAGTGGAAGATTCTTTGGAACCATGCAATTGAAAGACAGACGTCGGTGGGAGCAATCAAAGCATCGGTCTATCTACTCTCCTGCAACTGTCATGAGTTGTCTTCACAATTACTGCTGCATCGCCGTCTTCGTCTTCCTTCTCCTCCCACATTCTCTTCTTTCTCACTGCACCAGGCCTCCTGTCATCTTCAATTTCGGCGATTCCAACTCCGACACCGGCGGACTCGTCGCCGGCCTCGGTTTCGCCGTCAGTTTACCCAATGGTAGAGCTTTCTTTGGCAAATCAACCGGCAGGCTTTCCGACGGACGACTCATAATCGATTTCCTCTGTATGTTTTTTTATGTTCCAACAATTACTTTTTATTACTGTTCGTTATTATTTTAAGCGTTTGTGCTCGATGTCTCCTGTTGTACTTCGTCGTTTGTTTTTGCTTCTCGTGCTCCGTGAGCGTGATAAAAGAGAACTACTTTGGATAATCATGTGTAGTATAGTTATGTAAAGTAACTAGCTTTTCGTTCTTTTTGCCTCGTGCGCTCGCGCAGCTGGTACGCACTATCATATTGTTATATTTCTTTCCCCAAAAGCATGGGTTTCATACTGTTGTATGGATGAATTATTATGTGTTTGCGACTTTTGATGCGGTAGAAAGATCATCTATCAGCAGTTTGACAAGCAGAGTGTGGCGTCTCAAATGGGAGTTTTAAATTATGTTAGAATATAATGAATAAATGTTTTTGAATATATAAGTTTTGTATATGTAAATATTGTTTAAACAGAATCTAATTTCCGGCAAAGAAGTTTTTCATTCCGACATGGCCAGCAGGGGTGGGATGGTCTGTGATGCAGGATGAATTAGTGCAGAATTTCCAACTTCGGGGGGGATAAGGATAATTTTTGGATAATATTCTATCTACTGGAACATGTGGTCCAAAGAGTAATTATTTTGAATGAATGAAGCGTGCATGTGGTGGTTGTGCACTTTAGGGCTTGGAAAAATTTTATTTCTTGATATTTCTTAAAAAGGTTAACTTTGCAAGTCTGTCACTCTCATCTTCCATCTTCAGAAGTTTTTGTTTGCATCATACGTTATGCAAAATTATTGGGAAAGTAACAAATATAAGATAAATTCTCAAGGCAACGTTCTTTTTGTAGATCTTTTCTTTTGTTCATTGCGAGATTTTAAGGTGTTAGAGTAGTTCCTGTAGTCGGATTTACGAGAAGTTTTTATCTAATTACATCGGCATTGCTTTATGTTTGATTAATTGCGATATCCTTGAGGTTAGCATCATTTTCTGGTTCTTATGATGACAAGGCATCTCTAGTTCTTTTAATGTTACACGGATACTTCCTAGGGCCTAGAGTAACCATTTTCACTGGGTACCGTAGTAACTGTTTAAAAGTCAGGTGTTGTTTTTTTATTAGATCAAATCTTTGAGGTTTGCATTTACTTTACAAGACTGTTAGAGATATTCATGTGTCATTTTTTTAATCATTGAGAAGAGGACGCCTTATTGTTTTTCAGGTCAGAATCTAAGCACAAGTCTTCTAAGCCCATATCTGGAGTCATTAGGTTCCAACTTCTCAAATGGTGCGAACTTTGCGATAGTAGGGTCTTCCACGCTGCCTAAAAATGTACCCTTTGCACTGAATATTCAGGTCAAGCAGTTTACACATTTTAAGGCTCGTTCTACCGAACTCGTTAATGCAGGTGATTTGCCCGCCTATGGCTGTAAATTTACTTAAGCTGTAACATCAGTTTTGATTTTTGGAATTCTACCCAAAAAAATGTAGCTTCTCTTATGTGGTTGGCGCAACGTACCTAACTACAAGCATAACAGAATGGAAGAAGGAGAAACAGAGATTGATGGCAATATTAACCATTGAGATGATTTGAATGATTGAAGATTTTGTAGTTCACACGTCTCTCTTGAACTATCATTATAGTTTTTATCTGACTTTTGAATAAATAGATAACAAGATATTCATATGCCAATCTTCAATCCTATAATAATGACACCATAAACGCTGTTATTTCTCTCTGGAGACCCGTGAAAATACATGGAAAGCAACTAATTCTATAGGTGCAGTGCTATTTCCTCTAGGTTTTATTTTAGTTTATTCTTCACTCGAAAATCAGAAAATACTAGCTTAATAATTCGACTCATGTTCATGTTATATTTAGGAGTCAACGGTGTTCTTGGCAATGATAGGTTCAGTGATGCTCTCTACGTCATTGACATCGGACAAAATGACCTTGCCGATTCATTCACTAAGGGCTTATCCTATGTGCAAGTTATCAACAAGATTCCATCTGTATTGGCAGAAATCGAGGATGCTGTTAAGGTCAGTTCATCATTCGTCTTTCTACCGGTGAAGAAGAATCATGATCCATGGCAAATATCTCACAGTTTTTCTTTATATTTGAACTTTACCTATTTAGATTTCTGATTTTGATTATTAGCAAACATGTGCAGCAAGTAATATGCAAAATTTCGTATTTTTTTGATAAGAATGTTGGAATCCGTTAACATGTTCAAAAAATGTATTCCAGACTGTGGATCTCTTGTGACTTTTAGTCCTTGTCATCCTTGACAAATGTAGGAAATATACGATCAAGGAGGCAGAAAATTTTGGGTTCATAACACTGGGCCATTAGGTTGTCTACCACAAAAACTTGCTCAAGTTCAAAATGATTCACTCGATTCATTTGGATGCATTTCAAGTTATAATGAAGTAGCACAACTGTTCAATGAAGGATTACGCAAGTTATGTCAAGAATTAAGATCTGACATGAAGGATATGTCCGTTGTGTACGTGGATGTATATTCTATCAAGCTTGATATCATTGCCAACTCCAGCACATATGGTAAGAAATAAAGTTTCGTCCTTTTCATTCCACCTCATAATGAGGCGGTATAAGTTTTTTTCATTTTTGTTGGTCCTGATTAAGAGCATTTGTCTTCACCTCATTCGTCAAATAATGGATACTCTTGGCTTAATCCTTAAATTAAGGGAATTTTTTTTTACCTGAACCGAGTGCAGTTGTCCTTGCTTGCACGCCCCTCTTCCTATCCTGTGTTTTTTTTAAATATCTACCTATCCTATGTTTGGTTCACCCAAAGGTATGATAATCCCCATTGATTATACCTTAGAATAGGGTATATATGCACGTCACTTCTGGCCAATCTGTCTTCCAATAGATGTATAGTAAAACTTCGAAGCTACACCTGCTATCATACTACTCCTATTATTTCTACTAGACAACAAAAAGTTGTCTTGAGAGAAATGTATTTGGAACATACTTTCTAGTTTCATCACCATTCAAGGTTACTAACACTAGCCAATTATGCCGATTCGTTCTTTGATTTAATAGGTTTCTCGAGTCCATTGATGGCATGTTGCGGGTCTGGAGGACCACCCTACAACTATGACAAAAGGGTTTCATGTGGATTTCCAGGGTATCAGGTCTGCGATCAACAATCCCAGTTTGTGAGCTGGGATGGAGTCCACTACACCGAAGCAGCTAACGCCCTTATAGCCTCAAAGATACTTTCGGCTGATTATTCAATGCCAAACGTGAATTTTGAGTTCTTTTGTCGATGATTATAATACCGAGTAAGAGTTTTAGCTTGTTGTTTTCGGTACATGAACAAGATTTCGTGTCGTTAGCCATTCATCCATCTGCCTATACTTTAGCCAAAATTTGTTGGAGCATCATTGCTTGATGAGAGGTATTTAATTTCCAACTTAAATGAGTCTATAGTATGGTTATATGCTTCTAAATTTGTATCGAATTGAGACTCTTCTCTTGTTTCTATATAAAGTCGTCTTATTTACTTGCAGTTGCCCTCTTCCATATTACAAACTATTCAATGAACAATTTAATTAGATCAGAGGAATTCTCAAAGAATTGTGCAAACACTTGAGATAAAACACTTGTGTGGTGTAGTTGTGTAGTTCGGATGGGAAATCTTTCGTCCCATCGTATCAAAAACGGTGTCGTCATGATCCCATAATTATTTCTGGAGGATAATAAAAATTACATAATAAATTAATATCATAATTATTTCTGGAGCAAAATTTATTTTTCTTCGTCGTCTTCTTGATCTAGTTGTACAGTAGCATCTCTATACCTGAATTTGTTATTGAATGAATTGATTTATTACCATAAAATATTGAAATGTAAAAATCAATCGAAACATTTTTAAAGTGACATCTCATTAACCGCATTTGTTACTGAATACATTGACTTATTACCATAAAAATGGAAAATATTATGATAATCGAAACATTTTTTTAACCGTTATTTATATACGATGTCACTGGATATTGAGTTAAATTTCAACGAATAGTTCTTTTGTGAAACAGTCTCACATATCTATATCCATAAGACAATCGACCTCATATTGAAAAGTAATATTTTTAACATAAAAAATAATATTTTTCATAAGTTGATCAGGTCGAAATATATCTCACGAAATTAACATTTTATACAATCTCACTTGAACTTCTATCAATTTTCAGCTGCTCCTGAGAATTACACAGTAGTGTATCACCTATATGGCTATATATGCAATCCCTCGTAGTACTCTCTTGTTTTCTAACAACTAGTGTCCTTCCGCACGCTTCCTGTCGAAAAAATTAGAAATTAAATTTGTAGTATTAAAAATTAATTTTAATTTTTTTAATTTTGTACTTTAAAAAAACGTAAAATTAATTTGTCATGAAAGGTTAGAGGGATGCAACCTAACCTCCACCACCATAGTCTATACCAATGGCGATAGGGAAAAATGAACTGGAATTACTCTGTTTCTTGCTTTTCAGTTAGGTAAAAAGATCGTAGATTAGATGTGCACAAGACCAATCCACAAGCCAGAAGTCGAATACCAAGGATCTTTTATATGAAGCAACATACATATGTAAAATGTAATCGAACACGATAACTTTCATTTAGATAAAATAATTAGTCATCTTCATACACGAGGTTACATTACAGACAACACAGGCAATTATATTTATATCCATTGACAATGAATAGCATACAGCATTACCCAAATCTAGTACAAAACATACAAAATGGAAGAAGGGATAATAACATACGAGTACAAGAAGAAACATGGTGAGTGGTGGTATGTCCATATACGGCACCTGAAGGATTTATAACCCAAGGAAGGGACACTGCTTTCGAGCATGCTCAGGTATCAACTTTATCAGGATTTCCTCAGGGACGCCTTTCAACTCTGGAACTCAGATGTGACATCAATTTCAAACTTCATTAAACAAGAAAAAAGCCACTGAAATACAAATGTTTTTGTTAATGAGAATGCGTACCATGAGGCTTGAAGTTGAATAACGGGGGAAGAAAACGACCGTTGGGTAGACGAGTGTTTGAATCACGAAGCTCATCAAAAAAAGTGTGGGTCATGGCATCCAGCTGTAGAGTAATTAAATGCATCAAATTCCAGAACAGGACCAGGGAAGGAATAATTTGCCATCCATAAATGAAGTATCTACTGCTAAAGATAAGCATCAAAGGACTAAGAAATTTATGGTATCCACTCAGTCTATAGAACACAATTTTTTCTTCAGCAGCCCAGAATCTCTGAATACAAATATCAGAATCGTCAAGTACGGACTCTTTTAAATATCAAATTCCTTTGTATCCTTCTCGGAAACTTAAACTCGATAACTTTGTGACACAATGAGGCGAAATATTTTTTAGACTTCCAACAAAAGATGGCATATTACATTGAGGTTTCTACTAATCACAAGAAAATTTATACGCCAGCTCTATTAAGATCCTACTCTATGAAGAGAAACAACATATAAACCATAATAATAAGCTGAGTTTCTCCTATTAAGATAATTAGGGAATTTGACTCTGATTTACTCATGCCTCACGGTCACTAATGCAACTGAATTCAAAGAAACTGAAATTATGAAAATTAAAAAGGGAAAAAATAATGTGATATCAGCAAATATTTCCGGCTCCCTCCAGACCGAGGACAAAAAATACTCACAGCAGTGCAGCGCAGGTTAGGAGAATATTGTAGAAGTCTTGACACAAGATCAACCGCTTCTGGGGGCATGCGTTTGTGGAATACCTGAAGTGAAGTCATGAAATAAACAAAATTATGAAACAAAAGCAGACAGGATCAGTATAATTAACATACCCAACAAGTACCTTGTGCCATGGATGAGCTTTGATCTGAGGAAACTTGAACTCGGTGTAGTTAGGATTCATGCATTTAATTTCCTCCCTTGTTGGAGTACCTAAAACCTGAAAAAATTCAGTTATTTAATAGGTTGAAAAACAGAAAAATGCTGATTATGCCAAATACAACAATGAGAGGAACTTTGCACTCCACAAAAATATAAGCTTCTAACCATTTAACAACACTAGCCAGTACCTACTTAAAATACATTCATTAAATCAAAACGAAAACAAAACTGTGACATTTAAAATTATACGATCTACGAATCCACAAAAAGTTCGAAATATCTCCCCTCGCATTTTTTGTCTATGAATGAATTTCTCAGGATGTTAGAAGAACAAGATTAACAAACACAGAACTATCCCACACTCAAACTACACCTATCCAATCACCCCCAGCTCCACATCATATAAATTGAGAAGCTTGTGTCTTGTGTTAGAGAGAGAGAGAGAGAGAGAGAGAGAGAGAACCTTGATGATCTCAACAAGCTGGTCTACTCCACTTTCACCAGGGAAAAGGGGCTGCAGAGGCAAAGCCCATCAATAACGCATAAAAGGGAATTGAGAATATTAGTACTACCAGTCAAAGGATCTATTATACAACACTTAGAAACGACAAAGTCAAAAAAGTACCTGTCCAAGAAGTAGCTCAGCAAGCACACACCCAGCAGACCAAATGTCAATTGCTGTAGTATACTCCGTTGCTCCAAATATAAGCTCAGGTGCTCTATAATACCTAGAGCAAATGTAAGAGATATTGGGTTCCCCTTTGACCTGACAAAAGATTGCAAATTAGATCATGTGTAATGGTAATTGCAAAAAATGTGACCTCCAATGTAATGGCATTATACATACCAACACTTTTGCGCTTCCAAAGTCACATAATTTAACCTGGTGGGTGTGTGGATTCACCTGCACAATGTATTTTATTAGCTTTGAAAGTAACACAGGCAACAGTTAAAAGTCATCATTAAGGGAAGATATGCAGCGCCTAACCAGTACACATTTAGCAAAGTATTTTTAATTCATGTTTAATTACACATCCACAAAATATATGAGAACCTAATAAGCCGATTCCCTTAATTTACATTGAGGCAACTTATACCGCCATTTGTTATGGCTGAATAACAGCAAACTTTCCAAGTACTTTATTTTACAAAAGGTACAAATGAATTGTTGATTTGTTTTGAGCAAATATGCATTTTCATCATCATAGATTCATATGGCAGGCTATGTTGCGTTTGGATGGAAGCACATTGGAATATATGTTCTTTCTTTGAAAAAATAATGTTGTTTCCTTGAAAAAAAAAAATTTCAGTTGGGTTTTAATAATTCCAAAACGTGAAAAAAGTCAGAACAAGAAAGTAGGAACGTGACATTTATAAAAAAAAAACGTTTTAAACTATGATATTCAACACAAAACTTTCTATACTTCTCTTTTATTACAAAATTAACACTTGAAAAAACATAGCTCACTAAAATATTTATGTAAGTGAGTACATATGTATCTAAATTCATCATTTTCTACCCAAATAGATGGGAGGGGCTATGGTCATTCTTCTCGACATACTACCCATAAAATTCGAATACAGCTCATACATCTGTGTGATTAAAAAGGTATAAAAATGTTTTAAGATTGTGACTTGGACCCAACTCAACCCCAAAAACTAAATCAAGTGAGAAGATTGTCCAAGTCCATATGGGCGGTCTAACACATAACGATGCGTCTGGACTTTGATACCATATTAAGATTGAGACTTAGATCTATCTAAACTCCAAAAGCTAGCTCAAGATGAGGATTGTCAAGTCTATATATATAACTCATGGACATTTTATCCAACCGATGTGGGACAAATAATACACTCCTCACGTCCAGATATGAACATCTGGAGTGTGAAATTTACAAATGACCCAACTATGGGCATAACTGGTGGCCCAAGAGGGGAAGTTTACGAGACAATGGGTGGAACCTGGCTCAAATACAATGTTAAGGTTGGACTTGGACCTAACTCAACCTCAAAAGCTATTGTCCAAGTCCATATATACAACTCTCAGGAACTTTATCCAACCGATGTGTGACATCTTAACACATACCCTTTACATTCAGGAATGAACAACTAGAGCGAGGAGACATTAACATGTGGCTTAGCTATGGGCATTCCAACACATAACAGTGGGTTAAGATTGAGACTTGAATATAACTCAATCTCAAATACTAGCTCAAGTGAGAGGATTGTACCAAGTCCATATATATAACTCTCAAAAACTCTATCCAAACGATGTGAGACATCTTAACAAAATCATATCAAATACACAAGAAAAGTGGAAAGCATAGTTGTCAAAGGCGAGCGCCTCTCGCCTCAAAGCGAGAGGCGCCACCAGGCGCGGGCGTTGCGCCTGGGGAAATCCCAGGCGCAACTATTTACAAAGGCGAGACCAGGCGCGCGCCTGGGCTGGCCTTGGAAGGCCTCTCGGGCGCGCCTTAGGCGCGCCGGAGATTGTTTTTTTTTAAAAAAAATTCAATAACTCTGTTTTTTTTAATATTAACTTAAAATGTAAAAGGCCAACCCAACCTTAAACCCTAGCAGCCCAGTTGACAAATTAAATATCAGAAGACGACAAGAGCATAAGTGTGCAGACTTAACAGAATTACAGAAGTGTGGATGATTGAAGAATTTAATCGTGTTACTTATTATTATGAACTTATTAATTATTTGTTGTTTTCTGTGACATTGTGACTTAATTATTTTATATTTTAATATATTATTCTAAGATAAATATATTTTTTTAAAAGATAAAAAATGTGCGCCTTGCGCCTCAGGCTCCTGAGCCCTTGTGCGCCTCGGTGCGCCTTGCGCCCTTGACAACTATGGTGGAAAGTAAACTCTGTTGAGGTTGAACTATGAGACATTACTTCAAATTTGCCAATTATTAATATCAGCACGAAAATAATCAACTATTAGGATTAAAAATATCATAAGACGTATGACACATCCAATATTAAATCTAATTAGTTGATAATACACAAAAGTGATGTACTCTAAAAGTCAATTTGTCTTGGCACTAAGGATACACAAGCTTCAATATGTGAAGGGTAACAAGTAAATAAAGTAATCATATAATCTGAAATTTACATACCAACAAATTTTGAGGCTTTATATCTCTGTGACATACTCCAATACCACGATGGATGTAGCCCAATGCTCTGAAGATCTGACACATAGCCAAATAATAATATAACAGTACATTCACCGAATCACAGATGAGTAAACATTCAGTTCACAGGTAGTTGAACAGAGTACAGACAGTACGATTCCAGGTAGTATTTGTGATGATCAGGGCAAAAGCTATTATGCACTCTAGCTTGTGCTGAAGTCATTGCCCAAATAGCCCATAAAAAACAATGGAAAAAAGTCCCTGTCCCAACACCCCTAAAAGCATGATAATAAATGGGTGCAACCACATGTCAAAACAGGTAAATCCATCTCTTGCAATGCCAATTGCAACAGTACATTTGGCATCCAGGAGGTGTGATCAAGGTTGTGGCCATTATGAAAGAGAATATATACAGGAAAAAACAGTAGCCAAGTGGACTGCTACCAGACAAAGAGATCATACACATCTGAAAGCAGCCCCAAAAGCAAACCACACACCTGGTAGCTATACAGCTTCACATATATCAGAGGCATCCGCTGGTTCAACTTATTATAATGCTTGATAACTCGATGGACAGTTTCCGGAACATATTCGAGCACCAGATTAAGATACAATTCATCCTTTTCAGTAGTTGAGAAGAAACAGTGCTTGAAGGCCACAACATTTGGATGGTCAAGTAGGCGCATGGTTTGCAGCTCACGGTTCTTGTACCTCTTGTCCTGAAGAACCTTCTTTATGGCAACAGATTCGCCGGTCTCCAAGCATTTTGCCTGGATAATCAACAAGGTTAAGAAAAAATAATATCCGTTATCGTCATCCATAGTAAAACAGAAAATACAGTTGTAACCATCACTTACAAGTCAAAAACAACAAAGAAATCGCACCTGGAACACTACTCCAAATGATCCATGTCCAACAACACGTTCAGCCATGTAGCTAATTGTCTGAAAGCATCCCCAAAAAGAAAACATCAAAAGTTTAACTTAAGCAGTCAGAATGCCAACATAACTGGGGACCGCAAAACACAGTTCCATGACTTTCAACCAAGTACTTTTTCCCCAATCCTCTGGATAAGACAACTGACAAAATATAATATTTTTATGGTGCATCACCTGCTTTGGTTGACCATTTCGACCACCAATAGTTGTCACAATTATGTGCCCAGTCTCAGTCCCATTACCATCCACAACTGTTGCTTCCATTTCCTAGAATATAATAGCCACGTTAAGCTAGGCCCAACCTCAATCCAGGTAAGAGTTAGGAAAACTTCCAAACAGATGAAATAAAAACAAAAGAACAGACTTTAGACGTGCCTTATCATCCCGGATTTTTATCTCATGCATCTCCTCAGACAACCTATCGACCCCCATTTCATGACTGCCAAACTCCCTTAAACCAGAAGTGGGAGCTACACCCACTGATGCCATTTAATGAAAAAACCAGCTAATTGTATAACCTCAAGAAGTCATTCACCTATAGAAAAAAACGAGACCATGTAAACTTTTGACCGAACAGATCTGTATTTATACTATTTTTTCCTCCATCTTTCATTTAACGAAAATAATATTGGGTCAATAAAATTGAGTAGTAAGTGTGATTATTCTAGCAAACACATTGCCAGTGGTCGAGTGTATTATGCAAATCTAATCCAAGATGGCCAAATTTATAAAAAATTACATAAGATAGAAAGAAATCTAGCTGAAATAAAAAAGGAGATTGAAAATTACACTGCGTGCCTTGTTTAAGACGGACTCAACCAGTTGGCACACTCTAATACATATGTTGACAACAATTAATTTCCTACAATAAAGGAAAGGTAATCCGTTCTTTTTTTATATTTTCAACGAGTACATAAAACCTCAATAAGATATTGGGCTCGATGGCCTGGTGATTTCATAATCCAAACAAAACAGTGAGTCCAAAAGGAAAAGAATTTTGAAAATTTTAAATCTTTATCCCCATCGATAGATTTCTACCATCCCATTTGCTCGAACTAGAAAAAATTATGGTAAGTATTATTAGCATGGATTTCTTCATGAGAAAAAGGCCTGTAGGTTGACCATTGACCACTCAATTTACATACATAAGTCTTTCCTACCACAAAAACACACAACTCAACACGAAAAAAGTGAAAAATAACTAAGGTTGCGCTTGGATTGATGGAAATTGATTTGGAGTAAGGTTTTGATTTGAGGAATGGATTTCAAGACACTCATCTTGGACTAATATGAAAATTTTCATAATTATTATTGAAATTGCTTAATCTTATTCAGAGTTAATTTAATATTTACTGGAGTTTTGTCCAACCAAACAAGTCAAGGAGTTTGAAATCAATCCAAACACAAAATAAGATATTATCAATCTTTGTAGCCTATGTCAATACAGTTATTAACTACCATTGTCCTTTTTAAACTCAATAATAGTCTCTCACTACTTTTCTGGGACAATTAATATCTATAACAAAGGTCCTCCAAAGAGGTTGGTAAACCAAGCACAAAAAGGACTCCAAAAGAGATAAAATAAAATAAAAGCCATTTTATAGCATTGCTAAGATTTCTTTAATTAATCTACCATTAGATAAGTAACACATGACGAATATATCATAATTTAGACTATCTTAGATGGTAAAGTTCATAGAATATTGCATCCTTATGTAATAACCGGATAATATGGATAATTTAACTTAACGTCTTGCAGACTGCTGGAAATATACTTTACAGCGCTTTATGATTAGCATCGAGACATTCAAAGAATTACATTTTAATCCCAGAAGCTAAAAAAAACTAAACGTCCTACAGTTTATAAAGTAGAAAATTAATCTTCCCAAGACAGTGAAATCTACCACCGAACCCTTCACCTACAACACCAAACCGCACATATCACAGGACACACTTACATCACCAGGGAGCACATAGAAAAACTACTCGGCGTTCGCTTCAATACATCAAACTTTAACCACATAATAGTTCTCTCAAATCCATCTGTTTATCCTTTTCATCCGCAATGCGGCAACGCCATATCAAGGCATCCTTTTCCCCTTCAAAATTTGACGCCAGCACGCGACTACTTATTCACAATAACGTTGCGACTTGCACAATAATATTTCTCAGCATTAAACACGCAAAGAAATTTGCCATGCATTGGTTGAACATAGTTTGACAGAAATTATACAAAAATAAAACATATTAGCTTTCCGATAATTAGTAGCTTTATCTTCAACTATTTAACCAGAAACTCGTCTAACTACTTAAAATTCGTAATACCGAAAATCCTGGTGCTGAAAAATCCATGATAAAAGCTAAGAATAATTTTAAAAACATAATAAAATCCCACAATCTCACTACATGAAACATCTTCAAGATTTCCAAACACAACAGTCAGATATCTCATATCTGTCAACAATAAATAACCAAAGTTAAAGAAAACATACCACAAAAAACAAAACGTAGATCTAACATTTAAAAGAAAAAAGTAGCCAGCCCTAGATTCAGGAAACAATCAACAAAAACAGCAAACAAAATTGGATAAACAAGCTAAACAAAACCATCAATGGATCCACGTCAGAGAACAAACAACACCGTCTCAAATCCATCAACACGATCTGTTCCCATTAAAAAAAAAACTAAAAATATGAAACCAGCTGAAATTGATACTGAATCACCCAAAAAAGAGAGCAAAACAAAAACAAAAGCAACTCCATCACCGGCTTGATCGGAATATCGAGAAGGCAGCGAAGAACTTTACCGATTATCATCGGTGACCGACTCTGACGATTAGTTTGTGGCCAATATTATATGACACCATCACCTTTAGAGAGAGGAACCCAAATGTTTCAGAGCGACAGAAAAAGCGACAAATACATACAAGCAGATACATACAATGAGAGAGAGAGAGAGAGAGAGAGAGAGAGAGAGAGAGAGAGCTGTACGCTTTGAATTTCATTCTTGGTATCATTATTTCATTTATAAGAAACTTTACTTTATTTATTTATTTATTTATTTATAAGTTTGTTTAAGTCTCGCACATGACAGGCCAATAGCACTAGTTTTGCGTGACGGTCAAAGCTCATTCATTGATAAACAAATATATTGTCTCATCATTACACATATATTCAATAGAAAAATAAAAAAAATAAAGTTCTTTTTTAAATTAAATTTATATACAAAAAATAATTAGTGAAGAAGTTGTAACTGTTTAACTTTAATAAAAAGTTGATTTTTAAAGTTGAAAGAAAGACGATTTACAATCTGAACTTTATAATTGACAAAAACTTGTATGAGACGGTTTCACGGGTCGTATTTTGTTAGACGGATTTTTTATTTGGATCATCCATAAAAAAATATTACTTTTTATTGTGAATATATTAGGAGGATTAACTCGTCTCACACATAAAAATTCGTGAGATCGTCTCACAAATTACATACTCTTAAATTTTATTTTAAATATATCGTACCATAACATTGTATAACTCGATTTATGTATAAAAATTGAATTTCTTGGAGGTTTCATCTACACCTTTTCCATTATTATCCTAATCAGATAAGACCATTCGGCTGCGTTTGGTTGGAAGGATAGGATAAACTAATGATTAGTATGTAAATGATAAAGAAAATGATTGTGATAGAATTGTAATATATGATGTAAAATAATATTATGTTTGGTAAGAGTTTTAAGTGTAGGATAATTTTGAATTTTTTGATGAAAAGACGAAATTGTCCTTCCCCTTCGCGACGGCGACAGTGGCGGCCGGCGGCCGGCGGAAATGGTCGATCGGAAAAGGTCAGCAGGTGCCGGAAACTTACCGACGGATTCTCAAAAATCGTCGCTCATAGTGACGGTTTTTATGAAAACATTCTGTCGCTACTAGCGACGGTTTTGTTTTTGAGAAACCGTCGCCGATCTTGTTTTGAATTATTTTAATTACTAAAAATTAGACATTTAGCGACGTTTTTTAAACACACCGTCGCTAATTGCGACGTTTTATAAACAAACCGTCGCTAATAGCAACGGTGTTTTGACAAACCTTTCTACACAAATCGTCGCTAATAGCGACGGTTTTTGACAAACCGTCGCTAACCGCTGTCGGCCGGTTCGTCGCTGGTCGGCCGGTGCTCGCCGCGGTCGGCGGTCAGTCTGTGGTTGGCCGGCGGCGGTCGGTGGCGGGAAATGGTGGTGAGTTTGAATTTAGGAGAAGGGTAAAATCGGAAAAATAGGAGGTATTAAGAGTGGGATAAATAATCCTAGGGTGTGAGGGGGTATTATTTTAACCTACCTAATATAACCTAATCATACCTAGGAGGGATAAGGTAAGTTTATTTAAAATTGAACCAAACACTTGATTGTGCCGGATAAATTAGTCTATCACTCCTAATCCCTCGAACCAAACGGGGTGTTCATGTACTCGTGTGAATTTGTTAGAAATTTACCTATATCCTCGAAACAAAAGGCAATGCTAGTAAGAATTCCCCCCACACACACAAAAAAAAAAAAGAAAAAGAAAAAGAAGTTAAGAAATACGAATGATAAAACATTTAAAATATCATAAGATTACAGTAAATAAAAAACTGTATAAAAGTGAAATTGTTTTATATAAGTAGCCACCGTATAGAGAAATATATACTGTGAGATATAATCAAGTAGTTTTAATATTTAATAATTTGGTTTGGTTGTTGTTTGACTGTCTTTGTGTTAAATTGAGATCTGCACCTAAATCAACTCAAAAAAAAAAAAAAAAATCCACGTTAATGGGAGGATAGTCAAAGTTATCACCGATATGTGGGACAAGTAACACATCATCCTCACGCCTAAGAGCGTGAAGTTTACAAGATAAGGGATGACCTAATTATAATTAGTCCAACACATAACGGTGCAACATGAAGTCTGATATCATATTAAGATCGAGACTTAAAGATGATTACTCAAGTGCATATATCAAAATCCAAAAAAAATTCATTGAACAGACGTGAGAGACCTAACATTTTTGTGATAAATGAGATATATACTACATGAATAAGAGATATCATTTGATTTTCTTAAAGTGGCGTCTTCCGACTTCCATGGACCGCTTGGTTATAGAAAAGTAATTGCTTCATTACGTATTAATTTGGTGGCCGATAATGGTCTACAAATTAGGAAGTTTCCAAACATGCAAGTTAATTTCCAGGGAATTCTGATATTATAATATTTTTTAAAGATCTATTGACCGGTAAAGGTAGCTGCTTTGTTGACACTTTGCTTTATTTTAGTTATACGAATATAACTAATTATATTATTTAATTAGGCCATTAGTAAAGTACACATCTGAGATTTCGATTCCATTAAATTTAATTAGGCCATTAGGGCATTAGTAAAGTACACATCTGAGATTTCGATTCCATTGATTTCAAACTCAAGCTCAGGTTATATAATATGTGGTATGGGATGATGACTATATATCCGACCCATTGGAAATAGATTTGGTCAAATTAAAATAGATTTAGAGCCAATGGTTCAAGAAGTTAATAGGTTTAAAAAATATTTTTTTAAAAAAAATGTATTGTTTGGTTACACAAATCTTTTTTTAAAAACACTTGAAACAATATCTTTTTAGAACCTGATTTTATGTTTTTTGGCTTTGAAATATATTTCTTTTTAAAAAATTTAACAAAAACAATTTTTAACATTTATCCAAACATCGAAACCGTTTGTGCTTGTTTAATAAAATCACTTGAAAAAAATGGATTTGTTAAGTATTTATAACTTCTATATTCCAACTCAGTATTGGAGTAAAAATAAGTAATAGGTATTGGTTTTTCTACCCAGGATATTTGGGTTGGGAACGAGTCACATATATGAAATTCTTGACATTCGGGATAAGGTGTTGGTCTCATGTACGATATTTAATATATAAATATGAAAATAAATTATAAAACTGGATACCGAGATTTACGTGGAAAACACTTAAAAATTATTGGGATAAAAATCACTGGCAATATGAAAAGAAATTCACTATAATATTTTAAGGTGTACAATCACTTACTGTTTTCAAATAGAACATACAGGAGAACAAACACATCACAAATATTATAAAACTACGCATTCAAATGCTATAAGATGAGATAGTACTCGATGAAGGGATACATTATAATGAAAGGACGAAGCTCTATTTATAGATCTCTCTTATTAGTGCGGAAAGCATTTTCAGAAAATGTATTTCCTTCATTTTTCGACAAAGCAACAACATGTTTGAATTCTCCATTGTGTATTCAAAAAAGCCTGGCCCAACCACCGTCATTAACGCATTTCTTGTGTGTGTTGTCATTCTTTGCCGACATTTCTTTCACTTGGAGATTTTATTGAGAATCAAATACAGCTCCACACATCCTTTCAATATTGTCATTCTCTGCTGATTATGTTTCCGCTAGGCCACTCGAGGATCTACACCACTCAAACTTATCCATGTCCACTAGCTTGGTCAGAACGTCAGCTATATTATCTTTTGTATGGATCTTCTGCATATCCACACTTTCTCTTCTACTACTTCCCGCATAAAGTGAAATTGGGCTCGTCCTAGAATGAAATGCTAGATTCCTTGTGATGTGCAAGACACTCTAACTGTCAAAAAACAAAGGAACATTATCTTGTTTGTGTCTGATCTCCTCCAATAACCTTTTAATATATATTGCATCATTGGAAGCTGGAGTAGCTGTCATGTATTATGACTCTATTGTAAATAATGCCATAACTGTTTGCCGTTTTTAAACTCAGCTTACTGCTCCATCTGCAAGTATAAACACATAACTAGAAGTAGATTTTCTCTTATCAGGATCACCTGCATAATTTGAATCGACATATCCATGAGTGTAAAATCTAATCCTCCATAATATAATGCTTATGCAGCAGCATTTGAGGTACCTTTAATGTATTTAAGGATCCTATTGACAGTGCTCCAATGCTCTCGTCCAGGATTCACCATATACCGACTAACAGCTCTCACTGCTTGAGCAATGTCTAGTCTTGTACAAATCATAGCGAACATCAAACTTCTCGCTGCTGATGCATATGGTCCTCGAAACATCTCCATCCTCTATGCTTCACTACTAAGACACATCTCGGATGATAACTTGAAGTTAACAGGAAGAGGGTCGAAATTGGCTTACTATCTTGCATATTGAAGCGTTGCAAGAATTTCTTCAAATAATTTTTCTGAAAAAGCTAAATCTTTTTGTTACTTTTATTTCAGTAAATTTGCATCCCTATAATCTTGTTCGTTGGTCCCAAGTCCTTCATATCAAATTCCATGAGCAACCGTGCCTTCAATCCTTGGACTTGATCTTTGGTGGGGGCTGCTATCAACATGTCGTCTATATACAACAGCAAAATGGTATAATTATCACCAAACCTCTCGAAATACGTACAAAAGTATGTACTCAGTCTGTTGTATCCAAGGCTCATAATATAGGAATCAAATCTCTTGTACCAACAATTTTCATGATCCTTTTCTCGATACGAGTTTTGCACTCGATATCATCCAATTGCCCTAAGGACAAAATATTTTTCATCGGTCCCTTCATATGTCGTACTTTCTGTATAGTGCGGATGGTGTAATCAAACATTTTATTTTGACAGTACCGACTCCAGCGATTTCCAAGGTATGATCATTTCTCATGAATATAGATCCTCCTGATATTGGTTCATAATGATCAAACCATTCTCTCTGAGACGTCATATGTCACGTCACTTCTAAATCCATAATCCATGTGTCACAAAATTTATGTCTGCCTTCTGCAACTATTGCTGTTTCGCTGAATAATATTTCATCACCGCCTGAAATACTGACCACAGTTACTTGAGAACTCTTCTCGATACTCGTATACTCTTTCTCGAAGTACCATTTACCGCCACATTGAATGCAATAAATATTTTTCTTCTTACTTAACGAATTTTATCTACCTCGTTTTTGGCTTCCACTAGAGTCATGGTCCATAAATTTTCTTCTTATCATGGGTAAAGCCTCTGCCTGCATCGAAGTTACCAACTGTATCTTCCTTTTTTTTGCGCTGGCTATCTTATCTGAGAACCGCTGTTAAGACATCGTCGAATTTTTAGAAATCCCATAAGAATATTTTTGGTTAAGTTGATGATAAATTGATCATATGAAAATGGTAGATTTTGAAGTAGAAGGTCTGTATGTTCATTTTTCTCTATTTTATGTCCCATAAAAGTGAGTTGGACAAAAAGAGTATTTAATGTGTTGATATGTTCGGTCATTGATGAGGATTCCAACATCCGAAGAGTATAAAACTTTCTTTTTATAAAAATCTTGTTGTGTAGTAACTTGACCTCGTACATCTTTGTCAGAGTATCTCAGATAACTTTAGCTGTCTTTATCTCAGAGATAATTGACAGTACGTCGTCTGCTATAGCCAAGTGTAAATTTGCAACAACATTGTCATTCATCTCATTCCACTTTCCATCGTCTGTCATTTCCAACGGTATATCTCCAATAGCCGCCAAACAATGTTTTTTTTTTTGGAACTGTTTATAGCTTTATTTTTCATAGCATAAAATTGCTTCAATTGAACTTTATTATCTAGTACATGTCCGTCATTATGTTTACAACAATTTAGTAGACTGGACAAAATAATCCCGCCTTCATAAAAAAATATTTTAAAAACTTTTTTGATGTGGAAGATCGGCCTAGGCTGTAACCACAGAGCATATTCAGAATTTTAAATCAAGGCTATGATACCATTTGTTGGTCCCACGTGCGATAATTTGATATATAAAGATGAAAATAAAGTACAAAACTGGACACCGAGATTTACGTGAAAAACCTCTAAAAATTATTAAGGTAAAACCATGGACAAGATGAAAAGAATTTCACTATAATATTTTATGGTGTACAATCACTCACTGTGTTCCAAAGAGAACAGACACTCTCTTAATATTGGAGAATAAACACCTTACAAATATTATAGAACTAAGCATTCAAATACTATAAGATGAGAGAGAACTCGATAAAATGATATATTACAATGAGAAGAGAAAGCTCTATTTGTAAAGCTCCTTTATTACTATAGAACACGTTCCTTTCATTTTTCAACAAAGCAAAAATATATTTGAATTCTCCATTGTGTATTCAACAAAGCCTGATCCAACTATTCGAGATATTACAAGTTAAAATGAATCTCTGTTATCCAAGGGCTCGTGAGATATTCAATCTAACATGGCATTCTTATGGATGATATGGTACATCGCATTTATATTTCTAGGCTTGATCTATAGGCATAGAACCATATATGACCAAGCATATCAGTTATTCTGACCTCACGAATCTCATGTTCCATAGGCCAATATATCATGTTTTTATTTTATGTCCGGATGTTTCATATTGTATTACTTTTGTCATTGAAAAATAATGCGTACATGTGGAAAAATTTGAATACCTTATTATTTGCTCAGCCTGTGTGTAAACCTAATTGAGACAGAGTTTGTGGATTGCTCGTATATGACTTTTATGATTGATTTTTGCGACACGTTCTAACGCAAAGACATGTGTCAACCACATTTGGATAGCTATAAAATACATGTTTTGTTGTTCAAACAATTTATTTCCGTATTACTAGATACAACTATATATTGTACATAGTCTACAATTTAGTTACAAAAGATCATTTTTTATTTTATTTTTATTTGCCCAGGGAGATTATATCCCAGTTTCACTTATTTTTACCCTCTGGAAGGGTAATAAAGTCATTTTATTCATGATTTCTCCTTGGTTTTCCGAGGGAATTTCCTCCGCGCGCTTTTCAGCCAGGTCTTCTCTCTCTCTCTAAACTAACACCCACAGCATTGGGGGCATTCATGTTATACACACATTTGATTTGCTTTAATCTCGTGCGACTGATTCGTCTATTGAATGAAATTCGGTAGAAAATTTGTGAATGAGGCTGTTTTTTTAGCTTTTTCCGATTAATCCAGGGCAGGTTTTTGTACAAGTTTGCATGCTGAAAAGGATGAGGAACATAAGAGTTTGCGCTCTGTTCAGACCTCTGAATGAGAAAGAAAGGTCCGATCATGGTGATGCCGTCTGCATTACCGGTGTTGATTCTGAATCCTTTATAATCAAGGTAGAAGATCGCATTTATCACTCTATCTCAGTGTTACTTTGTATAATGCGATTCTGCATCTTTACGTAGTTTATTCAGGGTATAAGATTGGTTATTTTGGTTTTTTTTTTTTTTCCAATTAATGTTGTGTTTGACTGGATCTCTAATCATGTGTATTGGTTACTGTGGGGTTACGTTGTTAGTGGGTGCATGACTAGGTAATTTGCCGAAATGAAATGGATCGGCATGAGGGACCATGCAATACCTAAAACGGTATTGGACTTGTGTTTTAGTCCCAATAGGCTGACCGACTTGTCACTTTACTTTCTGGTGTCATGAGCTTGATGCACACTCGAGAGAGTAGAGCAAGTTTTTCTTCATATTTCCTTATGAATGAATTAGAGATGCTTGAGCTGGTGTGATGGTGGGACAGGTCAGTTTTGGGTATACAGCAAATTATAGTGTCGTATAGGTTTGTGCTGAGTTGATACGACACTTCTCTCTCTATTTCTTTCGCTTGACCGTGCACCTCATTAATTGTATGTATGAAATGGATGATGAGAGATGAGAAATTCGAGGATGTGATCCAGTGAAATGGGGTCAAATATGTATGACTGGGTGATCTTAAATGACGTCAACAACGTTGAGTTGAGCCTAGAAACTACAAACAGATAAAACATTAATAATCCAAATTCTAATAAATGTTCCGAAATTGATATGAAATAGTTCAAATACAGAAGTTGAAAGGGACTGCCTTTTTTCTGTAAAATATCGCAAGTTAGATCCCTATTCTAATTTTGTGATGAAATAATATCTCCCAAAACCCTCATAAGTTTCTACAATTTTCTTGAAACTTCATTTGTGGATTTCGTGGATTTAAGGGGTGCATACAACCAGATAATTTTGGTAGTTGTCTGTCACATGGAGTTTAGATTTGATTTCATTTTCGTGTAAAAGATTCATAGACAAGTTGGATCTTGATGTTGTCACGTTAATATACTTTTTTTTTCACAATTATTATAAACAAATGAACATGGTTCAAAAATTTATTATGAGTTTGAGCTTGAATTAATGTGAATTTATCTATGCTGAGGTTAAAAGTATTTTTATTGTTTCTTTGGAGGTTATAACTTAACTGGTGTCTTTGTATTTGATAAGCATGAGTTCATCTGTATATGAATAGAGCATATAATTGATTTAAAAAGAGGGTACGGAAGCAAGAGATGGATAATTAGGGAAATAAGCTTGCTTGAATTTGTCCCATGACAGGATGAGAAGCAAGAGGAAGTGGAGTTTTGTTTTGATAAAGCGTTCTATCAAGGATCAGAGCAGGCCGACATATATGAATTCATCGCTTTACCCATTGTCAAGGGTGAAAAACTGTTCTGTCTTCCATTTTCTCTGATACTTTTAATTTGTTTATTTTTGTGTTTAATCTAGATAATGGTTCAAATTTAACTTCATATTTTAACAGTCAAAAAATTGTAGGTATTGTTAATGGTGTGAATGGTGCCATCATTACATATGGACAGGTGAAATTCTTTGTTTGATTATGAAATTACATCAATCAGTGTGTCAAATATTAGGCCATAAGCTAAAAGATGAGAGCTTTAAATGTTATGTATCTATCGTCATTGCTCACCTCCTGAGAAGCTCACTTTCACGGCAGCTCATTGGAACAACTTTTATTTACTCATTACTATTTGGTGCATGCACCTTCATCCGACCTGTAATGTGAACATGAGCCACACTTTTGATGCTGACTTGATCATAGGCCTTTCCCGTATTTGCCCCTATTTGGCCTCCGATGGGACTAAAATGGTCAGGTGATAAGTCCAAGAGGAACAGCCAAACTCAAAAAGCTAGGTTTTTACTTTTTAGACAGGAGAACCCTCAAGCTTGTTAGCTACCCCACATTTTGTCGTGGAATCAATGTTGGATATATGACACAATTTGATTTTTATTGTTTGTGTAAACATATATATGAAAAGATATTGAACTATTGACCCTTTGTGCTTGTTAATGTTCAGAATCCATTATATGTTTTGGTGCTTAATGAGAAATACCGAATGCCTGTATACCATGTTCAACTATTTCATCTTTTTTTATGTCAAATAATTCAGAATTATTTGGTGGCTTGTTTATGATTCTTTGCTGCGCTGTTGCATATAAATCTATTTCTGAATGTAGCTCTATTTTTAGCATATTTGAGTTATTTTTGCTCACCCATTGGATAAAGCCTGTGGTAATCTACAGGGCATAGTTGCAAGATGTAGCTTTATATTTCGGCTTAACTATTGCTTTTAATTTGAAAATTCAAAAGTTTTGCAAGATTGTTGTTGATGGAATTTTGATGATTGTACATGAGTACCCTTAATCAGCAACCACAAAGTGCACAGAGAAGTTCTAACTCGCAAGTTCTGGTTGATACATAGTTGCTGGAAAAAAAAAATTGAGAGTATATTTGTCTACTGTTTCTGGCCTGGCCTCTCTGTCTCTCTGTTCTTCCTTTGGTTGGATATCATAATACTCAATGAAAATTCCAGTTTTATGTTAACCAAAATTCACAAAATAAGTTGCCTTCCTCGTCTTTGTCTTGTGACTCCATTACCCCTTCTGGATCAACTGTCAAGACGGATAACATACCATTTAAATCTTTTTCTTCATTTTTTACCTGTTACTAAATTCTCAAAGTTATTATACCCAAGTATGAACCGTTTCGTTTGCATCTTTAACCAGACAGGAGCAGGAAAGACTTACACCATGGAGGTAATGTAATTGCAATGAAATATGCACTCAATATTCTTTGACAAAGATCTTATTCAGTCTTTTTTGTTTCAGGGACCAAAATTAATAGATTGTGAGGAAAAAGAGAAAGGCTTGCTGCCAAGAGTGGTGGATGGCATTTTTGACATAATTAAACATTCAAATGACATGTCCAAGTACATGATTAAACTGTCAATGGTATAAGGGCCTTAAGAGGATAAACTCTCCTTAGCATTTTACATTATTAATTTTTAGCTCTCAAAGGGACACTCTTCTCCTGATGTTTTTCAGGTAGAAATATACATGGAGAGAGTAAGGTCTGCACCACCTGAAAGTATCAGCAGTTGCCTGATCTTCCGTCTCAAAGTTGGACGTTGATATTATATTGGAAAATTGGCACATATTCTGTGTTAATGGGTGCTTTTTGCTCCTCAGGGACCTTTTTAATCTGTCCAAGGACAATTTGCAGATTAAGGAGAGTAGGGAGCAAGGAATATTTGTGTCTGGAGTGACAGAGGTGAGATCCTTCCACCCTCCTAACCCGAATACTTCTGCTTGAGACGTCATCCTGATATAGATAAAGATACATATGTACATGTATCGACAATGACAGAGTGTTGTCAGCCTCTGCTGAAGGAGAGTCCATAAGAGAAACTGGTTCGTTTGGTTTTGGCCTGGGATTGGAATTTCCTTTTTGCTGCGTTTTTCTTGCCTGGGATCACAGTTTTTTTCACACCAACTCTTGATGACAGCTATTTTCCATTTGGAAATGCGTGAATAATAGGAAAGTTCTGGATGAACTCTATCTGTCGGATCAAGTAGCTGGCGATATATACATAGAAGTTTATCTGGTATTCAGATAGGTTATATGCATGAAGAAAATTAAACTGTATCAGATTGAGCGACAAAGAATGTTATTGCATGGCACCTGGATGAGTCATGAGGACGGATTATATTCCCCTGCCCTTCAGTATTGAATATGTAGTTACTATATTAAATTTCATCAACTTTCTTCACATAATTTTCTCATTCCTGCAATGGCCCCCTTTAAAATTGACTCTGATCATGCAGTCTAGCTTTTACAAGCTTTGATTTTGTTTTCCAGATCCCGGTATCAGATTCTGCTGAGGCATTACATTGTCTTTCAGTAAGATATAAGTTCCTTACGTTCCTTGCCGTTCATTCTTTGTGTTCTATAACTTAAATGGTTCTTCTTTATGCAGAGTGGAATAGCAAACAGAGCCGTTGGAGACACCCGTACTCTTTTTATCTTTTTTTTTTTCAACTTAAATACATTACTTTCCTTTCCAAATTGCCCAAGGAGCAGGCTAGCACCTTTCTATCGAATATTTGAATTCGTCGCTATGTTTTGGGAATCATGTAAAATTTAACCTCCGCAGAAATGAATGTAGTCAGCAGTAGAAGTCACTGCATATACATATTTTCAATCCAGCTGGAACTAGAGAAGGAGAGAAGGTATATTCTCAACTTCAAAATTTTTAAATTATTGGAATTAGCTCTTTATGTGCATGGAAACTGGGACAGGTCTGGAAAGTTAATCCTTGTAGACTTAGCGGGATCTGAGAAAGCAGAGAAGACTGGAGCTGGAGGCAGAGTTCTTGAAGAAGCAAAAACTATCAACAAATCACTGTCAGCACTTGGAAACGTGATAAATGCTTTAACTTGTGCTTCAACAGTAAGGGGGAATCATATCCCCTATCGTGACTCTAAGCTTACACGGATTTTGCAGGATGCTATTGTTAGTCTCTTTCCACGAACCCCGTCTGATTGTCACCTGTTTAACCGTTCATAAAGATGAAATTACCTTGCACTTCACAGGGAGGAGACTCCCATACTACATTGCTCTGCTGCTGCTCACCAAGCCCATCAAATGCATCAGAGACCTTATCCACTCTTCGATTTGGTTCAAGGTATGCAAATCTACTTTTGGTCGGCTATGACGACCAAGGCTCTCCTCTCCCGAATAATGTTCCAATCTCGAGTTCTATACATTTAGGTGTGATGGAACAGGAAGAGGACATCTAGAATCAAACTTTTTTGTATGCTTATTTAGTTATTTTTACCGAAACTGTGCTGGTAGAGTTGATTTCTTCAATCTTTGAACAGAGCAAGGCATATAAAGGCATCAGCACTAGTAAATTTCAAAGGAGATGAAGACACCAACAGTACTGAATCAGTCTCATTGATCAAAGATGAGTCATGTGAGAAGATTTTGGAAAAGGTTACCCTCGTATTCCAAATTTTGACCAGTAAATGATTTGCGTCTCTCTGTATCTAAACAATTTTGTGTCCTAAATATAGATGAAACAGAGAATGAAGATCGAAGATGTCCAACTGCTTGAGCAGCTATTCATTTTGGAAGGAATTTTCTTCGACCCCAAGTCGACGGAAAAAACTGAAGCAGCTTATGAAGATGTTATATCAACCACTATTTCATCATTACAAGAAGCTGTCGTATTACTTGCTACCAAAGTAGAAGAGGTAATGATTCAAGTCTTGCAATTTTACTTTCCTCTATACCAGGGACAGACTCAGCAAGTTGGCCGTGGAGGGCGAGACTTTATTTTCAGAAAAATTACACATGTAATTTACTTTTCATTTCTGTTGTAAGTCGAAATCCTGGAGACACCATGCAAAGTTATGGTGCTTACATGTGTCTCAAAATTCAAATCTACCTATTACCAAACATAAGCTTCGAGCACTAGGTTTAAAAAAACAAGAAGAAGAAGAAAAGCAAGACCATCTACTCTTACCAGTCACAATGCTTTTGACAAGCATTTGCTGCTAGTCGAGATGGCGTGAACGAAAACACGAGTGCATTTGTTTGCGCTATTTACTTGCATTCCAGGATTCACTAGATTTTTCTTTGAATTGTTCTTTTACGTACCCTTTTATCGGCTTGGGATCAACTCTATGAAATTGGTCACAGCTCAAGAACGACAAGGAGGCTTTGGAGAAGGAGAACAAGGCTCTCAAAAACCAGATCACAACTACTCAATCATCACCATTCCTGTGGAGGATTTGTAGATGGAATACATAGAAAGATGTGAGACACGAAGCTTCGAGGACATTAATACTCAAAATACTGTACGAAGCATCAAATATACTAATCTGAAATTTGTTATTGCTATTCAATTATCGTAACAACGCTCCGAGTTGAGATTTTTTTGGAGGTGTCGGAGTGGCAGGCACACATTTTTAATACGCACGAACTATTTGGAAACATTAGACCCTCCCGCCGAAAACCAGACTAAGAGCTGATGGGATTGGTTTGATCTGTTTTAAAATTTTGAATTTTTTATATATAAAGTATTTATTTAATTGAAAAAGCGAAATACACGAAATAATTTTTAAAGTTTTCTATATTCCTACTATTTTTGCATATGGAAAATAATGTATTTAACATAAAGTTTATATTAGTAAAACAAAAAAGATTTCATCGTACTTGTCAAATATTTTCCCTAGACTTCTCTTAATAAATGATAATGAACAATACACTAGCGTCCTAGAATGATGACTTTTGGGATGACGTGTAAATTGACAAATAAAAAATAGATAAAAAAAAATATCATGAATGTTAAAAATAAAAAATTGCGGTAAAAAGTATAAATTTCAAACTCACAAAATATATTAAACTACACATTTTTATAAAATTTTATCTACTTAATTATATTCTTCTTTGTAAATTCAGAGACTTATTTATAAAATTTTATATTGGTAAAACAAAAAAGATTTCATCATCCTTGTCAAATATTCTCTAGGCTTCTCTTAATAAATAGTAATGAACAAAACAAGGCTTTTTTTTAAAAATATAATAAATTTAAAAAGTTTTTATAAAAATATTGTAATTTGAAAACGTTTATAAAACTATGGCAATCCGTGGGAATCTGCTCCGGATTCTACAGCGACGGTTTACAGCCGTCGCAATTAGCGACGGTTTTTTAATGTTTACGACGGCTTAAAACCCGTCGCCCATAGCGACGGTTTAATAATCCGTCGCTATTGGTTTCTCTGCCCCATTTCCTTTTTATTTTTTTTTATTTTGTTTTAAATAAGTCTGAATCCGGTGCAATGAAATGCAGATTGTACTAGTTTTATAAACACTTTCATTTTACAACATTTTTATAATGATTTATTTAATTTATAATATTTTTAAAAAAGCCGACAGAATATTGCATGATATTACTGTAAATAATAATATTGACGGCGTGCGATTAATGTACTCCGTTAATGTCTAGACACAATTTTTTTTAAATTTTTTACTACTAACGACAGCGCATATAAACATGCACACTTTTAGTAATACTATTAACGACGTGTTTTTATTGTGCGCTGCGAAAATTGCATATGTAATTTTAACAGCACAGTAAATTCCATAGTAATATCCGCAGAATGTATTTATGTGTGCTGTTAAAATAACATATGCAATTTTCGCAGCGCACAATAAAAACACATCGTTAATAGTATTACTAAAAGTGTGCATGTTTATATGCGCTGCTGTTAGTAGTAAAAAATTTTAAAAAAATTGTGTCTAGACATTAACGGAGTACATTAATCGCACGCCGTCAATATTATTATTTACAGTAATATCATGCAGTATTTGTCGGCTTTTTTAAAAATTGAAAGGAATTTATTCCTTGATATTCTTTCCTTATTTAAATATCTCTAGTATTTTGCCTTTCTAGATATAAGATTTAATATATGATATAAATCTAGGATTGATATGATACATGATATCTTTTAGAAGTGAAAATATCTCTAAGATGTGATATCCTTGTTTAAAAGAGTTTGTTTCCTAATAAACTCTTTTTCTATGCTTAATAGGGTTTGCGAAGAGATGATATATATAGAGATGAGATTTAATATTTTCGGTGTGCGAGAGACGAAGCTGCTAGGAAGAATTTCTGAGTTCAAAGATATCTCGTGCCATCGTTATTGTGTCGCTGTGAAGTGCTGACAACATTTGAAGACAACACCTAATCACTGTTTTGATTAGTGTGCTGATTTCTGAAGATTTTTCACTTCTCAGTTGATGCATCCTTTGAGTTTTTGGTTATACGGTTTGTTAGAAGTATAGGATGCAATTTGTCACTCGCCTATATGAGGGAGTTGTTTTAGTCTTTCACTAGTATCGGTTTTTGTAAACTTACAAGTTTTTCTAGTGAATTGTTTTGCCCTGAGGCATCGCACAAGTACTTGGTACTTGTGCATAATTTACATCTTGTCTCGCATATTGTTTTTCAATTAAGTTATGTGTTAATGTGTTAAACTAAAATTTCCGCTGCATGTTGTCGTGAGTGTTACAACACCTACAATCTGATACACGTAACACTTAACCGTATTTTTTTCATACACTGTGGAAACGAAACTTTCAAAAATATTATAAATTAAATAAAACATTATAAAAATGTTGTAAAATGAAAGTGTTTATAAAACTAGTACAATCCGCATTTCACTGCACCGGATTCAGACTTATTTAAAACAAAATAAAAAAAAATAAAAAGGAAAGGGGCAGAGAAACAGCGACGGTTAATAATCGTCGCCAATATCGACGGATTATTAAACCGTCGCAATGAGCGACGGGTTTTAATCCGTCGCTGTGTGCGACGGATTAAAAAACCGTCGCTAATTGCGACGGCTGTAAACCGTCGCTGTAGAATCCGGAGCAGATTCCCACGGATTGCCATAGTTTTATAAACGTTTTCAAATTACAATATTTTTATAAAAACTTTTTAAATTTATTATATTTTTAAAAAAAAGCCAACAAAACAATAGCGTCCCAGAATGATTACTTTTGGGATGACAGTGTAAATTGAAAACTAAAAAATAGATAAAAAATGTTAAAAGTAGAAATTTATGATAAAAAATAAAAATCTCAAACTCATAAAATATAATAAACTACATATTATTATAAAAATTTTCTATTGATTACTATTTCTCAGTAAACTACTATTCTATATATTTTTTTTGAATTTTTAAATTCATTTAAGTACTTATCAGTGTTACATTCATTTATTTATTACCTATACAAGTACTACTACACTTGCATTTTTAAATTTGTTATCCGAACTAACTT
This sequence comes from Primulina eburnea, assembly GCF_022965805.1. Taxonomy (NCBI): domain Eukaryota; kingdom Viridiplantae; phylum Streptophyta; class Magnoliopsida; order Lamiales; family Gesneriaceae; genus Primulina; species Primulina eburnea. Next base: position 15,066,291 of record NC_133103.1, read on the forward strand.
AAACATCGAAAAAACAATACCAGAAACACTTCCGATATTCTCTAACGTTTGTTCATTTATGCAGGATTCAACCAATGCCCTCTCATCAATGGTTCCGCTCGGTCCACGCCCAACTCAAATCATTTATTATCAACAATTACTTAAAGATAATTTTTACTCACCATATTGAATCTAAAATACCTGAAATTTTTAACATAATCATATTCTTATGACACCATTTGGTCGTATACCGAACAAAATACATAATTTTCCAAACAAAAGTAAAACATAATATTTTATGTTAATATCCTTTGACTAGACGGGTAAGAGAAAGGGATGATGATTCAAGTACTCAACGGAATTTTTTTATAATAAAATATTATAGAAATAATACAACCTAATCAAAATATGACTAACGTGGAAAACATAAATTTCTAGTGAAATCCGAGGGCCAAAATCAAAATATGACTAAGTAACATTATTATTGATATTCTGATAATTACTGTCATTGCTAGTAGTATGTTATAATTCTTAATGTTATAAATTTTTAAATAAAATTAGGTAGAAAATGATGTTTACGATATGAGGCCTTAGATCTCGATTTGTATAATTTTCTTATTGACATAGAATTCTGTATAAAAAAATTAACGTAATTTTGTTTGAACCGGTTCACACAAATTTATTATTTTTAAATGAGTAGGTCTACTGTAAGACGGTCTCACGAATCTTTATCTATGAAATGAGTTAATCCTACCGATATTCATAACGAAAAATAATTTTGTTTTTTTAAATGTAAGTTTTCCATTTTAGTCATATTTTGATCCATATATATTATTTTTATAATATTTTAGGGAAAAATCCAGTACACAGCACTCACCACGTGTATTCCTGTAAATTGATACAACAGCGAGGGCATATGGGGTAATTGAATCGTATTTAAGCGGCGACCTAAACCCTAAAATCTCTCCCAATCTTCCCCCCTCCATATCCAATCACCCATGGATTCTTTGATTATGTTTGCAATTGAGCCTTGGGTATTGGCGTTCGAATAATCGATCTGCTCGAAGACTTGATGTTGTATGTATTTTTTCATCCTCCTTTCTTGGTTTGTTTCCCACTTCAGACTATGTGACGAAACTCGAATTAAATCATGCAATCTTTCGGATCACAAGTTATTATTAGTGGAAACTTTCAACATTGAAATATGAGGATTGTGGTACTAGGTTTCTTATTTTTTTCGTTTTTTTAATTTGTTATGAATAATTGTTTGTTTGCACTAACTGTCCCAAAAGCGTAAAAAATGCGGCCTTTTATTTGCATCCCTGTTTTTTTTTTTTCAATTTTAATGTTATTCATAAATAGTTTTTTTTGTTGCTGATTTCCGTTTGAGATTATGAAGTTTGTGGTGTTTATCTGACCCTGAGAAGTTATATTCAGGTGAATGCGTATCATATTGGGATTAGGAAGAGGAGGGATGTTATAAATTTTATCGTTTCTCCCGTTCGTCTTGCTATTCATCCTTCTTGTAGTTGCTCCTTATAACCGGAGTAAAGATTTATATGTGAGTTGGTATAAATGGCTGATCGAAATGTTAAAGGGAATGATAATAATATCAAGGCGCCAGGAAGTGGGGCCAATGCCTACACAATTAATCTGGAAATCTTCAGCAAACGGTTAAAAATGTTATACACTAATTGGAGTGAAAATAAGAGTGATCTATGGGGTGGTTCCGAGGTTTTTGCAGTAGCAACTCCCCCTCTATCTGAGGATTTGCGATATCTGAAGTCTTCGGCTTTTAATATATGGTTGATCGGTCACGAATTTCCAGACACTATTATGGTGTTCATGAAGAAACATGTCCATTTTCTATGCAGCCAGAAGAAGGTGTCATTACTTGAAGTAGTGAAAAAATCTGCAAAAGATGCTGTAGGTGTGGAAGTTATAATGCATGCGAAGGCCAAGAATGATTTTGGGACAACATTGATGGATAATATATTCCGTGCAGTTCGAACAGAGTCGAGGATGGACGGATTTGATGTCCCGGTTTTTGGGCACATTGCTAGAGAGGCCCCTGAAGGTAGGCTTCTGGAGTTGTGGGCTGAGAAGTTGAAGAGTGCAAATTTTCAGCTCACCGATGTTACAAATGGATTCTCGGATCTGTTTGCTGTGAAAGACCCTACTGAGATTACGAACTTGAAAAAGGCTGCTTACCTGACTTCCTCAGTGATGAAAACCTTTGTGGTCCCAAAGTTGGAGAAGATAATTGATGAAGAGAAGAAGGTAACCCATTCTTCCTTGATGGATGACACTGAAAAGGTCATACTTGAGCCTGCAAGGATAAAGGTGAAGCTGAAAGCTGAAAATGTTGATATATGCTACCCACCAATTTTTGAAAGCGGAGGAGAATTTGATCTCAGACCTAGTGCGTCAAGCAATGATGAAAATCTGTTTTATGATTCTACTAGTGTGATTATATGTGCAATAGGATCTCAGTACAACAGCTATTGCTCAAATGTGGCTCGGACTGTTCTAATCGATGCCAATCCCGTGCAGAGCAAGGCCTATGAAGTCCTCCTAAAGGCTCACGATGCAGCAATTGCTGCTTTGAAACCTGGACGTAAAGTTGGTGATGTATACCTGGCAGCTCTTTCTGTAGTTGAAAAGGAAGCACCTGAAATGGTTCCCAATTTGACAAAATCCGCAGGAACTGGAATAGGTCTTGAATTTCGTGAGTCAGCACTTAATCTAAATAGCAAAAATGATCGGATGCTGAAGACAGGCATGGTCTTTAATGTGTCTCTTGGGTTTCATAATTTGCAAATAGCGACGAAGAATCCAAAAACCCAAAAATTTTCTATGTTGCTTGCTGATACGGTTATTGTCAGTGATCGTGTTCCGGAAGTGTTGACTTTCACCTGTTCTAAAGCTTTGAAAGATGTGGCATACTCTTTCAATGAAGAAGGAGAAGAAGAGCTGCCTAAAGTTAAAGCTGTATCTAATGGTGCTGAGACATTCTCGTCTAAGGCAACACTTAGATCAGTTAACCATGAGGTGTCAAAAGAAGAGTTGAGGAGGCAGCATCAAGCAGCTCTGGCTCGTCGGAAGAACGAAGAAACTGCAAGAAGACTTGCTGGTGGTGGTACTGAAGGGACAAGCCATGGTCCTATGAAACCCTCAGGAGAGCTGATTGCATACAAGAACATCAATGATATACCTCCTCCGAGAGAATTTATGATTCAGATTGATCAGAAAAATGAGGCCATTTTGCTGCCTGTTTATGGAAGGATGGTGCCTTTCCACATTGCTACTGTAAAGAGTGTATCTAGCCAGCAGGACACAAGTCGAACATGTTATATTCGGATAATGTTTAATGTACCCGGTGCTCCTTTCTCTCAACATGATGCAAACTTGCAGAAGTTTCAAGATTCTATTTATGTTAAAGAAGTTTCATTTCACTCCAAGGATCCAAGACATATCAGTGAAGTTGTTCAGTTAATTAAAACTCTCCGTAGACAGGTCGCCTCCCGTGAATCAGAGAAAGCTGAGCGGGCAACTTTAGTTACCCAAGAAAAACTGCAACTTGCTGGAGCAAAATTTAAGCCAATTAGGTTGTCCGACCTTTGGATACGCCCAGTTTTTGGCGGTCGGGGAAGAAAGCTTAGTGGCACCCTGGAAGCGCATGCAAATGGACTTCGTTATGCGACTTCAAGATCAGATGAGCGGGTGGACATCATGTTTGGAAACATCAAACACGCATTCTTCCAGCCAGCGGAGAAAGAAATGATTACCCTCCTGCATTTTCACCTGCACAACCACATTATGGTGGGGAACAAGAAAACCAAAGATGTTCAGTTTTATGTTGAAGTCATGGATGTAGTACAGACTATTGGAGGTGGAAAAAGATCTGCCTATGACCCTGATGAGATAGAGGAGGAGCAGCGGGAGAGAGATAGAAAGAACAAAATTAGCTTGGATTTTCAAAACTTTGTCAATAGGGTCAATGATCTATGGTCACAACCTCAATTCAAATCACTGGATCTGGAGTTTGATCAGCCGCTGAGAGAACTTGGTTTTCACGGTGTGCCACATAAATCATCTGCATTCATAGTACCGACATCTACGTGCCTTGTTGAGCTCATAGAGACTCCGTTTGTGGTTATTACCCTTAATGAGATTGAGATAGTTAATTTGGAGAGGGTTGGTCTGGGTCAAAAGAATTTTGACATGACCATTGTGTTCAAGGACTTCAAGCGGGATGTAATGCGTATTGATTCAATCCCTACATCATCACTAGATGGCATTAAAGAGTGGCTTGACACGACAGATCTTAAGTACTACGAGAGTAGGCTAAATCTTAACTGGAGGCAGATACTAAAAACAATCACTGATGACCCAGAACAGTTTATAGAGGATGGTGGATGGGAATTTTTGAACTTGGAGGCTAGTGATTCAGATTCTGATAATTCACAGGAGTCAGATCAAGGATATGAACCTTCAGATGTACAATCTGACACTGGGTCGGAAGACGAGGATGAAGATAGTGAATCTTTAGTGGAGTCTGAAGATGACGAGGAAGATGATTCAAACGAGGAGGATGAGGAAGACGAAGGGAAAACCTGGGAGGAGTTGGAAAGGGAAGCTAGTAACGCAGACAGAGAGAAGGGAAATGAATCAGACAGCGAGGAGGAAAGAAAAAGAAGGAAAATGAAGGCCTTTGGAAAATCTCGTGCGCCGGAAAGAAGACCAGGTGCCAGCCTTCCCAAGAAGGCCAGGTTTAGGTAACGAGTGATAAAGTTCAATTGCTTTTGTAGGGAATGAACGCTTTATTTCCCTTCTGCTATTTGTTTGATATTATGGAATGTATTTTAAATGATCGATTAAGTAGGACATGCATATCTCTGTTTTTGATTCTATCCACAAACTTATTTCTCTCTATATTCCAAAATTCCGAGGCTAAGTCACTCGGAACTTTTACTGCCGGATACTTTCTTCTTCCTGTTGCCACTTGTATTAGGTCTGTTAATATGGTGAAGGATTGTAAGTGATTAAGATAAGTAGCATCTAGTCTTGATTGTATGGGGGTTCAAGACACGTGTCACTCGATGGTAACTGACCTTCAGAGCCCCTTTAACGTCGTAGATGCCTGTAACATATGAAATTTGGCCGACTGCGTCTTTTAGGGATTGTATGTTCTGTTTTTCTGATTTTTCTCGAGTGATGATGGAAATTCACCATTTCTATATGTAAGGGAAGTTTTGGCTTCCTCGATATATTATATGGAATTGAGATAGCAAATTAAGCCTCAAGGTACAGCAGTTTATGCCGTCATTTTGCAAGTTTTTAGCAGCTTCAACTGTTGTGTGTAAGCTGTAAAATTTCCTAATTTTATCATAATTTGCAATAGTCAAGTTAAGGCTCTTCTATAATGTGATTTTCACACATTTCACTTGTTTTATGACGACTGCATTATCCACTGATTATAAAATTGTGAGGGGATGTTTTCAAAACGGTCAAATTTATCATTAATTCAAGGGCTATAAGTTTCTACATCATCTTTAGATGATATTTGCCTTGAGACTTCTAATGTTTTTTTCGAGATTCTTTTTTTATGCACTCCCGCAAGATTAGGTTGGTGTTTTGGTATCATGTAATTAGGCCTTTCTGTTTGTGCGTATATGCTAAAGAGAAGTGAGACTTTCGGTTTTATTTCAAGTTATGATCGGTGTTAGAGTTCATGCGTGAGAAAATTATCTTGATTTTAGGACAAAGTTTAATACCGGCACTCTCCATTATTCCTGTTCTATTAACAAGTTTTTTCAGGTTACCAATGGATCAATTCATTTTAAAGTAGAGAATTTCAAATTCGGTTTTATATCTATTTTGACTGTTTGGGGATATCAGATATGGAGTGGTTTCAATTTCTTCAACACTAAAATCGAGAAAACAATTGTAATGGATTTAAGATACATGAAATATGGATATCATTTGCCATAAATGATAATAAACTAATTTGAAGACATTATTTTAATTGGAAGGACAATTGACCCAGCAAATTTCTCAACTTTTCGACAGATCATAAAGATTGGGAGTTTTTCAAATGATCAGTGCTCCATAATTGCTATAAGATAAAATAGCTTCATGACAAAACTCTTCGCAATAGATAAAAAAGCCAACACCAAACCTTCCAGATTTGATGAAATTCTGCACCTGAAAAAGCATCTGGTCCGTGGTTATTTTTTAAGTTCCCTACCATCTGGAGTAGTAATCGCTGCATCAAGTAAAACATTTTCAGGAAGTTTTTACATACAATTTTTTGGTGTTGTAATAAAACAGCACAAGGATTTAATAGTTTAGTTTTTCTTTCCATGATATTCTTGAGCTGGAGGGACCAAAAGGTATGGTTTGATATCCCAGTCTAGCAAGAAAGATGAATATTAACCACAATATCATAGAGTTACCAGTCTGGCATATATAGCTGCCTGCTATGCAATATGATTTTGGAAGAACTGGATCTATTTTGACACAACAAAACTGAACTGATTATTTCCAAGCCACTCAATCTATTTTGTTGGTACAAGTGAATCTGCTTTGACTAACAATAAATTAACAAATAAATAAAGCGACTTCTCTACAAGCCGCTTCAACAAAAGCATGAGTTGGAGAGTCTCGTAGTTCGCTCGTACGTGACCAAAGATCACGAGTCTTGGATTCTTCTTGCCAGTTTGGCCTTATAGCGATTGATTCACTGAATAATGGAAAAGCATTTCTTCTCACTCGATCACTTATCAACTGTTTTCAAATGTCTAAGGCCAATAGGTCGAACACACTCTTGTTGATGGCAAGTTCTAAACTAGATTATTTTATCTGAGTTGGGATTGTTTGTAAGGATGGGATAGTTTGTTCGAAATTATTTTTGTGGAAGAATGGTGGCTGTGTTCTCACTGCAAGTGACTAGGTGCTCATCAACATGTCCACTTTTAAGTTGTCCTCTAATCTAGCTTTTGCATGTCCTTACAAGATGTTTTAAAGTTTATTTATGCAACATCTCAATCAGAGTGGGGACGCAAGGAACTTGAACACATGAATCTTGTCTAAACTAGACACTGATTGCTCCTATTAACCACTGCAGAAAAGCAGAATTACTCAGACCGGTTTACCTATCCAAAGAGAATAATGTGCAATAACTAAGTTCCTAACCTCAAATATGCTATCTCGATTTTCATAGAAAACTCATACCAAAACTTCCTAATGTCAAGTCATAGGATCATCAAAGGTGGATTCTACTTTGACCATAGAGGGTAACCCCTTGATGTCTATGCCAATCCGCCGAGGAAAATAACATGGCAGTAAGCTGTGTACTATAGGTATCACCACAAATTAGCAGCTGAAATTCTCTTCATGTCAAATGGAGAGGTGAAGAAACAAGTGAACAATGAGAATTTAACATTTCTCGTAAGCTATTCTATAGTATATATTGATTCTGAATTCAAATACATGTTATTCCATCAATTCAATAAATGAAGGGGCTGAATCCAAGATAAGATTACCTAAAAAAAACACTCTCAACACGAGTATTACGAATATATACTTTGTTTTGAGTTATGATGTGGTTTTGGGTGATAGAACTTGAATTCTTGTGTTTCTTCATAGATGGAGAGAAAATGGAAGAGAATCATTACTTGCAATACGTGCTTATCGACCTTAAATCTCGTGCAGCTAAGGCGGTGTGCAGGTTCACAATTTTGGCATACGGTTGCTGTCGGAAGGTGTTTGGCGAGTTTGGCGCGCGAGCATGTGTCTTCACTGTGCGGGTGCACGCATTGTTCTGTCCGAAACTCTATTTGACACTTCTAATTAGCTAAGATTGTCAACATGAAAATTGGAGATATATGTCTTGGATTTCATTTTCCGTTGACCTCACTCAATTTGATTATCACACATGATAGTTATGCCAATTCTCTTTGTCCCTAATTCCGGATAGATTTGGACTATACTCAAAATATAGAAATTTTAGTGTTATGTATTAGCTTTTCTAATGAAGTTGGTTTAAACTCATTTGAATTAATACTCAAATTAATATGTTAGAAACCGTAACATGTATCACTTCTCCATTACGGTTCAACGTACTTTTCAAACATAAATCAAATATTAATCCAATCATTCATTATCAAAACATATTTTCTCCTTTAACTATCAATTATATACTTAATACACTCAATAATATGACAAACATCGTGAATTATCGAGAATCAAAACACGATTTCTAATAATACGATGCAGGGCGTATACTCTCTTTGGGTATAAATTGCATAACATAGGATCCCATACAAATCACAATTAATCATAATCACCATTGTGTTTACACAAGTCAAGTGACGTGGATATAAAATCTATCCAACATAAATCATCCAAGTAGATGGATTTAAAATTCATAGCTTCAAATACCTCCATCCAAACACAACTTTAAACATTTATTACACAACTTCTATCGAATTACTAAAATTATTTCGAAATTTTATCGTAGCATACTCACATATCAAAAGTCAAATCTATGTTGTATTTCACCTACCATTGAATTCCTCATATCTCTTCTTAATTATATAGAAAGAAACATGAATCACATAGAGTAGGTAAAAGATTGTTACAACCTCCAAATGTTGATGTTTTCGTTCTACGCAATCGATTTAAGACATGATTTTTTTGTCACTGTCAAAAAAAAAATATATTAGAGAAAAAAATACAAGATTTCTACATATTATGTTTGATATATGCATACGAACAAGAATGTATTATTTTTAAAATTTTCACTTCCAAAATTAGATTTTATAACATATGCAAATGTTGTAAATCACTACTATAATAGAATAATAGACTCCTTTATTTATCGATGAATATAGTGAACTTGACAATTGACATTGATATCTCAAATTTAAGATGAATTTTTTAGTTTAAGATTCAATTATAACAAATTCTTTCACAGACTAAAAAAATACTCATTCATTTAAATAATTCGGATTCAGATGTTGTTCCCCACATATTTATCTTTAATCGGGATTATATTCATATCTCTTGTATTAAATGTGTTTTAACATTAATCGTTCATATCAAATATCGAATCTAAAATATAAGTTAATATGTATGATATATATATTAAAATAATATGTTTCTTCTGACATATCTTGCATATCTTTATCTGTGAGACGAGTCAACTTTTTTCATATTTACAATAATAAATAATATTTTTTGTACAAGTAAACAATATGTATATCACAAAAGAGTGAGTCTCATGTGAGACCGTCTCACGGATCATAATCTGTGAGACGGGTCAACCCTACCCATATCTACAATAAAAAGTAATACTCTTAGCATAAAAAGTAATACTTTTTTATGGGTGACCCAAATAAGAGATTCGTCTCACAAATACGACTTATGAGACCGTCTCACACAAATTTTTACCATCACAAAAATAGACCTGAATGCAAAAAACTCATTATTAATATATTATGCCATATCAGAAACGTCATCCGCTTACCGACTCCCGTTGATCTTCACCGGAATATGCCAAAATAAAAACCACGTCCGAAACGCTAGCACCTTTGTCCCACCGACTAGTGGAATGACTCGTGATCTTATCTATAAATACGCTTCCTATTTCCTTTACCGAGACTTGCAGGCGTTTGGTGTCTCTAAAGAAAGTACCCAATCACAATAAAGTTAGCAACTCCCTTCTGTCGGTCCTTGATTTCATCTGCCAAGGTACTGAAGTTTGGTGGTTCTTTCGGTTTTTCTTTCGGTTTTTGTTGTAAGTTTTAGCCTCTGCGGAGGATTCTATTCGTGGGTTTTGTCTGGGCTAATGTTGTTCTTGCTCTTTGATTTGAGTGTTTCTTCTGAGTGAGTTATTTACCATTTCTCTGTCTGTGTAAATAATTTCTTGATTGTATAGATGTTTTTATTCCAAAATTTGGCTATAAATTTGTGATCTACTCATGGATCTTGAACTGTTTTGTTTAAGGTTTAGCGGTCAGGGTTGTGTAGTAGACAGTGGGAGATATGAAAGATCTAAACTTGTTTTTGCTTCAAGGTTGGCATTTATTGGTTAGTGATAGTTACTGACGAATTTCATCCCGTTTCTGTTTACTCAAGTTTGATTCATAAACGGGTCCATTTTCCTCCTTTAACGCAGATCTAGGCATGGTTTGCTCGGTTAGAGGGCAATAGGCTTTGATTACCCTTCATTGAAAGGATTTCCTATTGTTCTTGTTAAAATGATCATAGATGCGTTGTTCACTGGATTCTATTCTAACTTGCAATAATTTGACTACTCAGCATGCTTGTCCTAATAAAAAGAGAAGATTCGTGGGGGACTTTCTGGGTTAAAAAACATGTTAAAATAGCTTCTACTATTTCAAAATGAAGCGATGCCCTTTGTTCTATAAACCGTGGTGCAGTATATCTTGGTTTTTTGGTGCTAAACGAAGAAAACCTCACTTGAAATGTAGCTTTTCGGAGCCTTGGGATATTCACACTTTTATCTTAACCCTACTTCTTATAGCTCAAGTGAGTCAGTGGCTCAGGTTTTCTTGCGTCGATTTGGATTTTTTCTGCCTTGTAAAATGGGGATTTTCTTATTTCGAGGACAAAAACGATGGATTTTGAGTTTATCTCATGCAGGTTGGGAAATGGACACCTTCCTGTTTACCTCTGAATCCGTGAACGAAGGCCACCCCGACAAGCTCTGCGACCAGATATCTGATGCAGTACTCGACGCCTGCCTGGAACAAGATCCTGACAGTAAAGTTGCTTGTGAGACTTGTACCAAGACCAACATGGTAATGGTCTTTGGTGAAATCACAACAAAGGGTGACATAGACTATGAGAAAATTGTGCGCACCACATGCCGCAATATTGGATTCATATCCGATGACGTGGGTCTCGATGCTGACAAGTGCAAGGTCCTTGTTAACATTGAGCAGCAAAGCCCCGATATTGCTCAAGGAGTTCACGGTCACCTGACCAAACGCCCTGAAGAGATTGGTGCTGGCGACCAGGGACACATGTTCGGGTATGCCACAGATGAGACTCCTGAGTATATGCCTCTCAGCCATGTGCTTGCTACTAAATTAGGTGCTCGGCTGACAGAAGTACGCAAGGATGGTACATGTCCCTGGTTGAGACCTGATGGCAAGACTCAAGTTACGGTGGAGTACTATAATGAAAATGGTGCAATGGTTCCAATAAGGGTACACACAGTTCTCATATCGACTCAGCATGATGAGACTGTTACTAATGATGAGATTGCCAAGGATCTGAAGGAGCATGTCATCAAGCCAGTCATCCCTGAAAAGTACCTTGACGAGAAGACGATTTTCCACCTCAATCCATCTGGTCGGTTCGTTATTGGTGGCCCTCATGGTGACGCAGGTCTCACGGGCAGAAAAATCATTATTGACACCTATGGTGGTTGGGGCGCCCATGGGGGTGGTGCCTTCTCTGGAAAGGACCCCACTAAGGTCGACAGAAGTGGTGCATATATTGTAAGGCAGGCTGCCAAGAGCATTGTTGCTAATGGCCTTGCTCGCAGGTGCATCGTACAAGTCTCATACGCCATTGGTGTGCCTGAGCCGTTATCTGTTTTTGTTGACACTTATGGCACGGGGAAGATCCCTGACAAAGAAATCCTGCAAATTGTGAAAGAAAATTTTGATTTCCGACCTGGAATGATCTCGATTAACTTGGATTTGAAGAGAGGTGGTGGTGGAAGGTTCTTGAAAACTGCTGCATACGGGCACTTTGGAAGGGATGATGCTGACTTCACATGGGAGGTAGTTAAGCCCCTCAAATGGGAAAAATCCCAAGGCTAAACCCGAGACATCTGCTACTGGTTTCCCATGTTACCTTGCGTTGTGTGTATGTTTTTCTTCCATTTTGATTAATGTTCTTGCAGCACAGATTGCTTTGTGATATGCCATATAAGGAATGTGTGTGTGGTGTCTACTTAAATTACAGTTTGAGTCAGCTAGTCAGCCAGTCGCATGTTTGCTAGTCAGGTGAATGCATCGCATATGAATGAATTGTTTCCAGTTATTGGATCTATCATAATTCTGAGTTCGTCGCAATGTGCGCTATTTCGTACAAATACGATGTAATAATTACTTTTAAAAAATAAACATCTTGATACGATTTTCCATAAACTGGACCTTTTCGAGAAAATCACAAATTCTGAAGCATTAAGACTCATATATCCCTGTAGATATCCAAATTTGTTAACCAACATTACCATCAAATTAAATTTAATGGGTTGTAATAATTTTGATTTAAAAAGAATATTTTTCATAACAGTCGTCTAACGAAATTGATATGTGAGATTGTTTATTGGATTTTTTCTTGAAAACCCTAATACATCATCATGATTTTTAATTTTTTGATAAAAAAACTCCTAATTTTAGGGAAACATGATAGATTGATACAAAGGATAGCATAAATAAATATTAATTTGAAAATTTATATGATACATCGAAAGGACAAAAGTTAAAATATGCATTTATGTTGGCGTTACACAAGTGGTTACCTCCTCTGAAAGTTGAGTTTGCCAATACAAAATGCAAACAAAGCAGCAAAAAATATAGGGTAAAAGAATAAAAGAACACCCACTAAAGGTAATTGATTATGGTGAAATCCAAAGTAGTCCCTCAGAAAAGCAGCAACGGATTTGGTTTCTCCAAACACTGTGATTGGCTTTTCTATATCTCCATATTGTGAAGTGAGCATCCCATTCAATGACCAAGAAGTTGGAATCACATAATAAAACCAGAGCCACCACTTGGGAATTTGCTGTACATTCAAGAACACAATTCACCATCACCATATATCTCACAAGTACCTTTCTATTGAAGTGGGAATAAATTATTTGGAAGAAGTGGTTACCGGGCGAGGAATCAAGAATCCGGCGAACAGATTGAACATTGTGTAGAAAGTTGACTGCAAAATGGCAGCCACTGGGAAACTTGGTGTTATTGAAACCATCATCATCCCAAGATAAGTGAAGTAGAGCAATGTAGTGAACATGGAGTAAAAGTACCAAAACACCTTATGTGCTGTCCAGTAGTATCCAATCAATGGATATGTTATCACTGTGAATGCAATTGCTTGTGCTAAGAGATATGGAATCTCTATTATGACCTGTCAATTTGAAGAAAAAGATTACTGATTCCCACTTCAAAACAAAACGAATCACTCTAACAACTCATTATGTAGATAGGAATTAATTGTTGGCAGAACTCATTATGCAGATTGCGGCTCACACCGGCCCTTTTGGTATCTGTGGGGGCAGAAGATGTTTAGTTTAAACATCGCGGAAGATGAGGTTAAGGCGAATACATACCTGTGCTGCTGAAAATGCCAATGAAGTGTACATTCCAGCAAATCGTTCTCTGTAGAAAACCATCCGCTCCGTGCTGACATACGGAAGAACCGAGGAGGAATTGTTTATGCCGCAGAAGAGAGCTGATGCATACATTGAACCAAGTAGAGTGAATAGGCTCTGCTGATTGTCTCTATCAAACAGAGCATAAAATATAAAAACACAAATCAGAGTTAGCATAAACCAATGTGGAAGCTGTTGCATGAGAGCGAATATATAATAAACTTGCAGAGATCTTTATGGCTTACATTTTCTTGCCCCGATCACGGAACAATAATCCAAAAAGAACAGAAGAAAAGAGCATATGAAGTGATCGCGTCAAGTTGTATGAAGGGCTTCTCCAATAAGACCAGTGCTGCTTCCATAGGCAGGATTTGAATTGCCCCCACCAATTTTGTGAGTAGAGAGTGGGAAAATGGAGATCTTTCGAACCAGCCGGTGGTTTACCAAGGTGATTCACAAGCTCTTTGTTAGTCCTAGGAATCAAACAACAGAAAAGAGATTCATCACACACAATTAAGAAATATGACATGTTTCATTTGTTGTTAATAATAATAGTACGATTGGATTATCTAGCAGTTTAGACTAATCATTTCCCAGAGCAAACACGGATGCAAAAGTATTTTTGTAGAATTGAACTTTTATAGCTTGATACATCCCAAAGCTTCTTAAATTAGCATCCTTAACACCAATATTGACTGCTAAGCTAGCAGAAGCAACAATTGGCCTCCAAATGTCTCTACTGGATTCTATAGTGTAGACTCACTTCCATGGCCCATGGGCCTATGATATGACATAACGTGCTTACATTTGTGGACTGTGGAGTCATTTCTTGAAGTTGTTGAATAACGTACTAAATACATGAAGTTACCTCTTGAATTCGTCATTACCACTTTTAGAATTCAGGCATTGGTAGATCGATATGCTAAGCCACAAAATCAACATCATGTTATGAAAGAAAGGGTGATTGTCACACTCCTTTCTCACATTGAATTGTGGGACATGTGGATGACTTTACAAGTTTGTGTAACTGATTTATCTAACAGGAATTAATCGTTTTTGTAAAGGAGAAGAGATGCGAAGTAGTTACCAGCAAAATCTATCATACGGAATCTCGCTTAAACGAGTCCTTAAGTTTATAACTAATGCAAGAGACGGTTAACCATGTAGCCCATAGAAACTCACTTGTATAGAGAAGAATTCTTGTAAATGTCAGCAAAGTCTAAGCCAAGTTCAGCTTCAGATGAAGTTGAAGTAACCTCCAACATCCATGTTGCAGGATTGTAGTTGTCTCTAATTTTTGGTACACCAGAAAGACCCTGTTAACGACTCGCAGAAGTAAACATCCACGAATAATCTTCAAGTAAGTTGAGCAAGAAAAAGCATCGTGTATTACTGAATACAAAGATTCACCTCAAAATATTCAATAATTTTCGAAGAGTGCTGACCTAAAGGTCCACAATATATCATTTGACCTCCTGTTTTCAAGAGTACCAACTGCAGATAAAAACTATATGTTACTCTGTCTTTTTTGGTAAGTGAAAACATGAATGGATCCAAATGTAAAAAGTTACCTCATCAAATGCCTCAAATATGTCGATACTCGGCTGGTGAATGGTACAGACTATTGTTCTGCCTGTATTCGCCACATTCTTTACTGCTCGCATAACTATTGCAGCTGCTCTTGCATCTAGTCCAGTTGTAGGCTCGTCCATAAAGATAATCGAAGGGTTAGCAACAAGTTCCACCGCAATTGTTAAGCGTTTTCTTTGCTCAGTTGAAAGACCAGTAACACCAGGCATGCCAACCAATGCATCCTTGATCCCATCAAGCTCGATGGTTTCAAGAACTTCATTCACAAATTCCTGAAAAAACACCATGAGATAATGTGCTACGGCTAACAAGGAAATGCAAACTATTAGGAAATTAGTGTCCTACGTATTTGGTTTTAGTGTCGATACTAGGTTGGAGACGAAGCCAAGCAGAAAAAATGAGTGATTCTTCGACAGTAATCTGAGGAGAGTGTATGTCTACTTGTTCACAATAGCCTGAAACTCGAGCAAACGTCGATTGAATTTTAAGATACCCTCCTACTCTAATTTCTCCGTCTATGGTTCCGCTAGTTTTTCTGCCGGCAAGAACATCTAGAAGTGTGGTTTTCCCGGCTCCACTCACGCCCATCAGTGCCGTAAGAACACCCGGCCTAAATGAACCAGTGATGTCACTAAGAAGCCGAAGCCTTTTCTCGGTGAATCCACGCTCCTTCATTGCCTAAAAAGGTAACCATGGAACAAAATATGCCATCTGATGTTTCTTGACGATACAATGAAATATCATAACTTAGGAATAAAATGTGACTTGATTCATGTGTTTACCAAAGGGGTTTCAACATAGTACTGCACGTCTTGAAATGTTATACTTAAGGGTTCAAAAGGTAACACCATCTTATCTGCAAGAATGCGACAGACAATTAAGTACACATGAAGTGAAATTACATAATATTTTTTGATAAAATGGAAAAACCTGACCTTTGAGAGTTTTTGCGGTGTTTTTAGGAGGAGAAACTTTGGAATGCTCTTCTGCATGGGTTCGGGTGTCGGGTTCTGTATTTCCTTTTAGCTGGGAGAGCTTTTCACTTGAAATAATAGCGCGAGAACTAGAAGCTGGTGCATTGTTTCAAATATTTATTTCATCACTTGAATCATCTTGAGTTGGAATCTAGACAATTATCTAATAACGCTCTTACATTTCAAGAAAGTTAGGGCCAATGTGAATCCAACGTTGAGAAGCAATGTATATACTAAGAGGGCACCGACGGATATCCAATAAAGATTTCCTCCAAAGCTTAAACCCCGGTTTTGAAGTGCTTCATGTCCTATTGTTGTATTTCCTTGCAGCTCCTTTACAAAATTTGGCAAAGACAAAACAGATAATGCTTTTGTTGATCCTGTTGTTAGTTGTTTCGAAATTTCCAAAATGAGAAAATGGTAGTAAAATTAAGAAACATATTCACCTTTTGCCATCTTGGAGCTAGAAATTCATTCACTGCAAGGCCTATCTCTCCATATGATAGTGGAGAAACCCAGAAAGCCCATTTCAGCCATTCTGGCATGGATGCTGCAAGAAACAGCAAACTCCTGAGTGCCAGAAGTTAAAATATGTGACGAACTAAAACAAATAAATTAAAACGACTCACGTCTCGGGATCAAGAATCCACTGAATAGCATTACAAACAGTATGCACATACTGCCAGCCGTTGTAGACGCAACGACACTCCTAAAGACTGATGCCATGAAACGGAACATAGATATCGAGGTCATATGTACCGCAAACAACAATATCATTTGTCGAAAAAACCTGAAAAAACAAAAGTAAGGTATATGCTAATTCACAAAATATCAAACATTTTTCTGTACAGTAAAATGTTGAATGACAGCAACCTTCCGGCCTCTGGGCTGAATCCGATGACATAGTAAGTGAGTGACGTCCATACAATAGCTTCAAAAACCGAAAGTGGAATCTTGAGAATGGAAGCTGGAATTGCATAAGCCCAAGCAGGGTAAAAGTATGAGTCTCTCTGCTTGTAGAAAATTTCAAGTCTCGCAATGGTCATCGAAAGCTCGGGAAATCCATCGATAAGAAGGATAAGGAGTGAATAAAATAGAGCTCCCAAGTAACTGTTAGCATGTACAATATCAATTCCCATTTTTGTCCTCAAGAATACAGTCATTGTGACTGATGCAATGATGATAAGCTGCAAAAGATCGAATTGTATTGAAGAAGTACTTAGAAAACTCAATGTAACTCAGAGAAAAAATTAATGGACTAAGCCAACCTGAACAGCTTTGAATACATATATGAAAGAGTTTCTTCTCATGAGAAGGTATTCCCTTGACAAACACGCTTTAAACAACGTCCATTTAGAAAGAGAATACTTGTTAAAACTTGTTGCATTTTCGTGGCTTTTGGACTTATCGTAAGGAACAGATAGATCTTCGCTATATTTCTTCATGTAGGAGGACTCATTGTATTTTCTTGAGAATGCATCAACCGAAACATAACGGTAAGTTTGGTCCGTTTCATTCCAGTATTGTTCTTGATCGTTCCTTGAAATGACCTGATGATTAAACCATTCAAAAGTGAGATGATATTGGATTACATGACCTGAAATAGCGATAATACACAGATTTAATGAACTTGCCTCCTGAAGAAAATCGGCAACTCCTTTTCTTTCGGGACATTTAAATCCACAGGACTTGAAAAATTCTAAAACATCAGTTCGAGGTCCATGATAGATGATCTTTCCCTCTCCCATTAAGATAATATCATCAAATAAGTCGAACGTTTCTGGTGCTGGTTGGAGAAGTGAAATAAGTATAGTTGCATCTGTGATATGCGCTAGTTGTTGAAGAAAACAAACGATCTGGTATGTTGTCGAGCTGTCTAAGCCATTTGATATTTCGTCCATGAATAAAGCTTTTGTTGGTCCAACAATCATCTCACCTTAATAAAGTCGATCGAAGATTAAATACTTGAAATCACAAAAACAGTTAGTATTATTGGAGTAACCATGTTGCAAGAAAATGACTTGTACTTTTAACAATGAGACTACCTGTTGTGAGTCTTTTCTTCTGTCCACCTGAGATACCTCTCCTCATGGCGTCTCCGAAGAGCGTGTCAGCACAAATATCTAGTCCGAGAATCTAAAAAATGTCGATATGATATGGTAACTATCAATTGTAAGGCGCTCGATCTACACAGTGCTAGCTGAAGAGTAATAGCTAAATCAAGTAAGAAAATACTTTTAATATGTAGTCTGTCTGAAGTGTTGTCTTTTGTCCTTCTACAGCAATTGCCTATCCCGAATTAAGGACAAAGAATGCATAAGTTTGACACAAAAGGAAAATGAGAACTAAAAGTATTCGGAATTTAAGCACCTTCATGTAGGTATCTATATCAGGATCAGGAACAATTTTTGCTTCTTTCTCCTTTTTAGTAAGTCGAGTCATAATTTCTGAGGATTAGATCATGTTATCAATCATCATGAAAAAATAAATTTTCGCTATAAATCTAAGTTTTATATTATAAACTAGTTGCCTGCTCGGCTTCCGATTCCTTGACAGCGAGACGAAAAATCTAATGTTTCTCTGACAGTCATTTCAGGGATGTGCTGATCATATTGGCTTATATAAGCTGAAGTTTTCTGTGGTACAAACTCTTCCAGTTTGTACCCGTTGTATGAAATCTCGCCAGTAACCTGTTGTGGAGGAAAAGCACAAACACTTCTTACGTGGAACTTTATTGGAAATTATATGACTTAAAAAACCAAAATAATTGGCCTTGAAAGCCAAAAAAACAGAGACACCACACCTTAAGCGACTTTTTCAGGTTGCCTGAAAGAGCTTTCAAGAACGTTGTCTTGCCACAGCCTGGAGGACCTAGTAACAGAGTCATTCTGCAACAAAGAATTCCTTATCATATACCATACATACACCAACAAAGTGAAGCAAACAAATCACAAGTTTGTTGTTTTCGAAAAAAGTAGAAAACAGCAGAGAAAGTATATTCAATATACCTTCCAGGCCTAATTATGCCACTAACACCATTAATGATTGTTATCTTGGCTTCTTGTGATGGTAAACAAGGAAGTTTGCTAATACCCTGTCACCAAAACGGAGCTTTTATTGAAAATATGCATATGAAATCAGGAGAAGTGCTTTTAAATAATCTCTATTCTAAGACGATTATGACGGAAACTAACCAAGTTCTTCAATCCAAATGCAACCTTAAAACTTACCGAAAGAGCACTTTTCACGGTATTCCAAAGCGTTGGGAGTGGCTTTCCATAGACAATTTCGCATTCATCTTCGACTCGTAAGTCCTTGTATCTAACCTCAATTGTGGGCAGTTCAACACCAACTCTACATTCCAAAAAATAAAAGAAGAACCAATCCTCAAAGTCATGTTACAAAATAGAAAACAAATCCTTGCTTCCAAAAAGACAAGAAATATTCTTACTTATCAATCCTTTTCCTGATTTTACGCAATAACCTAAGGTTGTCATGTTCAATATGTTTAATGAGCTTCTCAATGAACATATGTCTTTCAGGAGCACCAAGTTTGGTGACATCGACAATCCTTTTGCCTCCATTTTCGGGTTCGTTCCCATCGGCAATTTGATCAAACAGAGAAGATCTCAACCGGTCATAAGTTGGCAGCCTGTCTATGGCGGCCCAGTGCATCAAAGTTTCATCATCAAGGTCGTGAATATCTGATGCATTACTCAACTCTGAGTTGCTTCGAAAACTCGAGATGCGGCGCCGGAAGGATGATCTTAAGCTCCTCCCAATCTCTGACAATTCATGCCTAAACGACTCTATCTCATCAGTGCCAACCAAGTCAGCCATTGATTATTTTTGGATATAAATCTATATTTGATCAAGTTTTCACATGCATTTTTAGGACATACATATATATATGATCAAAGCTAGAGAAATCTATAGCACGATATTTGACGGAAGATTTTGACATGCACAATATATATATATATATACATACACACACACCTCCTCCGAAAGTTGACTTTCCATCTTCACTAAATGAAGCCAAATTTATAAGAAATGCATGTGAACACATGTGAATTAAGGCCAACACAAGTACACAACCACAACTCAAGGATATTCCAATATTATATATTACACACAAACTTTTGTGACACATCCTCCCAAGTCAATTTAAAGAGATAAATCTTTTATTTTAGTACATGAAAAAAATATTGTTTTTATGTCGAAATATTACTTATTATTATAAATATGAGTAGGATTGACTTATATCACGAATAAAAATCCGTGAGATCATCTCACGAGAGACTATATATATATATATATATATATAGAGAGAGAGGAGTGTATCTAAAAAATTTATATGGATAAAATGTTTATATTTTTCAAAATCAAATTTTATTTAGCTTTAAATGACAGTGATACAGAATTTTGTCCCCCACCACCTTGAAACTATATATATATATATATATATATATATATATATATATATATATATATATATATATATATATATATATATATATATATATATATATATATATATTTTATATATAAAATGTTTATATTTTTCAAAGTGAAATTATACAAAATTTTGTCCCCCACCACCTAGGAACTCGGGTCTTTACTCCACCCAAGAGTGGAAGACACAAATCTCATATAATATTATTATGTTACATAAAACTTGTTGAATACTAAATAAGATTAAAGTTAGTGTTATTAAGAGTAAATTGTATTTTTGAGAGCATTAGTTTTGGGATAATTTTTTACAAAAATATTTATTTTGACTTTGCAAATATCAGTATTTTATTATATGTCTTAATTAACTTGTGGTTGCGCCGTTTCGACTCCTGTAATTACTTTCATTTTTTTCTCTCTTCAATAATTATTGTAATTATTGGATAAAGATCTTTGCGGATTATTTCACCCAATTTTTTCTGGCCCAATTTTTTATTTTTTTTAAATTTTTTTATTCCCCATGATATGAATCTCAACCCTTGATCTAGGGTGTGGGCACTGCCCCCACACCCAGGATCGAACCTTCCGATGTTTGCTAATTGAGATTTGGTCTAATCACATAGAGACACAATTAATGTTCAAACGTTGTAAGCATATGGCAATACACGACTTCTGCACAAAATGAAAGCTACATCGTATTGTTTCAACTCCAAGACTTTGCAACAAGTGCAAATTTATGGTTTCTCTTTAAATTATAACAAATTTTCAATTGCCTTTTATTTTTCTTTAGCCAGGGGAGGGAGGTTTTGTTAATTGGGTATCGACATATCTCGTCTTAAACTTGAGACATTGATGTTAGATCTGCAATAATAATCAATACTATTTGATAACAATCGAGTTTGAAACGATAATAGAAAATCATGTTATCTGCTTCAAGTGACAACTATTAAAAAAAAAAAATCAGACTAAAAAAAAGCGCTAATTTAACGACGGGTTCTCTAATTCAAATATATTTTAAAAAAATATTCAAATAAAAACATATTGATACATAACATTCTAAATACAAAAAATTATAATTTATATAAAGAATTTAAATATTTTAATTTCATTAAAATATAATTTAGCGAGGTTTTTTTTTTTGAAAAAAAAACCATCGCCACTTTTATTAATTATAAAAATCAAAATAATATTATTTCATTAAAAAAATTTAATTAAATAATTTAGCGATGATTTTTCTACAATTATCGTTAAAATTGGCGACTAAAAACTGTTACTAACTGTAATGATGGTTAATAAATTTATCTCTAAAATGATAAACGACGATCAATATAAGGATTGTGGTTATTAGAGATGGATTTGACCGTCGCAAATCGGTCTTTTTTTTTTAGTGTCAAGATTAGAAAACCTTAGAAAACTACTAAATGTGATTTTTTTTTTAAAATAATGGGCTTGAAATTGTAATAAATTTTATTGAAATACAAAGAGACAATTCCAGTTGCGTACTGGACATTATATTATAATAAATTTTGTTAAAATAGTCAAATTTAAAACATGATGTAAGTGCTTACATCATGCACGCTTTTGCTTGATCAACAATCCTCAGATTTAGGTTACATAATCACAAGAAATTGGTGAATCAAATTTACAGGGTTGACTTCTTTATATTTTACGCCTTTAAAATCCCTAATTAATCAGGGGATTTGAGATATGCCGACAATTTCAAGTAAAATACATTAGACAATATTTGAGAGAGAGACTCGATCGAAAAAAATATTGGTATAAGAATAATTTATTGGATTTATTCATAAACTTGATGAATCCTTTTACCAACACAATTTGATCTGTATTTAGAGTGGAAAATAATAATTTTGACAAAAAATTATATTTTTCACGAGTCGAATTAAAGAAGAGATATGTCGCATCAAATTATCTCATTAAACGATCTCATAGTAGGAGTTTTTGTAATTAACAAAATATTAATGAGTGAATCTCATGTGAGACCGTCTCACGGATCATAATCTGTTAGATGGGCAACCCTACTCATATTCACAATAAAAAGTAATACTCTTAGCATAAAAAAATGATATTTTTTTCATGGGTGCCTGAAATAAGAGACCCGTCTCACAAATATGACTCGTGAGACCGTCTCACACAAATTTTTACCAATATTAATTCAAAAGAGATTGCATACTACGAGTTTCTAATTACTTATCATGATCAAATTCTGATATCATAGTAGAAATTAAATTCCCAGATATTTTTGGGTTAAGAAGCTATTTTATCATTGAATGATATTTATATGTTTAAAATTTATTTTTTTTAATAACAGAAAGGTTTTGTAATTATTGTATATCTATATTATTATTTAGGTAAAAGCTTGTATGAGACGGTTTCACGAATAGTATTTTGTGAGACAAATATTTTATTTGAGTCATCAATGAAAAAATATTATTTTTTATGCTAAGAGTATTACTTTTTATTGTGAATATCGGCATGATTGACCCGTCTCACAGATAAAGATTCATGAGACCGTCTCACAAGATACCTACTTTTAATATATTTTTAACGTTGATGGCACACTAACTTTGAGGTTATTGTATATTTGATAAATTAAAAATAATCATATTCTTAAATTAAAAAAAATCATAAAAACTAATTTTTAGTAATTTTGTATATTTATAATTACCGTATCCTAATAATATTTTTTTTAATCTTGTCGATATTTTTGGATTTTTAAATAATCATATCACTCATAACATAAAAAATATTAGAAAAATTTATTTTCACAATTTTTAATTTTGATAATCTTTAATTTCACACATAAATTATTTAATATAAAAAAATTAACTAAAATTATTTTAATTTATTATTACAGTCTTACCGTAACGTAAAAACCGTGAAACAATTAGTACAACCGTAGAAGGTGATAGGCCCAATGTAATAGCCCAGACCCAAAATTTAGAAGCCCAACATTGGCCGATGTACTTAGTTTATCTTGTTCACCTGTAAGCTTAGAACTGGGCGAGCGAGATTGAAAATGGCGAATGCCGAAAGCGAATCGATAAGGACAGCATCTGAAGAAATTTCGACAAGTTTTAAAACCTTAATTGATTCCCATGAGTCAGATTCTCTAAAGCAATCCCAGCACCTCATGTACGTGTATTTGATCATGCACAATTTTGCATTATTGATTCTGTATTGTATAGCTAATTCATGGTTTTTACCATGGGAAAAATGTTGCAGATTGGGGAGATTGCAGGACAGCAACGTTGTATTATCGCACTTTAATGAATATTCCGGAAATTGTTTCGCTGAGGTGTCCGCCGATTTTGCCAGGAACACCCGCCTCTTACGATCCATGAAATCAGATCTCGATTACATTTTTCAAAAGCTTAGGTACGCAATCTTTCATTTCCTACAGTAATTTTCTGTCAGGTTTATTTGAAATTCAGGCGGTATGTGTGATTTAGCTGAATTCTGTGTGTTTTTTAACGCGTTCTATGGTCTCGGATGATTATCTTTCTTTATTTTCAATGGTTTCCAGAATGAGAATTTGCTAGAATTTAGAAAAAAGATGGTTGCTTTCTGGGATATGAAATCTCTACCACATATTTTACTTGTGAATAGCTTGTTAGAAATTCCACATTTATCATGTCAACAGTGAACCAGGTAATCCTCGAGTGGTCTCGGAAATTTTGATAGAGCCAAAGCATGTAATTTTGCGAAAAATTATATTTATACATGATGTTTGAAGTTTCAAATTTTGGGTTGGACTACCCTGTTTGCGCATTCGACCCTATCCAAAAACTAGTTCAGATTGGTTGCTTGAATATCTCTTCTTCATCGTGTTTGTTCGAATTCGTTTTCAATAACTTCATTACATGTTTGTGTTGGGATGAAAACACTTTTTACCCTTCATGTTTTGTTTGTTATCCTTTTTGGTCCATTATGTTGTTAAGATTCTTTACGGATTTCAATCCATTTGGGCATATCTAAATGGTTCTAAATGCATAAAGAAATCGTAGCAAATATATGTAATTTATTTGAAAAAATTAACACCATCTCAAGTGTTTCTATGTAATTTATCTATAATTTATTTCATCAAAACAATTTTCTGATTAGTTCATTTTTTGATAATTAGTGGAAGAGTGTTCAGCATATTTTTATTTTATATTTTATCTCGTTATGTGCAACCCACTGATGGTTAAAAAATATGAAAGGAAATCTTCAATTTCCATCAAACCACCTGTTTGTTTCTGAAATGGAGCGAAATTGTTGTACGGTGTATTAGTGTGTGATATTTTTTTAGTTTTTTGTCTACAACTATTGCAACTATCATTTTAGTTCTTGAACTAATTTCCAACAATCAATTATAGTCCTTCGTATATAAATGTTCCAACTTTCCATCAATTTTTTTTCAATTTAAGGTAAGAATGACTAAAATTCATTTCAATATTGGTTATATGAAGTTTATATTATAATTTATTCGAAAATAGTTTATCTTCTAATTTATTTAATTATTTCTGCCGAAATATCTTAATTGGGTAAACATTGCTAAGGAGTGGTGCCCCCTCCTACTGTGAGTATGGGAAGCAAAAATGACATACTGCCTTATATTTTGTTTTGGATTGTTTAAAAGATCACGTCATTGTTCTTTGCCCATTGCCTATTGTTATTTTGCTTAGCTATGTTCAACTGCATGACACATTTTTTCCAGTAACAAGTAAAGCCTACATGCTTGTCAAAATTGTTTGCCCTTCTAATTTGTTTTTAAATCTTAGGAGCCTGAAAGCGAAGTTATTATCTGCCTATCCAGATGCATTTCCTGATGATTCGACAATGTACGCTCTCGACCAAAGGCCAGACCTCGAATTGCCTAGGTGACTCTGCACGTAACATGTAAAATAACATTATATTCTGTCCTCTTTCTGGGACGAGTCCACATTTTCAAGAAACTCGTGCATCCTGCACATCTCTTTAAGTCGTGACAGGGTACATTCGTGGCTACTGACTGCATTGCTCTCTCTTTCTCATTTTCGTTGGGAAGCAAATGGATCCTAGTGTCTAACCTTCTACTAAATGTGAGAACTTGGATTTACGATTAGGGGGAGTAGTGATGTTTTACTTCTTCATTATCATCCCGAACTTTGCTGTTATTGTACAGAGCAGATTTGTTGGATATCTTGAGCCATTTCTAAGTTCTAACCATGTGCATATTGGATATTAGCATTATATTTAAAATCACGAGGATACGATTATTATTTAATTTTTTTGCGGTAAAAATAACTTTTCCTGAATATACACACTGTAGAAAATAGGTTTTCGCATTGTAATTAGTATAGTTAAAAATTGAAAGCATATATAGTGGTAGTTAGATGCCTCAATTTTTATCAAATCGGCAAAATAGCATCGCACAATATAACTATTTAAGTATTCACGGGTCGTATTTTGTGAGACGAATCTTTTATTTGGGTCATCTATGAAAAAATATTATTTTTTTATATTAAGAATATTATTTTTTATTGTGAATATCGATTGAGTTGATTAATCTCACAGATAAAAATTTGTAAGATCGTTTCATAAGAGACCTACTCATTTTTTTATGGAAAATACGATCATCTATAGTTATAACAAAAACTGAATATCCTGTTGCGAGAATATCTGTTTGAGAATCAAAGATATTTCAAAGAACTTAACAAGTGTGTATGGTAAAAACAGTTCAAATTAATTTTTGCCCGTTGATTTTTTTGAAAAAAAACATATAATAAGCCATTAACCCACAAGATTACAGAACAATAAAACTTTTTTCTTGAAACAATATTAAATAGCTAAAGAAAGAATCAGTATAGATGTAAACACCACCCCTGTTTGTCTCAGTCCTGATAACCATCATAAATGTCAATCCCATCGCTAACTACTTATAAATACAAAAACATGAATGCTGGGAGAAGAGGAAATACATCTTTAAGAACAAAGAAAGAACGGGATACGAAATCCTCTTCTCACCTATACATATATATGTAGTTCACTAATTTCACCGACCAGTGAGTTCAGGCTGCATCTTCTTGAGCAAATAATGCATCACACAGATCCATTTTTTCATCAGAACTAGTCAGCTGCAGGTCAAAAGATTGATGTTGGGGAATGGAAGTGAGCCTTTGGTTTATGTTCAAGAAATTCTTGAACTTTCTGTCCTTGGGTCTTGGTTGTCACTTTTATCGGTGTCGGAATTATCCTGCTGATGGTCATTTCCTAGGCTACTTGCTCGAGTTCTTCTGTGCCTTCGATCCTAGAGAATCCAAGAATAATGATAACTTAAGGGTGATATAGGACAATGGATAAAACATCCTGGTATGAGCTTATTACAAGTATAAATCAATGAGCTTTACAAGCAAATCGAGTTTGAGTATTGACATTTCAAGGAAATAAAGTTGATATAATTTACAACCCACCAGGTCGATTTTATTTGAAGTGATGTGAACACAACGCACAGAGGAATAACACACAATGCATTAATTAAGCGAACAATGAAGTTACTCCAATTCATTAACTATCTGCACAAACGCAAGGGACAAGGCAACAGACTATTTTGAGACTGTCACATGGTTTTCTAAAGCTGAAGGCAGTGACAATTTCATACCGATATATGGCGAGTTTTGTTGCAAAAGCATTTGATGTTGACTTCAGTAGTACTTTAGAAAAAGCAGAAACAGAATTATGTTCGAAAATAGTGGAGAAAGTAGTTTTTTAAAATTTTATTTTTTTAACAAGCTGAGGTCGAATCTTAAAAGCCACATTTTTTGCGGTTCAAGAAATACGCAAAAGAAGCATCTTTCGAAGGAATATAAACTTTATCCAAATAGCAACACAAGTTTAAACTAAAAGTTTTTAACTCTAAGAGCAGAGATGGCAAACGAGATCACTTGAAATTTTTGCATCAAGAATTGCAGAACTGACCTCTCTTGGTATTGGATATTCTTCAGATTCAAGCATCCGGACAACCTGGGTCATCCTAGGTCTCTTGTCAGAATCTGGGTCAACACATCTCAAAGCAGTCAAAAGGGCCTTTTTAAGGGCACGAGTTGATGGCCTCATCTCAATGTTTGGATCTACCACTTCCTCTGAACGCCTACTTCCAACCATCATTTTCAACCAGTCAACTAGATTAACCTGTAATTGAAAGTTTCACAAAATGCAACTAGACCACATACCGATAATAATGCGTAAGAGTGAACAACTGATTAATACCTCTGATGCAGGTCGTCCATAGTCTACAGGATCCCTTCCAGTAATTGCTTCCAACAGGACAATCCCAAAACTATATACATCGCTCTTTTCATTTAAAAGTCCGGTATTTGCATATTCTGGAGCCACGTACCTGATAAATATTTAATTACAAACTCAAGGCATGACGAATGTTTGATCCAATGGAGGTTGACTCAAGAATTTAGTTTGGAAAGACAAGTGATTGTGTTTCAAGTGATTAAATTTCCGATTTTAGAAAAAAAATTAAATATGATACTTGAATTTTTTTTATTTGCGGGACTACCTACTTGCCTTCTCTAGTTTCTTGACTCATCTAAACGACCTATAGGACGTAGGGTATGTCATTGTACTAAAAGTTGTAGCCGATAGTAATAATAAAACTCAAATCTTCTATACGGTATAGCACTAGCACTATCTTTGATCACTATGCGATGCAAACAGTGACATAGTACAACAAGGTAGTTGTTGCTCTCCAACAATTTTGATACAACTTTTTGATATAGCTGAGCACAAATTGTAACAGATCAATAGCTCAACAGACAATGAGAAAAACATTAAAGTTATAAAAGAACTAACCCAAAGGTACCCATGACTCGGGTGGCGATGTAGCTTTTTCCGGCACCAAGCAGCTTAGCCAGACCAAAATCAGAGACCTTGGCATTGAACTCTTCATCTATCAGAATGTTGCTCGACTTTATATCTCGGTGAACGACTTTGGGTTCAATTGCCTCATGCAAGTAGGCAAGACTGCAAGATGTATAGCACATGTTATGAGTGGAGAAACAAATTAAATCAAAGAAAGTAATAATAATAATAAATAAAACAGCTCAACCAACTTACGCTTTAGCTGTGCCAAGGAGAACCTTTATCCTAGCCTCCCAAGTAAGAAATCCATGGTGCCGCATTGCTCCATGGAGCCACTGTTCTAAATTGCCATTGTTTACGTACTCGTAAACTAGCATCCTAAAACGATAAGATTAAGTTCAGCAAGAGCAATTTAAGATGTTAAGAAAGAGCAATTATCAAAGAAACAAATATAGAAACTAATATGTTGTTTAGATGTCTGCTAAGGCTCTATACCATGGGTTCATTAGACTACATGGACTTTTTGATATAAACAATATTATAAAAGGAATCACAAGGTACCCTGCTAAAGAAAAAACATTATATAATGTATCTGTGTGCATCGAATGACAATGAACAGATTCAAAGGAGCTAAGCGAAATAGCAAAGAAAGGAACTCTACTGTGAATTACCAAGTTTACAGCGAAATAGTTAAAGAATGGAAATCTATAGAAAAAAAGGAACTCTATCATGGACAAATATTGGACAAGATTGTATGCACGTGTATACCTATGAGTTCCTTCGATACAATATCCCAATAGCCGAACCAAATTTTTGTGACGCACATGGCCGATAGCTTCAACTTCCACCCCAAATTCTTTTTCTGCTTGACCTCTGGATTAGATAGGTATAAACATAAATTTATAGAGAGAGATTAAAAAGTTATCTTAGTAGAAAAGTAAACAATGACTACATATGAAGAACATAAAATATCAGAAAAGATATTTTAAACTTACAGGTTGTTGAGGAGCTTTTTAATGGCCACGGGAGCACCATTAGTGAGCTGTCCTCGGTAAACAATTCCATATCCACCCTCTCCTATAACATTTTCCTTCGAAAATCTATTTGTTGCAACCTCAAGATCACGTAAAGTAAACCAATGACCCCAACCCAGATGAGAGAATTCAGGCAGGCCACTTAGAGGAGATGGCGCAGTTATCGGATGTGACGAAGAAGGCTTATATACGGTAAAAGTCCCGGAACTCCCTTCATCTCCGGATTGTGATCCACAATAATCTTTATCAACATTATGGAAGGAACCAGTTTGACTACTGTTATCTGAATTCTTTGCTTTAGGCATTCCTAAATGGACCAAAACCTTGTCTGATTCTTTGTCACTTGATTTGTCACGAATCGTGAGAAGAATTCCATCACGTGGAACAAATCCATCAGTTGATATCTGCTCTACTCTCACTTCTTTAATTTCCTTTGAAACGGTAGGTATTTGGCTAAGAGGAAGTTTTGCTTGAGCTTTTCTTGATTTCTTACGTGAGGTAAGATAAAATATTAACACAAACAGGATTACCACAATCAAGAACCCAACAATAATTCCGATAACTTGCCAGACCTTGAGATCGAAGATGCCGGAACCCTTCGAGAGTTGTGCATCAAGATTAGAAGACATTATTCTTTAGGATGCTCAAACCACCTGTAGATTCTGCACAAAGGACACCAAAATTGTGTTCAAGTTTGGTAAGCACAAACGGGCATTAAATTGAGACCATGTCATCAGATTGTAATAATTCTCAATCCCTTCCTATCCCTAAGTTCTTACAGAAATGTTATACCGAAGGTAGTTATTAATCAGCCAAGTCCTACACATAAGAAACTAATTAGGAAATAAATACTAGTGTGGGGAGAAAAGGTAAAAATAACCATACAGAAACAGTCAAACACAAATAAGTACATCAATGCGATGTACACAAGATCCAAGATTATATATATCATGTCCTATATCACTGCTTGCAACATAGTACCTCACGGAACCAAGATGAGAAAATGTTCCCATTAATTGAATTTACACAACTAGAACTTAAAAAAATAGGAAAAGAAATTGGAGAAAAGACCTCATCTCAAAAATCTGTTCATGATTTTACCAACCTTAGACTCTTAGAACAGGATACACAAGAGAAATCTTCAAATCCCAGATCTTGAAAAACCCATCGTTATATCACCACCACGGACAGGGAAAAAAATGACTTCAGAAACAGATCTATCTCCAAGAAAGCTCAAAAATCCACTCTGATAAAGCCCACATTCAAGAATTCCCCAAAAACCAAATCTTTGGTCAAGACTTCTCAAATGGCAAATCTATATAAATTCTGTCCGTAAGTTACAAAGAATCACCAAACATTTTAGCTTCAACATCACCACTCCATAAAGTCCCTGACCCAGTTGACAAAAACAAAACCGCTGCGTTTGCAAAGAATGTACAGGTGTATAGAATGCAATATGTCGCTGATAAATTAAATGTGCCATTAATGATTTGATAATTGTTGTTAGTGGTGAGGAATGAATGTGTCTGTATATATTATTAAATGAAAAAGATAAAGAGTGGAGTTGTCAGTGGTAGGCCATTGGAAAATGGCTTATAACAATAACAAAAATTATAACAATGACAATGACACAAACGAATGTAGAAGATAAAGCACCATTCTTCCACGACCATTATGTATATTATATAATGTAAATAAATAAATACACACATATCATGAATTTACCTTCTGAAAATTACTGTTTTCTAGAAATTTGTGCATATATGACTTTTTATTTACTCGAAGCTAAACCAACCAGTTTCATTTCTCGTATTCATCAACTTTTGACAAAGGGTAACAAAGCAGTTTTAGTGAGAATTGGTGGCTGCTTCTGTTATCATATATATTTCTTCAACTTGTGAAAAAATTGTGGTTGAAAATGGCCGTTAACAGACAGGTTAATAATACAAAATAGTTGATCTAAAAAGGCAGATGCCAAGTATTTTACGTCGTTGGCGCTGAAAGTTGGACTCCTTTTGGCCTTGCGTACTGGGATATAAATACAAACAGTAGCAATATAAAAGAAATTGATTTCTTGAATTAAGAAATCCATGCCAGGCCAGCTGGAGTTTTTTGTTAGCTGGTGAAATGTGTTGGGATATCAGGGAAATAAACGAGGTAACATCGCAGCGGAACATCATAAGTGATATCAACAATAAATAAGATGGACACCAATATTTATAGTGGTTCACCCCAAGATTGGGCTACGTCCACTCTAAACCTCTCAAGGAGATCACTTCTTTATTAATAACAAAGAAGACAAGAGAATTGAGAATACAAAGTATTTCACTCAGAACACTCTGATTTTAACACTCACTTTCTCTCCACTAATCCTATTCCTTCCAAGGATAAACACTCCTTAAGAAATCTCACACTAAATCCTTTATCTCACTTCTACACTTATGATTGTAGATGAGAGGATTTGTGTTTTTGGTGTGATTTTGGAATGAAGAATGGGTGGGTATTTATAGGAAAAGTTTAGGGAAAAAACAAAAAATAAAACCTCATGGCTTACCTCATTATTTTTGACTAATCAACACATGTGTTAATTGTGTTGTTGAATTCCAAAATTGTGTGCTTTGAATTCAAATATGGGTGGCTTGATTACTTAGCAATTCTCCCCCTCAAGCCCATTTTGTGATTCGATCAAACCTGCAACAGTTCTACAGTATTCCAACTTCCATTTCGGCAATGTCTTGGTCATCATATCAGATCCATTTTCATCTGTGTGAATCTTCTCAAGTTTTAACAACTTCTTCTCCAATACATCCCGTATCCAATGATAGCGTACATCAATATGCTTTGATCTTGAATGCATTGAAGGATTCTTTCCAAGATGAATTGCACTCTGACTATCACAGAACAACTTATATTGATCCTGCACAAAACTTAATTCCTCCAAAAACCCTTTCATCCATAATAGCTCCTTGCATGCCTCAGTTGCTGCAATGAACTCCGCTTCAGTGGTTGATAATGCTACACACTTTTGCAACTTTGACTGCCATGACACAGCTCCCCCTGCAAATGTAATCAGGTATCCTGATGTGGATTTTCGGGAGTCAACATCTCCTGCCATATCTGCATCTGTGTAGCCTACAAGCTCAAGTCTGGATCCTCCAAAACTCAATCTATGTTTAGAGGTTCCCCGTAGATATCTGAATATCCATTTTACTGCAGCCCAATGTTCCTTTCCCGGTTTTGAAAGGAATCTACTCACTACACCTACTGAATGAGCTAAATCCGGCCGAGTACATACCATGGCATACATCAGACTTCCAACAGCTGAAGCATATGGAACACTTTTCATTTCTTCTTCCTCATCCTCTGTAATAGGACTCTGCTTTGAGTTCAACTTGAAGTGGTTGGCAAGAGGACATCCAACCGCTTTGGCCTGGTCCATGTTGAACCTCTGAAGTACCTTCTCAATATACTTCTCCTGCGACAACCAGGTCTTCTTGGCATACCTGTCTCGATGGATTTCCATGCCAATAATTCTTTTTGCTGGCCCCAAGTCTTTCATTGAAAAAATCTTGCTTAGTTGCTTCTTTAGGCCTTTGATTTCAGAAGCATCTTTGCCAACAATCAACATATCATCTACATAGAGTAGAAGCACCATCAAATCATCATCAGAGGTATCTTTGACAAACACACAATGGTCTGCAGTGGTTTTCTTGAATCCCTGTTGAGTTAAAACCGATTCAAACTTCTTGTACCACTGTCTTGGTGCTTGCTTGAGACCGTACAAACTCTTCTTTAATCTGCACATGAGGTCCTCTTTCCCCTTCTCTTCAAACCCCTCTGGTTGCTCCATGTAAATTTCTTCCTCCAAATCCCCATGAAGGAATGCGGTCTTGACATCCATTTGTTCCACCTCCAGATCAAGCTCAGCTGCTAACCCTAGCACAATCCGGATGGATGTCATCTTCACCACAGGTGAAAATATTTCGTCAAAGTCGACCCCGTGTTTCTGTCCGAAACCTTTGACGACAATCCTAGCTTTGAATCTTGGTTGACTACTGTGTTCTTCGTGCTTCAATCTGAACACCCACTTATTCTTCAAAGCTTTCTTGCCTTTCGGCAACTTCACCAGCTCAAACGTCTCATTATCATGCAATGATTGCATTTCTTCTTGCATAGCCTCCATCCACTTATCCTTGTGTTCACTGGTAATAGCTTCCTCGAAGCTCTTTGGTTCTCCCCCGTCAGTTAGCAGGATATATTCATTTGAGGAATATCTGGTTGAGGGTCGCACTTCTCTTCCAGAACGTGTGGTCATTGTACCACGAGAACTTTCTGCTGGTGGTTCACTGTGAACACGAATCTCATCATCATCTTCATGATCGTTCTGCAATTCTTCATCTTCAACCGGTTGTGGATTTACCGTTGAAGGCCACCATTCCAGATCTTGTTCAGATCCAGAATTCTCCTTTTCCGCAGTCTCCAAGAATTCATTCTCCTGAAATATGGCATCACGACTTCTTATAGGCTTTTTGAGATCTGTATTGTAAAACTTGTAACCAAGTTGATCCTCGCCATAGCCTATAAATATGCACTTTCTTGTTTTGACATCCAACTTCTGTCTTTCATCTTTTGGTATATGAACATAAGCAACACAACCAAATACCCGCAAATGATTATAGGAAACTTCTTTGCCTTGCCACACCTGCTCTGGGACATCATAATTGAGAGGAACACAAGGTGAGCGATTCAATATATATGCAGCAGCAACCACGGCCTCACCCCAAAATTCCTTAGTCAGCTTTGCATGTGAGAGCATGCTTCTGACTCTTTCTGCCAAAGTTCTATTCATCCTCTCAGCTAATCCGTTGAGTTGTGGTGTCTTTGGTGGTGTTGTTTGATGTCTGATTCCGTTCTTTTTGCATATCTCATCAAAGGATCCAATGTATTCTCCTCCATTATCCGTTCGAATACATTTGAGTTTAATGCATGTTTGCCGTTCAACCAAGTTTAGAAAATTGTTGAATGTTTCCGCAACTTGGTCCTTGGTTTTGAGTGTCCACACCCAAATTTTCCGAGAATGATCATCGATAAAAGTTACCCAGTACCTCGCTCCTCCGAGCGACAATGGCATCGGACCACATAGATCTGAGTGCACCAGATCTAGAATTTTTTCTGCTCTGCTAGGAGGTGAACTTTTGAATGATATCCTGTTTTGCTTTCCGGCTAAGCAGTTTGTGCATTGTTTCATATGAACCTGCTTTATACCGGGCAGAACTTGCTTGCTCACAAGGCGTGTAAGATTCTTTTCACTTATGTGACCAAGACGTCGGTGCCACAACTCTGTTGAGTTTTCTTCCTCTGCGTAGTTCACTCTTTCGGAATGATTTTCCTGAACTACATATAGCTTTGACATCTTTAATCCCTTTGCCACCACAAGTGATCCTCTTGAAATCTTACATACCCCATTTCGGAAGGTTGTACAGAAACCTTCTTCATCGAGTCTTTCGACCGATATCAGACTCAGGCGCATATCTGGCACATGCCTGACGTCTTTCAGGATCAGTGTAGAGCCATCCACGGTAGTCAAGCTCACATCTCCTTTTCCCACGACTCTGGATAAGT
Organism: Primulina eburnea; assembly: GCF_022965805.1. Taxonomy (NCBI): domain Eukaryota; kingdom Viridiplantae; phylum Streptophyta; class Magnoliopsida; order Lamiales; family Gesneriaceae; genus Primulina; species Primulina eburnea. Next base: position 15,101,216 of record NC_133103.1, read on the forward strand.
CGTTATTCCCCATCCTCACCACACCAAAGTCTCCTTGTGTGTAGGATGTAAAGCATTCTCTTCGAGATGTGACGTGGACTGTTGCTCCACTATCGATCACCCAACTAGTTACTTGAGTTGCCAAATTTACGGACTCCTGCTCTAGCTCGTGAACAACATTGAACTCGTCAATGGCGTTTGTTTGCTCATCATCGGTTTCATGTTTGTTTTTCGGTTGCCGACAATATTTTTTAATATGTCCGTTTTCTCCACAGCGATAACACTTTACGTTGGCATATCTCCCCGAGGACTTGCTTCTTCTTGGCTTCTGATTTGTGTTTTTCTTGATCTTGCTTCTTCCCCTTGACTCAGCAGCCAAAATATCTGACTGTGAGGTAGAGGAACCTTGAGATCTCCGCCTCATCTCTTCATTCAAGATGCCACTCTTGATGAAGTCCATACTCACGGCTCCTCCTGGTGCTGTGTTCGTGAGTGATACCTTCAGAGTCTCCCAAGACTCTGGCAATGAAGCTAGCACAATCAGAGCTATCACCTCGTCATCAAGTTTTATGCTCATACTTGATAACTGCTCCACGAATCCTTGAATCTCGTTCAGATGATCTGCGACCAGAGTTCCTTCTTTGTATCGAACCTGGACAAGCTTGCTCAAATAGAACAATTTGTTGTTACCACTTTTGGAGGCATATAGTGTCTCCAACTTTGTCCAAAGCGTACGAGCATGTGTCTCGTTAGAGATGTGATTATACACGTTGTCATCGACAAATTGTCGGATGTACCCGCAGACTTGCTCGTGCTCGAAGTTCCATTCAGCATCTGATTTATCATCTGGTTTAGACTCGCTGAACACCGGTAGGTGCATCTTGGTGACGAATAGAAGATCTTTCATCTTACTTTTCCAAAGTTGATAATTAGAGCCATTAAGGCTAATCATCTTGCTTGTGCGTACCTCCATCTTTTGTGAATGCTACCAACGAATAATCGTCAAAGCCTGAACACAAAAGAACCACTTCCCTAATACTGTCTAGAAAGCCTTTTCTGATGTGGAAGTTCAGACTAAGCTGCAACCACAGAGCATACGAGGACTTCCTATAGTATTTGAGAATCTAGCTCTGATACCAGTTGTTGGGATATCAGGGAAATAAACGAGGTAACATCGCAGCGGAACATCATAAGTGATATCAACAATAAATAAGATGGACACCAATATTTATAGTGGTTCACCCCAAGATTGGGCTACGTCCACTCTAAACCTCTCAAGGAGATCACTTCTTTATTAATAACAAAGAAGACAAGAGAATTGAGAATACAAAGTATTTCACTCAGAACACTCTGATTTTAACACTCACTTTCTCTCCACTAATCCTATTCCTTCCAAGGATAAACACTCCTTAAGAAATCTCACACTAAATCCTTTATCTCACTTCTACACTTATGATTGTAGATGAGAGGATTTGTGTTTTTGGTGTGATTTTGGAATGAAGAATGGGTGGGTATTTATAGGAAAAGTTTAGGGAAAAAACAAAAAATAAAACCTCATGGCTTACCTCATTATTTTTGACTAATCAACACATGTGTTAATTGTGTTGTTGAATTCCAAAATTGTGTGCTTTGAATTCAAATATGGGTGGCTTGATTACTTAGCAAAATGAATATTCTATCTGCTTCATAGATTTTCTTTTTCAGCATATACATTTGGCATGTTACTTTGTATTTTAACATAATTTAATTTATAATTGGCTATCAAAACTGATTTTGGTAGATGCGTCAATCTTTTGAGGGTTTTGTTCATGTTACTCACATAAATAATGTATGTATCAACTTAACACATGACACGTATGGTGAGTAGATAAATCATGATTACGCATTCAACCATAATATATAGATGAATGATTATAATTCATCATGTGTGCTGAGTGGATGAGAAACTCGATATCTCGAGTTCGAGACTCGACTAAAACAAACAATTCCCAATAAAAAATATATGTTGATCTTTCTTTTTTCCACTTAAAACAACGAGTCATTAGAGCTAATTAAGATTTCATAATTGTACAAGGTAACCGGCCCGGAGACTCACATATGACCACTTAAATGCCAGTTGGGGTCTGTTTGATTTGGTCAAAAAATGGTGAATCACACTAAGATTCAAAGGAAATTTTAATCCTTTTGTAATATAGTTTAGGCCTTGGGGTTAAAAACAATAAAAAGTAATAATTAAATTAATCCAAAATAATATTGTCAATAATTCGTACCAACTTAATTTGGTATTAGGTCAATAAGCGAATGATTTTTAGTATGGAATTTTAACGGAAAACTACACGCACTTTTGGCAGGTAAATTATATATATTATATTATAATACATGAGAGTTTTGCGTAACTATTTTTTTAGGTGGGGATGCAATTTTTTATAAATAAAAATACCTCCATTAAATTGTAAAAATATTTCATATTCATTTAATTAAAAAACATAATAAAAAATATATTTTAATAAATTTGTAATTTATCTGTAACTAATATACCAATAATTTTTTATTTTTTTGTCTTTATCTATATTTTAAAGTAAGGTCCACTCTCAATTCATAGACCCTAAAGTTCTTTTTTTGCAAACTCAACCGAACCATTATTCGAAATTTAGGATTTTTGAAAAGAAAATCGATCCTTGGATTTTTTCATCCTGACAAGGGACAATTTAATCACCCTGGATCACCCTCCTGCACCTCAATAGATCCCCGCACTTTGATAAACAAATTTGATCTTGACCGATTCAATTAAGGTATTAGTGTTTGTTCTATTAGGCAACAAAGATCGCATTTTTTTCATTTCGTTCAAATAAGAATTGTACCTGTACGGATCGGAGGCTACCCGGCTACAACATAAAAGAACGAAGCTTTTCCTGTTCACGACTTTGCTGCCATTGAATCCGCTACAGTTAGCTCGAAAGCGAATTCAGTCACCCCAGCCCCAGGGTGTCACAAATTTTAAATCATCACATTACTCTTAACATAAAAAAATTATTAATAAAAGTTAAAATTTTCTATTTTAATATAATATTTAGATGAAATATTTTTAAGCATAAAAAATTTGGGAAATTTAGGGAAAAGAGACTCTATCGTGACTTATTTTTAAAAAAAAGATCCACAAATCAATTTACATAAATGTCCCTCTGTTTAAGTGTAAATATACCATTAACTTAAACTTTTAATATTAATTTCATCCATCTCATTCAGTCGACTCCAGACTAGATTTCTCTTCCGTCGACCTCCTTCCATTTCTTTTCCGATCGTATTTCCTTTCCCGGCAATTCTCGGCGCAGATCCGTCCAATCTAAGCAAACTCAATCAGACAAATGGTTGACAAAAATTTGATAATACAAACGTTTATTTCGATTTATTGCTTTTGTTTCTTCGACTCACTTGAAGAAGAAAATGTCGACCAAATTTTGCGTAGACCTGGGTCTTGGTCGACCCAAGCAAAATTTTGCTTGGGTAGACCAAAGCTTGGTCGATCCAAGCAAAAGACCAAACTTTGGGTAGACCAAAGTCGACCAATTTTGGTCTACCCACTTTGGTCGACTCAAGAAAATTTTGCTGCTTGGTCGACCCAAGCAAAATGTTGGGTAGACTTTACCTAAAATTTTGGTCTACCCAACATCGATCAAGTTTGGGTTGACTCAGTGCTTGTTTTTGTATTTGATTGGACATTGTATTGATTTTTTAATTATTAGATATTGTATTGATCTTTTTAATTTCGATTTAAGTATTTATAATGTACTTTTGTTGTTAGTCGGTTTTTGGTCGACCAGGTTGATTTCTAGGTCGACCATGGTGATTTATGGGTCGACCCTGTTGATCTCTGAGTCGACCCATGTTGCTTCTAGGTCGACCAAGAATGCTTTTGGGTCGACCATTTTTTTAACACATGAATCCATAGATTTGAGAAATATGACTAATAATTATTTAATTTTGACGGATAATTACACAATTTTGATTAATGTTGCATGTTTTTAACATATAAATCACATAATTTCACAAGTATGTTCTATAATGTTATATGATTATGTTACATGTTATGGCATATGAGTCACAATTTCACAACTATGTTGTATATGTTTTGACATATGAGCCACAATTTCACAATTATGTTATATGTTAAAATATGAATCACAATTTCACAACTATGTTACATGTTTTACCATATGAATCATAATTTCACAATTATGTTATTTGTTTTAACATATGAATCACAATTTTACAAATACGTTACATGTTTTAACATATGAAACACAATTTCACAACCAACTATGTTACATGTTGTTTTAACATATTAATCACAATTTCACAACTATGTTACATGTTTTAATATATGAATCACAATTTTACAAATATGTTATATAATATTACATGTTTTAACATATTAATAACATATTTAGCTGGGTCGACACAAAGTAGACTTTGTTGTTTTTGGGTCGACCCAAAGATATATCATACAAAATTCAACAAAAATTAAGAGAATAAGGTAATTAGAATAAACAAAAATTAATAATAATAATAATAAAACAAACTTGGCATAATTATGGGTTCTTCTTGGTCAACCAAAATTATGTTGGTGGACCAAGAGGAATTTCTTCTTGGTTTGGTCGACCAACAAAATTTGGGTCGACCAAGAAAATTAATCTTTGGTCGACCCATAATACTTGGTCGACCAACTTAATTTTGGTCGACCAATTTTTCTGGGTGGACTCTTATTTTTTCTCAAAGTAGATTCTGGGTCGACTAAATTGGTTTTGAGTCGACATATCTCGATTTAGGGAAAAAAAGGTAGATGACTCGTAAATTTTAATTGGTGGAAGATGTGTGTCGACCGAGAAGATAAAGAAAAGGAGAATTAATTAAGTTAAAGAATTTAATTGCAGTTAATGTAATAATCAAAAGTCAACTCTTTCTTTAAAAAAAAAAAAAAAAATCAAAGTCCTTGTTTTTTAAATACTTTTTGTCTCACTCTTACTTTTTTAATTGGCCCAAAAAATTTGAATATGTTGGTACACATCACGTACTAAAAAATGCTAGTTTAGATTATACCTAGAAGATATCCTCCGCAAGTAGTTTGAACTATATGCAAAGATCACTTTTTTTAACCATCATATTTATCATTTCGAGTATGCTAAAAAACTACACTTTCTTACTCAAAAAAAAAATATATATACGCACAAAAACTTTTGTGAGACCGTTTCATTAGTTAATTTTCTGATATGGATATCCAACTCGACTCGATTCATAAAAAAATATTAGATTTTATATTAAAAGTATTGCTTTTCATTTTAAATATGGATCAAATTGATTCGTTTCACAAAAATAGATTAATAAGAACGATTAAATAATAAAATTATTCCGCTTTTATTGACTAAAATTAAATATTTCATTAGTCGTTAATAAGGTATTCATGAGGTATTGATGTTCGTCACATTCGATCAAGTGAAAACTTATCAGATCTCTTCACAAAGGCACTTCCTACGTCAATATTCAGAAAGCACATATATAATATTGGGATGCGCAATCTATGAAATTTGTGAAGAACTGTTCATGTCAACATCAGGGGGAGTTTACGTGACTGCACTCTTTTTCCCTTACTATGGTTTTTATCCCAATGGGTTTTTCCAAGTAAGGTTTTTAACGAGGCAGTATAAAAACACGTAATGAAGACAATCATTATGATCATCATCACAAGGGGGAGTGTTGAAAATATAATATTAAAATATGTATGTTGAATGTTGAATGTTGAAAATTAGGTAAAATTAGGTGTTGAATATTGAAAATTAGTGTGTGATGATGTATGTAATGAGGTAATTTATTTTGGAATATTTGTATATGAAACTCTATAAATAGAGCACTCATTTGTGAATGAAATAACAATTGAGTTGAGAGAAAAATATTATAAAGTGTGTAGTTTGATAATTTTGAGAGTTTGAGATGTTTACTTTTTACCATAAATTTTTACTTTTTCACAACAGTTTGAACTATATGCAAATATCACTTTTTTTAACCATCATATTTATCATTTCGAGTATGCTAAAAAACTACACTTTCTTACTCAAAAAATATATATATATACGTACAAAAACTTTTGTGAGACCGTTTCATGAGTTAATTTTCTGATATGGATATCCAACTCAACTCGATTCATAAAAAAATATTAGATTTTATATTAAACGTATTGCTTTTCATTTTAAATATGGATCAAATTGATTCGTTTCACAAAAAATAGATTAATAAGAACGATTAAATAATAAAATTATTCCGCTTTTATTGACTAAAATTAAATATTTCATTAGTCGTTAATAATGTATTCATGACGTATTTGGTAAGTATGTCACTAGTGGATCCTTGTTAGAATAGGACAAACTCCTACCCAAAGACCATATAATTTTTTTACACCCCGCTGAACAAATTAAATATTGTTTACATAAAAAAATAAATTATCAGTCCAACAAAAAATGAATAAAAGTCCAACAAATTAAGAAATATATTTGACATAATAGAGTAAAAAGATTTCAAGTGGCTAATTGATTGCAAGATTGATCAAGTTTTTCGATTCACATTGTCTGATCATGAATTGAAGCCCACTTGCTTTGTCTTCCAACGAGAGTGGAATGTCCATATTTGTTCTTTCGCCAACAAGAGATTTTGATGGAAAACTGAGAGTGGCTCAACATAAAAAATTTCTTAGGTCACTCACTCACCAAGACAAAAAGAAGAATTAAGAAGGATGCTAAGGGAGCTAGATAGCTGCTTTTAGAAGGGAAAAATTTGATAAGCTGTGAAGTAAGTCAAAATTTGGTATGTGAGCTACTGAAGATAAAGTCAACGATGAAAAAGATGTGAAAGAAAGCAAAATATTTGATTTTTGTGTGGGAAAGTTCCACATCTCACTAGATTGCGCAACATAAATGATGATATTGCCATAAAACTTTAAACTGATAAAAGAAATTGATGGGGAGTCGGTACATGTGGAAGCAGTGCGATAAAATTGTAATAATAGTAAAATTTTCGATGGTGTTTCAGGTGTAGTAATAAAAAAGAACACATAAATATGTCAAAAAAGTGATTATTAAAAATCACATATCAGAAATGACAAAACACATAAGATTACCTTTGTACATACTAAGTTATTTTTATTTATAGGGAGTTATGCAAAGTCGGCTTTAGCTACACTTTTGTTATTATATTTTGTTTGGGCAATTACAATTTATTGGATGAGCCTGCGACCTGTACCAGGGAGACATTATAGTTTGTAGGGAGTTGGCATTTTGAGCAGTTATGCGCATGTTTTTTCTATCGATGTTATTATTACTTTAACTGAATATTATAAAAGATTGTGAATAAACTAGACTCTATAGCCACTTTTGTGAATATATTTTTATTTGTGTAGTGATAAAACATGGGGCGAGCCTCCAGGATACCTGAAAAGTATAACAGATGATATCAAAGTGGAGATTTAGGATTGCACGGCCAACTAAAAGAGAAATAAAGAAGAAGAAGAAAACACATAATGAGGAGACTGTGCAGATTAACTTCTCATTCTTAAAAGTTTTCGATATGTATAGAGTATGTTTTTTAGTCACCTTCGCAAGTATTTTGCACTTTGTTTCAAGATTTTACTCAAAGTAGGTCTTATGGCCACTGTTGTAAATATATGGTTTTTTTTTTCTTTCAAGGATGAAAATGCTTAACCAAAATAGGTCATGATGTCGCTTTTTATCAACTTAGATGTGTTTTGATTCATTATTAAACAAATTGAAGAAATACTCAGAAGTTGAGAGTTTTAGGTCAACTTATGACTTTTACTAAAAACACCCTCAAATAGCATCTGTAGGATATTTTGGCCTAATGGATTGGCATAAAACTTGAAAAAGTTCAAGGCAAGATGCAAAAGAATATATGGAGTGCACATACAAATCCCAGAATGTCAGATATGAGGTTGATAATGAAGAGTAAAATCCAGAATCACAAATAAAGCAAGGCAACCAGAAATGGTGTTGAAAACAGTTTTTAAATATGGTTCGGATCTGACGAGTGACCGTTTCTCAGTCGAACCGATCGGTCCAATCTGGTGTTGAAAACATGGATTTCCGGGGTTTAATAAGTACGTGAGAAATTAGAGAGAAAATTAAGAAAAACACTTTCAAAGATAAAACTATTTACCGTCCCAATTAAGTCAAACTAAACACATTGTACTCAAACAACCTAAACTTTAAATCGATCCCAAACTCAAATATGAAAATAACAAAGAAGCTAATATCAAATTAGATTGAATTTGTTTGAACGTAACATTAATATATTAAAGAAGTCTTACAACCTCTAAAAATAATGATTCTTAGATTTTCCTTTTGAAAACTTTTAATAACTTTTAAGTCAAGTTCATGCCGACATCAGTTAATTTTATTGTTCTTCTCAAGAACATTTGATAGATATTCGAGCTTGAACTAAAATATAAAATAATTACCGTCCAATTCCGCTCGCATTTCATTAAAAAACATCGCCCTTCAAGAGGTCTGCAAAACCTTGAAATATTGTAAGAAAATGGTGTATATAGAAATATCTAAAATCCCATAATCTTTGATGCGAGATTCAATAAACGTTCCAAAGCACTGGCATCAAATTTTCTTGCAAAGAGGTAACAAATATGTGTCTTCTCTAAGTTGTATGAACAAAATGTGCCGTTATTCCTAATCGAATGTATGAAACTTTCTGTTATGTTAACAGCAGAGAAGGATGCAGGATGCGGGGCGATCTGCGACCAATCAACATAGGTAATGGTTCGATTCGCATTAAGGGAACCATGGAACATGTGCAAAAAGGTCGGAATGTAGTGCTCGTCGGGATAGCAAGAAGGCGTACAATACTTCTCGAAGATTCTGTAATATTTGGTGTCAGAAATTACCTTGATTGCTAGAGTACGATGAAGTTCGAACCATTGAGACCCTTTTCTCCAGTCGGCAAGCTTAATGTCAGGTCTCATGCTACGGCTGTACCTGCCACGACCATAACGAGAAGGATCATCGTATGACTCCACAAAACTATGGGTTGATTCGATTAGATAACTGTAGATAATTGGGAAGTTGTAAACTGGGATACAACTCTCTGATAGCAGAATGAACTGCTCATTTGAGAAGTCGAGAAGGGCATTTGCCAAAAGTCGTTTCTCTGCATCAACTAGGGATACTGATCCCCATTCGACACCCTGCAAATAGATGTGATTTGTTGAGGTTAATACGAAGAAAAGAACAGTGATAAACTTTTAGAGTTGTCCTCCCCAAAGCGGCATAGATAATTAGTAACTTGAAACAGCAGAACGGAAAAACGAGGATCTAAATTTTGATTTATGTCCATGACAACATATATCAGCACAAAAATTCATTCAGTTGGTCTGCAAAAATCATCGATTTTTCGCATGTCACGGGAAATTTAAGAAAGCGCTGCAAGATATGGTGTGATCTCTCAATTACATGTTTTGATCGCATATAACTATAATCATCCCTTGTCTATCTTTCTAAATTCTAACACTAGACGAAAAAGTAAAGCCACTGCATACTTTCAATCCAGTGCAAGCTGGTATCCTATACACATGATATCTTGCACATAAAAGAATAATAACAAACTAAAATGGAACAATCACAAATACTAAACAAACAAAACACTTGAGCATTCTCCGCAGGAATCAAACCAAAATGTTTTCATTCCACAGCAATCTACTGAAAAATGTGTAGTTCCTCATGAAATTGTACCTGACTAGGGATCTGTCGATTGTAGAAAACAGAGTCCTCAGTCACATTTAGATCAAACCTTGGATGAGCGTGCAAATATATGGAATACTTTTCCACATCTTGGCCCTTAAAGAACCTCTCCCACAGCGGTAACATCGGTAATGGACCTCTTGTCAAGAACATGAATGCCACCCTCGGCACTTTCTTGAAAGGAAACTCTTCCTTTTCAGGCACCATCGATGCCCTCCAAAACAACTCTTGATCCGTCATCCCATGGTTCAAATTTCTCGGTCTGATGAAACTCTCTATAATATGGCAATCTTCCCTTTCGCATGGAGCCTCTATCTGAGGAGTCTCAACACTAAACTGCATGGAATCTATGTAACTATGGCTAAAAGTAAACCGATCATCTTGGATGGTAAAATAACGATTAATGTGAGAACTAGAAACTAGACCTATAACTACTCCCACTACAAAAACTATCAAAGTTGAAATCAGCTTCAACAAACTGATTGATGAGTCCACCCCAGCCATCACCGATGAACTAAATGCTTTCTCCGTTTCATCTTTCTCCCTGTTCTTTGCCATCACCTCTCGTTTTTCTACTTTTCGCTTCTATTTCTAATTGCTCCACTTGATCGTGCAAACTTATTGCCCAACCAACAGCTCAAGATTGAATATTTTCTATTTCGTTTCACCGTATCAGGACTTCATCAAGATTGAATTTTCAAAACCCCAATTAACAAAATTCAAAACCCGCTTCAGTAAGAAATTCCATCTCAAAAGTGGGCGAGGCGAAATCAGACTACTATCAATCGAGACTCGAAATTGCATAAAGAATTGAGTCTTGTCGTGAGGATCCGGACCCAAAAAAGAAAATTTAAATCTTTAATCATGCCACCACTCCGAGTTTGATTCGGACTTCAGCAACCAACCTCGACTAGCTGAAAACGTGGATCATCGAAATACCCAAAGAGAATTCAGAAGAAAAGGAAATACAAAATCCAAACAATTGATTCCCGGGCCTAGAACACATGAATACAGTAGAATCGAAGGATAAAACGATCAATATAAATTTGGAAATCAAGAGGGCGTAAGAGAAAGGAGAAGGAACGTAGGTCTGCGGATAATCTTGAATGGGTAGAAATGGCCGTTCGACGTATGGCCGCACGGAGAGATTTTGAATTTTGTCGTAAGATATTGGATGCTTTGGTTGACATTGTTAAGGTTAAAGCGGCAGTCAAATAGTTTTGTGAGAGGCGACGATCCCAGAGCATTAAAGATACGATCCATGCATAATTAATTTTTTAATAAATATTTATATTCTTAAAAAAATCAAATTTATCTTTATATCATTTTTATCACTTTTATTTTATTATTATTATATTATTATGTTTTAAACTTACAATCGAAATTTTTGAATTAAATATCTCGTTTTAAATTTACAATTTTAATATCAGAATAGATCTTTTTTGAGACGGTTTTACGAATCTTTATTTGTGAGACGGATTAACTCTACCGATATTCACAATAGAAAGCAATACTCTTAACATAAAAAGTAACATTTTTTCATGGATGACCCAAATAAAATATCTATCTCACAAAATACAATCCGTGAAACCGTCTTACAAAAGGTTTTACCTCAATATCAAATAACTTATAAGACAAACGATCTCACGGGTCGTATTTGTGAGACGGATCTCTTATTTGAGTTATTTATGAAAAAATACTATTTTTATGTTAAAAACATTACTTTTTATTGTGAATATGGGTAGGATTGACCCGTCTCACCGATTAAGATCCGTGAGACGGTCTCACATGAGTCTCATTCTTCATGACAAAAACTTATGTGAGACGGTCTCACGGGTCATATTTGTGAGACGGATCTTTTATTTGGGTCATCCATGAAAAAGTATTACTTTTTATGCTAAGAGTATTATTTTTTATTGTGAATATGGGTAGGGTTGACCCGTCTCACGGATTAAGATCCGTGAGACGGTCTCACATGAGACCTACTCTAAATTCATAACAAAATCTCCATTTTCATAAATCATTCTTTTAGTAGAAGTGCCATGCTACAAGAAAGTGGTAATGAGGTCAGGATGGCATCCCCATGATTCAATGCCTAGAACAACGGATCATCTCAAAAGTACCATAAATCAGCTTCACAGCAATTTCAATTAGCAAATAAGCATGATGCACCCTACCTTCGGTAATCACAATTTTTCCAGTGATACTGCATTCCTATCCTCTGCAGAAAACCTCTCTCTTTTAATTTCCCACAATCACTTGAAGATGGAAAAGTAATGTGCAGGGATGAAACTTGAAACTGGAAGGACATAAATCTTGTTACATTCAACACTGAGAAGTAAGAAATGATTTGATTTCACTCAATGGAAAGAGAAGCATACAAGAAAGATAACAATACGAGACCTAAATATCTACAGAAATCCTGTGACATAGTTTGCGGTTAAACGAGAAAAACTTTCAAAAGATGAGAATAATGGTTTTTCCCTTCACTTAGATTCGTGCATGGTCAAAATTCCATCTATAAAATTCAACAGTTTGCCAGTATCAGAATTAGAGTGGTCACTGAGCAAATGATGAGCACTAAGGTAGACACAAGACAACACACTCGTACAATGCAAATTTTCATGAGTACAATTTTCTGTTTCCAAAACAGGACACATATTCAAAAATAAATTCGTATGATGTGTATTTCGTACACCAAAACAGAGAGCAGAAAAGAAGATGATACAGGAAAGGGAAAAAAATCCTGAAACAATATAAGCTGAAATGCTTATTAGCAAGTAACTAGAACATCTGGAGAGAGTTGGTTAGGGAAAGTAACTACCTTAACTGTCAGTTCCAACAATGCAGAGACTAAATTATCAAACACTTGATCTCGGAACATTGTATTACGGACTAATATCCTTGGGCCGGTGACTGAAGTGAAAGGTACACGGCATTGCAATTTTGGAAAATATCTTGACCCATAACTGTAATAGGCGTCTGCCCATGAATGATCGAACACATATTCACCATAAGAATGGCTGCGGAATTCAATTAAAAGAGAGCTAGGTAAAAACATGAAGGAGACAGTCCTGTGCAATTACAAATGCAAGTAAAGAAAGAAAAGGTGTTTGCAGTATGTATCAACTTTTGCACACACACACAGATATATATATATACTAGGAAGATGCACGTGCGTTGCACGTGTGATAATAAGGGAAACGAATTTTTTTTAAGACATTAGAACAAAATATTTTATAACTAATTATATTATATGAGATGTTGAATTCATTCCAATAAGACAAAAAGTAGTTAAGAAAAAGTGAAATGAGTACTATTAAAAAGTTAAATGAGTGTTGATAACACAAAAAGAAATCTCATAACGTCTTCTTCATTTGGTCGCCATAGAAGCAGTGTTTGTTTTTCTGCATGAAGTCCGTCGTTTAATTCGTTTTGTATACTCCTTAAGAAGCTCGTCGTCCTCACATTCTATATTGATGTTGTGTGATTCTCTTGTAACTGGAACGTTTCTCTTCGAAGATGTGGAAGCGCAGCTCTTTGCTTTATCTTTGCTTGCATTATTTAGCCGTATTAACGATCTCTGTTTTTTTGTAGGGATATTTTTGGAGTGGATCGGGCGTGGTTTTTGAACACTTTCAGCAATTATTGAAACCATGTCTTCACTATTTGTGACAGTCCTATCCAGTTTGAACAGAAATCTATGGCTTTCTGTGTTAGGAGTGATGATATCATCGATTTCCTGCACCATATGTGAGATTTATAAACATTAGATTATATACTTGCAAATGATATGATGAGGTGAAAATGTTTTTTTTTTCCTTTCTAATAAGTAGTAAACGTATTTTATACGTATTATTTCCTACCTTATTGCGGGTTTTGATGAATTCTTCAACAGGACAGCCAATGAACATTGTAACAATTTCTCCAAACATAGTTATTTTTGCGATGCCAGTTCCATCTTCAATCAACACACTAAGTTTATACCTGAGATCGTATATAATAGGCGCATCATTGTATGTAGTAATCAGGATATATTTAACGAAGAATGAAAGTAGAGTTAATTAAAACCTTGGAACTATTTCAATGGGCATATTTGTACAGTCAAGGCAAGACATTCCACTTGTTGTCTTTGTGGCAGATTTGTTACAATGGTTGCACGCATCATAAAATAGAGATGAGTTGTTTTCGAGCTTCTTTATTCTTCCCTCAACACAGTAGTAGTTGTTCTAAAAAAGAAAAAAACAGAGAGCAGATTTAGTTATTTTGTTCATATATTTTTTTATGATGTTTTATATTTTCATGCATAATATTTCGAGAGTACAAAGTTTATATAAGTGAACAAAGGTTATCATAAACGTTGAAGAATTAATGAAAGTATGTAGAAATTTGGTTCTTATTCTTGGTGATTTATAATGTATTTTAAATAGTTAAAATAGAATTGATAAAGACAAGTATATAAAAAATGAGATAGACCAAGTCATTAGCTGAATTTCCCCGCTGCTTCGTACAAACTCGTCAACATATTTTTATTCTTTATGTGCAATAATGTAGTTGTAGTATTTGTTGATTTCATAGTTAAGATATAAGAAGTGGTTAATATGATGCAATGAATCTGAAACAAATAATACCTCAGTCAGCGTGTTCCTTTTTTTGGAAAGTTGTTCTAGAGTTACTTCGACTGCTTCAGCAAACATTTTCTTGGTCCAAAGTTCATTCACTCCATGTATAGTGTCAGTCGCGTGCAACCTGATATTTATATCCGGTTATGTAATAACATAAATGAAGACCGGGAATATATCATTAAGTAATAAAATATAAATGTTCTAAATCTTCTACATAACATGCGAAAGAATAATTTATTTTAGATAAATATATTAGATCGGCCCAAAAGATAATGAGCTTGAAACATAGCTAAAAATAGATGCAATGCTTCACGATGAAGAGATATTAAAAGTGATCTTACCATTCGGTAAGTTCAATTGATCTGGAGCATTGTGGATTGAGTATAACATATGTTGTTGGTGTAGATTTCAACTGAGAAACATCTAACATCGAGAGCAGAAATGAAATTTATTATTTGTAAGCATGATGAAACAATAAAGAGGGTTGATGGTTAGTATAACTATTGTGTGTTTGCATTCTGAGGTTGCATATAGCCGCAATAGGTGCAAGATACTCATTTTTTTTCATCAACTGGCCTTCATTGACAGCTAAATCATCCCACAAGCCAATATCTATAGTTTCGTACCTGTTGAAAATATAACCATTAAAAGTGTGCACTTAAAAATGGGTAAAGAACAGTAGCAAAGAAAAGGATTTTTGTAGGTGTATTTAGTCATCGTTTATCATCAATAACCGTTCATTCATGAGGACAATATCTCTTAAATGTCCAATTGTTCCGGTCTTCGGTCTCGTGAAATTACGAAGTGGTCGAACGTTTTTGACAAAACCAATTAAATCTGCAAAGTTAGCACAAAGTTAATGAAGCATTTTTTTGAAAACAATTTGAAATAATTTTCAAAGATGAATCTTACGTTGGTCTTCATTTGCATTAAGCTTAGGAGAGATTTCATTAAATCTCTTGAAGTTGATACCCATTGGCAGCGTGGGTCGAATAGCTTGAAATTCAGTAATCACAGACCTTGTTTGGATAGTGATCGAGCAAAACTTGCACAGTGAATAGTCCCAAAATTTGTTTTATAAATGAAAGCTCGATTTAAAATATCGCAAGTGCACGATAGTCAAGTTATAATAAACGTAAGTGAATACGAGTATCGATCCACGAGGACTGCGTTACAATATCTTTATTTTCAAGTAAATTTCTTCAGCAACGATAGATTGAGTTGGTGATTAAACTAAAGTGAATTTAATAACTGAAATAATTAAAGTGCAAGAACAAATAATCAAGAAATCAATGATTAAATTGGATGAAAATCAAATGAGAGACGAATTTGTTGGGAATTATCAGTTCACCTACCACTCGTGTTTAAACAATTATACTCGACTTTTACTCGTGCATTCGACGGAATTCCCTAGACTAAATAATATACTCTGTCGAGCTATATTAATACTAATCATAAACATGCAGTAATCAAGTATCCTCAATTATTTAACAGTTCACGATTGCATTACGTTCTATGGAACCCGCTAGCTTTCATCCGGGTGAATTATCACTATCGACACATATCCAATTCCGTATATCTACTAAAATTGTAAATCCGTGGTCTATACTATTCGATCCTATTGTCAATTATTCTATCGAAATCATCAACAACATGAAATAATCAAAGGAAGTTAGCTAGACTCCAATTGAAATAAGAAAGCACAAAAGCATAAACAAATCACTCATAAAAACGTCGCTAAATAATGTTCAACAACGAGTACGGGGTAGGATCCCCTCAAATCCCAACAAATCTAGAGTTTAGCCACTAAAATTCATGCTAGAAATCAACAACAATCTAAGAAATAAAAACTGAATAATTAAAATACTAAGGTTGACGATGGATGACGGCCACGACGCTTGGAAATCTCGATGTCTTCGAAATCTCTTTGCTCCTAGCCTTCCTCCCAAGCAAAGTGATGGAAAAATATGGTGTCAGACCCAAAAAACGGCGCCCAATCTCGTGTATTAGGTTAGGTGTAGAATAGAGTCCACAAAACTTGGAAACAAATCTTCTTTGATCTCGTCGCTCGCTAGGGCAACCACTTTTTACCGCTGGGGCGAGTGGTTCTCGAATTAAAATCATCGGCCATGTCCATGGTCTCGCTGGGGCGATCACTTTTGACCGCCCTAGCGAGAGGTTCGCGCAAATACTCCTCTGCTGGATTAAAATTCTTGCTGGGGCGGTCACTTTTGACCGCCCTAGCGAGATCTCTTCGCTGCTGTGCTAAATAAAATCCCACTTTTCGGTCCAATTCCTACAAAACAACCACAAAATACACGAGATCAGCCGTATGCTAAATAATGATAGAAAAATGCTGAATTAAACTAAAACAAACTAATATGATGCATGAATGCGACTCGAAAACAACACTAAAAACACGTAAAAACGAGTCCTATCAACCCCCTCATACTAACCTTTTGCTCGTCCTCGAGTAAAATAGGTTAAAGCACGAGATTCTAACAAACTCAACAAACACAAAAAGAAAACTCAACCAAGAAAAAAAACTAACACGAGTAAATGTCAATGGTGAGTTAACAACGTTTATGTTCATGCCTCAGTTTACTTTCCCATAACCAATCAAGTCAAATCGCAACCGAATACTCATTCTCATCTACACATAAATTTCGACACTAATTTGAACGTGTGTGTGTGTCATGATGGGTCTAGTCATTCGTACTTCAAATAGATCAATTATTGTAGTGACCCGTTCCAGAATCACCTACTAGTTGAGAACTAAGCATGCAATTAACCTAATAACAATAATCAGAGATAACAGCGGAAAATAGTCAACAAAATACTGGTTATACAACCCAATCGAAGTCTAGAATAACTCAAAAATAAAATATCCAATACAACCATATCGAATTCAAACAATACCGATAAACTAAACCAACCAGCTACTCAACGTCCTCCTCCTGCTCCTCCTGAGCTGTCCAACCTGAGGCCTGCCCCGTGGGAATGGGGTGTCCAAGAATAAACAAAACCGAGGACGTGAGCGATAAGAACGCCCAGTACAAAAGTATGAGTATACAAACCTATATGAAATGCACATGCTATGATATGATACCAGGGTAGTCAAGAAACAGGAATCACAAAAGGATCTCAACAATGCTCAGTCTAGAGGCGCCAAGTGGATAGTGCCGCGCGGTCCAACCTCTGGGTCACTGCATCCACTACAAGACAGACGTGGACCTAAAATGTCCCGGACCACCGAAGCCCTCCCGACCCGTCGGCCACTGTGTACTCTCGGTGTCCATGCGTCCACAAGACAGGGCTGAGCGGCCCCAAGATATAGCTTATCTCGAAAGAGATACAGCTCAACAGCAAAGGCTATCTCGAAGGAGAATACGGCTCAACGTGAAATGCAACGTGCAGTAATAACCGTGACATAATAGCATGCATCATATGACATATATCAATGCACCACATAATCATGCAACACATATATGAATGTATACTCAACCAGGATATCTCGGATAGTACTTTCGTACCTCTATCACAGCAATCCTAATCCACTGGAACCACCAGACAACAGGTCTAATCCAAGCCTACTCATCAAGTGAAAACCATCACTAAACTTATCTACCAGACTTAACTAGATAATCCTGAGATAAATACTGATAAAAATTCCAAACCTTCGTCCGTCGCTAGCCCGCTGATGCCGCTAGCTCCCAACTAGAGCACAGCTCTGCTACAAGACCAGCAGCTCCCCGCTAGTGCCCAAATCTCGGAACAAGACTAGAACCTGTCAGAAACGACTGAAATGCTATGGAATTCTCTGAATTGGCGAGTCAAAATGAGGAAATCCGACCACTATTTATAGGCCATGTTCGGATCCACCGAACATCACTTCGGAACGTCCGAACGCTACGTGTCCATTGGCTCTTGACAGCTCATGTTCGGATCCACCGAACATACACTTCGGAACGTCCGAACTTGCACGTGTCCAGCTGCTCTTGACACCTCATGATCGGATCCACCGAACTCACTTCGGACCTTCCGAACTCTTCGGTGCTTCCGAACCATCTTCAGACCTTCCGATCATGATTAATCACCATTAATCCGTTAATTACCCAATTTGGAATTCGGGCTACTACATTCTCCCCCTCTTAAAAACGATTTCGTCCTCGAAATCAGGCTTAGAGGATGAACAAAATGAAATAACAATCATTGTTATTACATCTCAGACACACCAAACACTTGGCTACAAACTGGTAAACACTTCTCTTCATACCTTTCCACCAAAACTTGGTTTTCAAATCCTTATACATTTCCATGCTTTCAGGGTGGATACTCAACTTACTCCTATGAGCTTGAGATAAAATCTCGTCTCTCAATTTAGAATCTTCTGGAACTACGATTCTTCCTGACAGACACAAGGTTCCATCTGTTTGGATTGCAAAACCAGATGTGTGGTCTCCGTTAGCTAACCTTGCTAACTGTTGTTTCAACTCTTTCATCTCTGTTGGTGCCAATCTTCATTAAATCTATAATGTTGACACGGTTCCTACGTCTCCTTTCATCATGATCTCGGTGACGTCCTCCGTCACGATCTCTACGACGATGTTCTCGGCCAGCCTCATCGTCGCCATAACGGCCATGTCCCACACTACCGTGACTGCTTCCATCTCCTGACATCTGAAAAGAAACTAAAATCAACTCCTAAATCCTCAAAACAGAATTACTAATGTCCCAAAAATCTTTGCATGCTCTGATACCATAAATGTAGTGAACCGTTCCAGAATCACCTACTAGTTGAGAACTAAGCATGCAATTAACCTAATAACAATAATCAGAGATAACAGCGGAAAATAGTCAACAAAATACTGGTTATACAACCCAATCGAAGTCTAGAATAACTCAAAAATAAAATATCCAATACAACCATATCGAATCCAAACAATACCGATAAACTAAACCAACCAGCTACTCAACGTCCTCCTCCTGCTCCTCCTGAGCTGTCCAACCTGAGGCCTGCCCCGTGGGAATGGGGTGTCCAAGAATAAACAAAACCGAGGACGTGAGCGATAAGAACGCCCAGTACAAAAGTATGAGTATACAAACCTATATGAAATGCACATGCTATGATATGATACCAGGGTAGTCAAGAAACAGGAATCACAAAAGGATCTCAACAATGCTCAGTCTAGAGGCGCCAAGTGGATAGTGCCGCGCGGTCCAACCTCTGGGTCACTGCATCCACTACAAGACAGACGTGGACCTAAAATGTCCCGGACCACCGAAGCCCTCCCGACCCGTCGGCCACTGTGTACTCTCGGTGTCCATGCGTCCACAAGACAGGGCTGAGCGGCCCCAAGATATAGCTTATCTCGAAAGAGATACAGCTCAACAGCAAAGGCTATCTCGAAGGAGAATACGGCTCAACGTGAAATGCAACGTGCAGTAATAACCGTGACATAATAGCATGCATCATATGACATATATCAATGCACCACATAATCATGCAACACATATATGAATGTATACTCAACCAGGATATCTCGGATAGTACTTTCGTACCTCTATCACAGCAATCCTAATCCACTGGAACCACCAGACAACAGGTCTAATCCAAGCCTACTCATCAAGTGAAAACCATCACTAAACTTATCTACCAGACTTAACTAGATAATCCTGAGATAAATACTGATAAAAATTCCAAACCTTCGTCCGTCGCTAGCCCGCTGATGCCGCTAGCTCCCAACTAGAGCACAGCTCTGCTACAAGACCAGCAGCTCCCCGCTAGTGCCCAAATCTCGGAACAAGACTAGAACCTGTCAGAAACGACTGAAATGCTATGGAATTCTCTGAATTGGCGAGTCAAAATGAGGAAATCCGACCACTATTTATAGGCCATGTTCGGATCCACCGAACATCACTTCGGAACGTCCGAACGCTACGTGTCCATTGGCTCTTGACAGCTCATGTTCGGATCCACCGAACATACACTTCGGAACGTCCGAACTTGCACGTGTCCAGCTGCTCTTGACACCTCATGATCGGATCCACCGAACTCACTTCGGACCTTCCGAACTCTTCGGTGCTTTCGAACCATCTTCAGACCTTCCGATCATGATTAATCACCATTAATCCGTTAATTACCCAATTTGGAATTCGGGCTACTACAATTATCAAATCATGCGAGTTACTCAATTAACACTTCAATACAAGTCTCACTAGCATGCATCCCCGTGTCCATTCATCACTAGCCACAAGTTGAACTTTATTCAGCTTTTAAGTACAGATAAGGGTGTCGAAAAGAAGGAAAATAAGCTCAAGTGGCTACAAGTTGGGAGTACACCGATCATTTTCATTGTGCAATTGTCGAGACTTTTCGTCTGACTTTCCTCGTCTCCTTACATCTCCAACTTTTAGCCTAGGAATAGAATTTCATTCCTTTTATTTCGGCTCCCCCTCACCTTACATCTCTTTCTTTTTTTCTTTTTTCTTTTTTTTTAATTGCACAATTTTCACACATGTACTCCCTTGGCTCAGAATATAATACTTTGGATCACGGCTGGTTAGGAGTATGACATTGTAATTCAGTGCAATGGAAAAAAGGTAAATGTAAAGTTCAAGGCAAATCAAATTTTCTCATTCAAGGTCCCAATTAGCGACTTGTTTTCACGGGTTTACATGCCAAATCAACTCATAAATGGTTCCGTTCAAGTTAACCACACAAAACTTTCAAATTTCATCATTATTCCTACAAAGTTCTAGTCCCCACACATGTGTGCTCAAAAGGTTCAAATTTTTTACCGAAATTCATGCTTTAACAATCAAGAGTATCATTCACGACGTGACCCAATCAACTCTTTTGTAACCTATCAATTCAAATCATCATTGGCTCATAAACGATGGCTTCTCACCATAAACGACACCCAACAAAAGAAATCAACATAAACGACACCAAACAACAGAAATGCAACGAAACTAAACCAATTAACTAAACAATCAAAACAATTACCAATTAACTAAACAACCAAAACAATCTACCCACCCCCTCATACTAGAGTTGTGCCATGCCCTCATAGCACAAAACGAAACAAAGACTAAAAACATAAAAACGAATGAATGCAAATGTAATGACAAAACAAACAAAATAAAAATAAAAAGAAAGGGGAAACAGTGAACTCCCCTGATCAGAACTCCTCATCCTCGTCATGCTCAGGTGGTGGGACTCCCTCGTCAGCTGGTGGCGGCATAGGATAATGGTACTGGAACTGGAAGGGTGGCGGGTATGCGGGTGGTGGTCGCTGGCCGGATGTGTCGATGCCCAAATGCGTGGAGATCCCCTGTACCAAGTACTCGACGTTCTGAATATGAGCTTGATTGACGGCCTGATACTCAGTCTGGTAAGTGGCCCAAGCGCCCAATTCGTTGATGCGATCTCGCATGGCACGGCGGCGTGGCTGCGGAGGAGGCAGTGCATGTCCTAAAGCCGGAGGTGGTTGAGCTGCGCCCCCATACTCGAAAAATACATCCTCGGGCAGCTCTGCCTGCCTCTTCTCCCTCTTGGATCGATAAAGAGCGTCATCAATAGCTCTCATCGGTGGTAGCCACTCATCATCATCAGCAAATATCACCCCCGCTCGGGCACATAACTCAGTCACGATCGTCGGAAAATAAAACGCCAAATTGCTGCTGTTTATGCACATGTTGAGCTGTCCAAAGATGAGTCTGCCCACATCAATCGCCATCCCAGTGTGGATGGCATACAGAACAACCGCCCGCTCACGCTGGACATCACTCGTATGCCCGACCGGCATCAATCTCTTAGATAGAAACGCATACCACATTGCCGCCTCCACTCTCAAAAATTTTTCAAGAAAAACCGTATACGTCCCCGGTTGTTTCCACGTGGTGCCCGGATAACAGAGTGTGTGTATAATCGAATCATAATCCGGGTTAAGTACCCACGCCTGAAACTCAGAGTCATCCACCGACGGTAAACCCAGCAAGTCATTGATAGTTCTCGAATCATATGGGACTCGACGCCCCCGCACAGATGCCTTATGCTCACTCCCCTCCGGAGCATTCGCATAGAATTCACGCACAACCGGAATCACCGCGGCATTCGGTTGTGCTAAAAAATTACTCCACCCTCGTCCCTCTACTAAGACGTCCGGAAAATAACGAAGAACAGATGTAGTAAACCCTCGCTCAGGGATTGGTTTTCTATGTAGTTTAGCATGCTCAAACCGCTCCCGAGCTTTCTCATTAACAAAATTAGACGGAGTCGAACGAGAACTAGAGGCACCGTGAGTTACCTTAGACCGTTTAGGTGCCATGTCGAGATGGGAGTGCAAAGAGTCTGAAGTTGCCGGAAAATTTTTGAAGTTCGCCGGAGAAGCTCGCCGGAATCCTTGGAAGATGACCGGAGTAGAAGAAATTGTAGTGTAAACGCGTCCCGGTGGAGTGTAGCAACCAAGATCGAGTCTTTTCCTGAAAATATCACAAAACAAGAAGATTTGAGCTTCAAAGATGGAGGAGGCGCCGAAAATCGAGAAGGGAGGCGAGGGTTTGCGAGTGGGAAAGAAAAAAAACGCGACGCAGCTTTTTAAATATGCGCGACTCGCTAGGGCGGTCAAAAGTGTCCGCCCTAGCGAGTGGTTTTCGGTGACAGACAGTTTGAAAAATATGAGGGCGCGCTGGGGCGGTCAAAAGTGACCGCCCTAGCGAGGAGTGTTCGCCAGGAAAACCAATTTTTAAAAAAATTCACTCGCTGGAGCGGTCAAAAGTGACCGCCCTAGCGAGAAGTGTTCACCAGGAAAACCAATTTTTAAAAAAATTCACTTGCTGGGGCGGTCAAAAGTGACCGCCCGAGCGAGGCTTTCTTGGTGGCTATGTTTTTGAAAAAAAACGACGTCTCGCTGGGGCGGTCGGTTTTGACCGCCCTAGCGAGATACTCTCGAAAAAATAAATAAAAACAATGAATGTCATGCCATGCAACTACCTAAATGCAAATGATACGATGAAGGAATAAAGGAAAAAGAATAAAAAGGAGAAGAAGCAGTTCTCAATTTATAGTCTAGAGCTCGACTTTTCACCCGTGTCCTCAACGACTGTCATGGAGCCGAGTGACTCCAATTTGTGGCTCAATTGTGCCACCAATATAGTGCTTTAATCTTTGGGCGTTCACAGTAAACGTCCCTTCCTTGCCATCATGCAACACCACTGCACCTGATGGGAACACCTCGGCTATGATGAATGGTCCTGACCATCTGGACTTCAGCTTGCCCGGAAAAAGTCGCAAGCGAGAATTGTATAACAGCACCGCCTCACCCACTTTGAACTTCCTTCTTACAATGTGTTTATCATGGGCTCGTTTGGTGCGTTTCTTGTAAGATAGTGCAAGATCATACGCTTTTCCTCGAAACTTGTCTAACTGATTCAACGTAGTGAGAGTGGCCTCCAATGGCTCTTGCAATCCATCCTGCACAAAATCACAAACGAGAGAATCTAAGACATCAACACGAAAACAACTATCATTGTGCATTGTGTGCTTGAGAGTATTAAAGACATCAAAAATAATTTCTTCTTCTCCAACTCTCAGTCTCAATTTTCCCTCGTCAACATCAATCAGTGCTTTCCCTGTAGCCAGAAATGGTCTCCCTAGGATTAAAGGCATCTCTAAATCTTCCTCCATGTCAAGTACTACAAAATCTGCAGGAAAAATAAACTTATCCACTTTCACCAAGACATCTTCGATAATCCCACGTGGATACTTGACAGATCTGTCAGCCAGCTGCAATGACATCCTAGTTGGCTTGGGTTCACCCAATCCCAGTCTCCTAAACACAGAATAGGGCATCAAATTAATACTCGCACCAAGATCACATAGAGCTTTATGAAAATTAATATCACCAATAATGCAAGGTATAGAGAAACTCCCTGGATCTTTTTGCTTTGGAGGCATCTTGTTTTGAACTAAAGCGGAGCAATTTTCAGTCAAGTTCACAGTCATATGATCTTCTAGCTTCCGCTTATTCGCCAAGATATCTTTCAAGAATTTTGCATAACTTGGCATATTCAATAAAGCATCAGCAAACAGAATGTTAATATGCAGTTTTTTGAATATCTCAAGAAATTTACCAAATTGTGCATCTATCTTTTACCGCTGGGGCGAGTGGTTCTCGAATTAAAATCATCGGCCATGTCCATGGTCTCGCTGGGGCGATCACTTTTGACCGCCCTAGCGAGAGGTTCGCGCAAATACTCCTCGGCTGGATTAAAATTCTCGCTGACCGCCCGAGCGAGATCTCTTCGCTGCTGTGCCAAATAAAATCCCACTTTTCGGTCCAATTCCTACAAAACAACCACAAAATACACGAGATCAGCCGTATGCTAAATAATGATAGAAAAATGCTGAATTAAACTAAAACAAACTAATATGATGCATGAATGCGACTCGAAAACAACACTAAAAACACGTAAAAACGAGTCCTATCAGATAGTAAGTTCGATGCTCGGGTTGACATTAACATAGTTGAAGTTTATTTTTTTCACCAGTGGATTACATATCAAGTATGTTTTATTGGTGTGCAACAAGGTCTTTGATGTCAACCGGGCAAATCGGGTAGTAGCCGGGTGTGCAATTTGCCAAGTCGGATGCGTGGATGTACGTGCGATTGAATATTTTTCAGTGTAAGTTGCTAGTAATCCGGGTGAGTTCCTTGTCACCTGGAGGTTAACGACCGGGATGACTTGCGTAGTAATCCTGAAATCACAGAACGTTAGGGAGGCGCCGGAAGTTATTCCGGCGTATCCACTCCGACGCTCAAGTCAGTAATGCACGCAAAGGAAAACTGGGAGAGAAAATAAGAGTGTTCGTGAGTGCTTGTGAGTAAGAAAAGAGAAGAGAGACCCCCTTGTGTAGTACCTACAGGGGGTATTTATAGATGAGTCAGATAGGTGACTTGCCCGCAAAGTTCGGGTGGTGGCCACGATTCGGGATGGTGGGCCACATTATAAAATAGTGGGCCACGTATTAAGTGTTGACCTTGTCATAGAACGTGGGAAGATGGGTTCCGATATTTCCGGAAGACATGACGATGAGGGAGAGACTGAGCCTCTTTCCCGGGTGCCCCTGAGGTGTTTCTGGGACCGGGAAGCTTTTACTCCGGGTGATGGCTTGCCAAGTAGTTCATTGGGGATTCTTCCGACACTTAGAGTGCGTAACTCGCCTGGTATCTGAAGATCCGGGATCCTTCTTTCATACCGGCTCTCTGCATGTAGTCGTAATTTGGGATATCTTCCCTGCTCTCATCTCGCCCGAGTTCAAGTACCCTCCGGATCGGGAGCTTTACCCGGGCCCGGGTTCCCTTGGGGGCATCAGTCTTAAATTGGGATATCACATTCGAGAACATTATAGCGTAAATCATATTTCCCTACAAATAAACAGAAAGCAAAGGATAACACAAGTAAAGGATAAAGTATGGTACCATAAATATATATTAAGATGACGTTGATTTCAGTTAAGCGAAGATGAAAAAAAATTGTGAAGAT
Source organism: Primulina eburnea (assembly GCF_022965805.1). NCBI lineage: Eukaryota > Viridiplantae > Streptophyta > Magnoliopsida > Lamiales > Gesneriaceae > Primulina > Primulina eburnea. The sequence continues at coordinate 15,127,179 of NC_133103.1, forward strand.
GGTCCTATTTTGATAAAGGCGACGATATTACGATGCGTGCTCGGAATAATATTCAAATTACATACCTGCTTGTCAATGAGTATCGACTTTCTGATTCTTATGGAACTTTTATTTGTTTCGGTTTCATAGCCTTGTCGAATAACGAGAGCTTCGATGACGACATCAGATTGATTTTCCTTAAGATCTTTAATCATGACAACGTTGGGTGTAGCCATATGAGTTTCTTGTGTGTGTTTGAAGCTGTTGGGTTTCACCATTTGGGAATAAATTGGATGTTTGCAATGAATAGAATGGGATGCTGTAATTGGTTCCATCATACAATTTCTATTTATATGTAGCATGGTTACGAAGGTTAATCAATTCCACAAAATAAATTATTATAAATGTATTATTATGTAAATAAACGTTTTCTACATAACGTTTAAAATTGAATGTAATACATATATTTATTGATTGTTGGGACCTTTCAATTCCAATTATTGAGAAACGGTTGAAAAAAAAATTCCAAAGGGCAATGGTTTTAAGTAAACTTCATTCATTATTTGGTTTTGCATCCAAGTGTCCCATAATTTTTGTTTAATGTTTTGAATATGTATTATTTTTCTACATAAGTATCGTTTATATATAGGATGTGAACAGACATTATATTGAAGTAGAGGTTATGCATAATTTATTTTTAATTAGTATAAAATATAGGTTTTAAAAGAAGGGTAATAAAAATGAAAGGGAAAAAAAAAAGAAGGGACGTTAAAGTAAGCAAGTAATCGAGATGAGCTGAACCAAGGTTTATAATGTATGAGCTTGATTCATTTATAAGCTTTCTGAAGTAAAAGTTTGTTTTGAGAATATATCATGGGTCCAAATGAGCTTAAGAAATTACTTAAAAAAAGAATAAAACTAAAATTGAACTTCTTTGTTAAAATTGAACGTGATTTGTCCATAGAGGTAGATTCACTGTCCATAATATATATATATATATATATATATATATATATATATATATATATATATATATATATATATATATATATATATATATATATATATATATATATATAATAATGTTTTAGTGAAACACATAAAAAAAGATAAATTATAATTTTTTTTTATGTGATCAATCATTTGAAAGTCCAAAATGAAGATAAAGATAAAATAATATTGCATCAAGATATGATAGTTATAGATTTTAAGAAAAATAATTTGTATAGATATTTTGATAATTAAAGCTCCTTAAAAAAATAAAAAAATAATAAAACATCATATATATATATAATAGAGTTGATATATACACTCCATTTATGAATAAATTTGACAAATATTTTACATATGAAGTGGAACAAAAAAACATTTAATGAAATATAAATATCAACTTTGTATATATGTACATACATACATACATTTTTATTTATGGATGGATAGAAACAAGTACAATGTAAAGGAGCCGACAGGTCTTTCTACTAAATTTTTTTACTGCAATCTATAAATAATGATGAAAATCTTGCACAAAATACATCAGTAATAATTTATATTAAATTTGAAAGTTATAGACTGTGTTAATTACTTATTTGTAACAACATGTAATCAATTTTAACTCCAGACTGCAATGTCACATTAATATTTTGAAAAAACTAAAATAAAAAAATACAAATTAGTAGGATTAAATTATTAATTGATCCATCAATTTTTTTTTTTTGTTTGAAGTAAAAAAATGTTAATTTCCTTATATTTATATTTTATTATATATCTCAAATTAATATTATCTTTAATTTAAATTAAATTATATAAGTATGTAACCAAAATAATAATATGTCTAGACCCTTCCAAGTTGGAAGGTGAATCATAAGCTAACAAAAATACAGAGAACTTCACCCCAGACTCAACTTCTCCATATGCTTGTATAATGATCGCCATCATTATAAGACCTTTTAAAGTGAAAATAGCTAAATCAATCGAGGGATCGGTTGTCACTAAAACGCTGCGAACAGGCCATACGCTGCTATATTTCAATTTAAAAACAAGATATCTGTAGCACCATTTGCTATTCCCTTATGTTTTTGTTTTTAATTTTTGTTTACTGGTTTCGTAGTGGGAATTAGACAACGAAATATTTTGACACTTTAAAAAAATTTCTAGCTGTCATATTCCCATTAGCGTGTGATCAGTTCTGTTGTATATTTGGTGTCAACTGTCAAGGTTTTGTAGCGGAACATAGAAAAGGAAATATTTTGTTACTTCAAAAAAATTAATGCATTAATATTATTGTTAACATAGTTGCGTCATATGTGTCATAACATAAGTTTGTACAAATCAAAATAAATTACATCATAGACCACGAGCTAACGCTCTTATCAGAGATATAGTCTAATTGTCTAAAATTTCTCCTTCTCCCTCCGCTTCATCTTCCATAAGATCTTCTTGAGGCTATTCCTCGGGATCATCAACCAAGGTGGCCAACGCATACTGAAGATCATTAACATGGTTGTGCAACTGGTTGTTTTGAGTAGTCAAGGTTTGCACTGAACTCTGCAGCCCTTGGATGGTTTCCTCATCTTGCTGACGGCGTTGGTTTTCTGTCAGCACAAGATGTTTAATTTGGTTCTGGAGTGAATGGGCTTCCTTTACCATCTGCTCACGTAATTTATATAGTTCATTGACTGTTGTTTGGGCAGCGTGTAGTTCGTTCTTGGTCATCTTTGTTCATGTGTTTCTTCTGAATTGAGATAGTATGCAAACCTTTGTACGTCAGCTTGAAGATGGTCCTTGAGTTCTTTTAACTCAAGTTTCTCCTTCTTTAAGTCTTCATATGCCAAGTCTTTGCCCAACAATTGCTCTTGATGTTCTTGTTTTTCTTCACAGAGTTGAGCTCTAAGGTTTGCTATCACAATGTCGTGTTCGTTGAGAGCGAGATCGCGCATACGTTGTGGAATTCCAGCACGAGTACAGAGAGTCAATTCCTTAAATTAAAAAAAAGGGAAGGCTTAGCAAAGTAGAAAGAGATCAATAATGATAAAAACAATATTTTTATACAAGATACGAGTTAGGAGAGTGTTTTGGAGAAATTTTCAAATAAAAGAAAGTTCGGGAATTTTTTTAGCCGAAACCAAAAAATAAAAATAAGCGTAGTTCAGAGATAAACGTTTACAGAGATTGAGTTGTTGTTAAGCGTCTCAAATAATTTTCATCCAATAATCACTTGATAAAAAGAAAAAATGGAAACACATTTTCACCGAAATTTGGGTTAGCTTTCAGGAATTTTCGGAAAAATACAACACTCGGTTTGAACCCAAAAAGGTCGCCTACCACAGAAGATAAATATAAGATAAAACACATATGCTCCATAGATTGTTTTCTTTATCTTATGACTTGTGTAAAACTTCTATTGCAACAAGGTTTTAAGTTGGGAGATCACATTCAAGAAAAAAGAGAGTAAATCATACTTCCATACAAATATATAATAGAAAGCAACGGGTAACCTATATGAAGTCTAACGTAGGAGTATTCCAAATATATATGAAGCTGATGTTGATTACATCTCAGTGCAGCAATATAAAAAATTGTGAAGATCGTCCTATTTTGATATAAGTGACGATATTACGATGCTTGGTCGGAATAAGATATAAATTACATACATGATTTTCAATGAGTGTCGACTTCTTGATTGTTATGGAATCTGTATCTGTTCGGGTTTCATATCCTTGTCGAAGAACGGGAGCATCGATGACGACATCCGATTGATTTTCCTTAAAACCTTTAATGATGTCAACGTAGGCTGTAGCAATCTCAGTTTCTCGGTTGTGTGTGAGGCTCCTTGGTTTATCCATGTCAGAATATATTCGATGTTTGCAATGTTTCAAAGGGGTTGCTGTAATCCGTGCTGACTTGTACCTGTTATTTATATGAAGCAAAGTTTACACGGTGAAGCTTGTGTAAATCAATTCCAAGAAATGAAGTAACATAAATGTGTTGATTAATTAAAAAACGTTTACTGCATATATAACGGTATGAAGGGAATGTAATACATGCATGTTTCTATTAATATTTGAAACCGTCCATTCTTCAGTAACTTTCATATACAGTATTTGAAAGGGCAATTATTTTAAGTAAATCTCATTCATTGTTTGGTTTCGCATCACCGTCCCACTATTTTTTATTACCGTTTTGAATATGTACCAATCTTTTGCATAAATAACATTTTTATATACGATGTGAAAAGAAATTAAATTGAAGTACATATTATGCATATTTTATTTAAATCAGTATCAAATATAGGTTTTAAAATAAGAGTTGATAAAACTGAAATGATAAAAAAAAATTAATTGTGCCACGTGAATGTAGGCAAGTAATCGATATTCATTTATAATCATGCAGAGGTCAATTTTTGTTTTACGAAAACATAATGGCTCAAAATGAGCATAAGAAATATAAAGCACAAATTTTAATAGCTATTTATTTTTATTAAAGCTGAAAGATGTTGTTGCAAAAAACTGTAGTATTTTTATTTCAATTCGTATTTTTATTAAAATAAATTTACTTGATTCCTGTATATTTTTTTGATAAATTTATAAATAAATTATTATTATTAGTTTTATCTAATACTTGGATCTTGAGATAAAAGCGAACATGTGAACAATCATATATAGATTTTAACAGAAGAGGTAAAAGATTAACAAATAAAGCATCAAACAAGTAGGGCAAGTAATAAAATGTTTCTACCTGAAATCTTGAATATATGATTTTGACGCATTATAATCGAGTCGAACTGAAGCTTTATTTAAAGAATATATTCATTACTTAGGAGTTTATTCAGATTTTATCGAGTATGAATTAGCTTAACAAGAATAAGGCAAAATTTTAAATAGCTATTAAAATTTGAATTAAAAGCAGGGAAAATAGTATTCTTAGTTAAATGCATAATTTTAATATAATAAATTATTTTTTTAAATTAATTTATAATTGTTATAAATAAAAGTGTAAAAAATATTAAATATATATATAAATTATTTTATAATTGTTATAAATAAAAGTTTAAAATATATATATATATATATATATATATATATATATATATATATATATATATAATCTAACATATGATTAATTAGACTACGAATGAACCATTGAAGGATAAAATATAAGTATTAGAAAAGAGAATAATAAATAATAAATAAAAGCACATACAAGTAGGCAAGTAATCGAGGTGAGTTGAGCCGAAATGAATTATCGATTATTTGAGTTGGATGTGTTTATAATCAAGACGATCTCATTTTTTTTTAAATAATATATTCATGGCTCGCGAGTTTGTTTTAGTTGTTGTCAAGCCTAAATGAGATTAAGAAATATAAATCATAATATATATATAATCATAATATAAATTGTCATCTAATATTTAAATTTTATATTATATATTTAGAAAAAAAATATTGTATTCTTTTTAAATTCGTAAATTATTTATAATAAATAAACTTAATATTTTTTGATATTTGTTATAAGTAAAAGTGTGAAATATATAAAGTAAATATGAAAACTATCATTATTTTGTAATAGTTGACACATGAGCCTATTAACAGACATATTGGTGATAAAATATACATTTTAAAAGAAGATGAAGAAATAGATAAATAAAGCCACATACAAGTAAGTAAGCAATCGAGCTTAGCCGAGTCATGTAAGTTGATGAAAGATAGTTATCATTATCGTATAACCCTTGGTATACATTTTCAATCAATGTATTTTCTGACAACTCAATACTTCCTTCACACACTTTAGTTATCATATGTGATGGGATTTTGATATTCCCATTTCCATCAACAGGCTCCATCCCTGTACCCACTTTGAGCAAAAAATCGCAAAAATCAGTATCATTTTTCGCACGCATGTTTTCATGTAGAAGAATGATTTTCATACACGGAAACAAATGCGATCGAATAAAGCTTCCATCGATAGTTTCTTCAATTGTTGCTTTAGGAATAACAGGAAGAATTTGCATAAAATCTCCTCCTAATAATACGATTTTTCCAACAAACGGTTCTTTGTTGACAACAAGGTCTTGCAAAGTTCGATCAACAGCTTCGATTGCGTAGCGTCTACACATCGGAGCTTCATCCCAAACAATAAGCCTAGTCAAACGTAGCAGATCAGCGAGCCCACTTTGTTTCGAGATAGAACAGTAACTATTTTCATGTAGCTCAATTGGGATCTTAAAGCGCGAATGTGCCGTTCGACCGCCTGGTAGAATGGAAGCTGCGACACCAGATGTAGCAGTGGCAAGGGCAATCATTCCTCGTGAGCGAACTGTTGCAAGTACAGCACGATACATGTACGTCTTGCCGGTTCCCCCAGGTCCATTAACAAAAAAATACTCCACCGGAGTTTCGATCAATACAATCCATGATCATGCTGTATGCTATCGCTTGATCAGTATTAAGATATTGGTGAGCAAGCAGGTCACTTGAAGGTATTGGAACAGACTTTTCATCCATTATTTCTCTGGATTCGACCATATCACGTTGTCTTGATATCGATGGAAATTTCGGCAAATCATACATATCTGCATGTTTTCCCATGCTTTCCAAAAAATTACTTACAGATCGGAGTGTCTCACACATTATCTCAACTTCATCTATGAGGTTACCCCTTACAAAATCTTCAGACAAAGATCGGTAAAAAGTGTCCCATAAGTTACGAACATCAGCTGGTTGGCAGTGCACAAGTATTGTTGCAAATAATCTACGCAAAGCATAAGGCATGTGGAAATCAACGGCTTCATTAAGACATTGGAAACTACTTTCATCGCATTCTAATAGCCCTCTGACCTGGGCTGATTCTTTGAACGTGCAACAAAGTCTTGTGCCAACAGTTAATAAATCATCAAAAGATGTAGGGCCTCGAACGTGAAGCAACAAAAGACGTAAATAATATCTCTCACCCTCTACTGGGTTAGCAGCATTTACCCTACCAATTACCTTCTTTTGCTTTCTTCTATTCCATACTCTCTTCCCACTATCCCACACAAAATAACGAGGGAACTCTGAATACAAGTACTGCCTTGCATCAATGTCTGCATAACAAGTCCAAAAATACTCAGTTAGCATAGTTTTCTGCACATGTTCAGAATCCAACACGTTTCTCAAGTTTTGATTGTTCCAAAACGTAACACATTGTTGATTGGGTAGATGCAAAGGCAAATTAATAACTGGAGGAGAAACATCATTTAAACTGAACTCAAAAATTCTCCACATTGCCTCGGGAGCAGAAACCCATCGAGCATCCTGAAAGCTCTTGATTTCGTCAATATACGTATCCGAGCCAGAAGGAGAGACATGGACAGATATCTTGTCATGTCCTTTATAGATGTACTTGTATAGATATTTCACTGCTGTAAGGCCTGAGCAAACTTCAACATTGATATGACAATCATAACGATACAACAAGTAGGGATTATAAGGGACAACCCATTGGGAGTTTAGTGGGCAACCTCTTACCTCAACGAAAAGGCCATTGTCTCTTCTTCGATATATTGGGTATCCATCGTGCCCTTGTATTGTCAGATTTGAGTGAGCTCAAGGATAGTGATGTTTGCATCTTCCATTAAGCATGCAAGGACACCTCCTATTCAAACTTCCACAGGGACCATGCATCATATGACGTGAAACCAAGTCGAATAAGCGTGGGAAGGAATCCTTGTTGGGAAGTTCTGCAGAAACATATCTATCATACATATCCGGTGAAGCAATTTTACACCCAGAGTCCAATATAACAAGAAAATGCAGTGCGGCAGACCTCTCTTTTGGAATTCGATTACATAAACATATGCTGCAACAGAACCAAAGATCTTTTTCTTAATTATTTGATCTTTCAGATCAACCAACTTCGCACGAAATACACGTGAAACCAAATCAGGTCGGTCGTTGGAAGTTTGACCACAAAACAAGTTATTCTTAATCTCGGGCCATTCAGGGTTACAAGTCATTGTAATGAATAGATCAGGTTTTCCGAAATACCTTACTAACACCATCGCATCAAGATACCGCTTACGCATATCCCTTGGGCCCCCAATGAAAGAAGAAGGAAGTACCACACGATGACCAACTTCCCGACCACGTGTTTCGCCATTTACCACACTATCAACAATGCCTTGATATAGTTCTGATCTAATTTCTGCTTGATTTCGCCTGTAGTAATCAAGTCTAGTAGTTTTCAGCTTAATATACATGTCGACAACAAACTGTTGCAATAACCGGCCACCATACAACAACAATGAAGATGAATTTTCTCGAATTTGAAGCCTGTAACAATAATATTCCCGACATGATACCATCTTATCATTTTTCCCACGAACGACTGAAAAAATGAAAAATAATAACAAAAATACATTAAAACGATGTACATGATACACTCATTTTTGGGAAAATCATAATTACATAAAACCAAACCTTACCATGACTTTCGCGTGCAACAATTTGATCAAATGAAGAAAAACCTTCAGATGGCAACATAGCTGCCCCCGTAAATGTATTGTGCAAGTCTCCTGAAAATTTTATAATATGTTGTTGCCAGCCACAATCACCATAAGGGAAAAAAAGAGGATATTGTAGTGGATCGTAACAACCAAAATAGGGTCTGATTTGATGGGTCTCACCATCATTCGATCGCACAACTATATCTCTATCATAAGGGATATTAGTGTTATCATTGCTCTCAACCCAAATCGCCGCAACCTGATCAGCTGAAGGACAATTATAACACCTCTGATCAACAGGAACGTTCTTGCTTATGTGCAGTCGGATATCTCGAATAGAAGCACATTCATTTATTCTTCTAAGAAGCTCTGCATAAGGATTATGTTTCATAATATGCATCAATAATATCATAGTGGCCTCATCAACAGCATCCTCATTTACCGCAGACATTCTATTATGTAACTCATTATCATTATCCCAGAAATAAAGCTGAAAATACTTAGGTCTTCCCTCTTGAGGCACAAGTGGAGGCAATGCATGAAACACTTGTCCAGCAGCTCGGAAGGTGTACACCCCATGATTAAGAGATGCTAGACTTTTGTCAATCCGTATACCGAATGATGTAAATGAAAATATACTATTATACAAGCGTATTTTACGACGGAATGATACAGCCATCGGAGAAGAAGGATCGACGAAAAGATTAACCAAATCCACTGGTGCAATAGGTGAAACAAGACGAATTTTACCACGGTCACAGCAGAATGTAGGGGGTTCATGCGGAAATCTGAATGCCCCACAAAATTTACATGTTGGAATTGCAGATAGTGTATTAGCATAATTTAATTGCAACTCTGTGACTGAAATAAAACAAGAGAAATTAAACGAATAGATTGACTTTAGAAATGGAGATCAGAAAAGATAAATGATCTTTAAAGAGAAGCTTGCACAACAAATTACTCACAAACAGGTAAGCAAGCCACCCGCAACAAGGCATCGGAAGCAACACCTGACACCATAAATATTGAATTAAAAGCTAGCTACACTATTATTTCTTCTTACAGGATGACATGAAACTATTAATGTTGTGGACAAAACGGTTGGTCCATATAATTTATGACTAAATTGTTTGTATTTCAAATTTTTACGTTTAGTATATTTTCACCCCATATTTTTTCTTTAAACGACACATGATGAGAAATAATCATCAAGTCACTGCTAAGTTTAAATCTTTATCTGAGTTGGCACGAGCTTTAAAGTATGCAGATAATCATAATATTATATTTATATTGAATTAAAACATAACTACAATGGTGATGATATAAATAAGTTTAAAAAAATATACACGTAATTTATTATTTTATTTTACTTAAAAAATAATATATTATATTATTATAAGCATTTATATGACAACATCCATTAACTTTAAAATTAAACATACTATTTTTCAATGGTTCCATATACGTGCAATTGTCAACTGATCTTATTCATAAGTTAAATAATATGAGCGTTCAATATTTTCTCTTATGATAAGGAACATAAATATGAGCGAAAAAAATTTAACCAATACAATTTTTTTTAATGTGGCGTATAGCTTATAACCACAATTTATGTGTGATAAAACGATTTTTTAATTTGTGGGTTGTTTTGTTTTATTATTTAGACTATTAGAACCGATTATTCAAATTTATTATACTATGAAGGAAATGTAAGATAGACATATGTTTCGAATAATGAATATATAATTTTATATTTAGTTGTCATGAATGTAAGTCTTATGCAAGTATCTGAGTATGTATATATAATTTTCAAAAGTAATAGTTTTGTTCCCTAATAAATTTAAAATTTTAAATAAATTATATTTCACCATATCTGAATCGGTACAATTAGAAGTAGTTAGCAAGTTAATGTTAATATCAACAATTTGAATGTAGAAAATTTTGTCCCTCAAAAGTTTAGTGTTCAAAGTATTACGTGCAATATTTAATTGACTAAAATTAAGACACAATTTATACTATTATTATATAGCTAATAATATATATGACATTAATTATAATTTTCTTTAAAAGCACCAAATTTTTTTGAAAGCTCAACCGATCCACAATGTAAATTTTTGCAATAAAAACAAAAAAGAAAAAAATTTCTTATTTTCAAGATTTTAAAACAAACTTACCGTTTAATCCAAAACAAAAAAAAAAACAAATTCTTTTTCAATACAACTAATAAATAGAATAATTCTCACAAAAGCATAATCGGAAAAATTGAACTCTAAAAAAGATAGTAAGAGTAAAAATAAACAAGTTAACTCACCTACGGAGATAGAAACGGACCGATCGCCATGTGCATCACCAGACCCAACAACGTCACAGCTGCTACAATCATTAAACTCACTGATAACACCATATAATCGAAGTCGACACCCATAGATGAACAACATTAATTAAACACATACCTTGCAACAAATGCGGAAATTGCAGAGGAACGCCGACCACGCATTACAAAGCGTGATCAATGACCCTGACTCACAAATACACTATATACCGAGAGGAAAAAATGTAGTCCTACGGGAAAACAAAAATTCTTGAATGGCACCGATTGAGCAATGTCCACCGACAAAACATTAGAAAATATGTTATTCATATCAATAAACTATCAATTTATTATCCCTATATCATAGATCATTATCATCCTATTCCATGAACCAAGAGGTGCCTTAAGAGAACATCTAAAGAAGATACCAAAATATCTTACACTCGTATTTATCTTTCATTACAGACTTCTTCGAATGGTTCAACTATTGAGCAACGTGGTTGAAGAACCTAAAGGGGGGGAGGGAGGTGAATAGGTTCTTTAAGGCCCTTTAGCGTTTTTAAAACGAGTTTGCAAAAATTGCAAGCGGAAGACTTGAGGGACAATCACAAATAAATACGATAAATGAATGCGTAAAGTAAGTGCGTAAAATAAATGCGTAATTTAAATGCAATAAAGTAAATGCGTAAGGTAAAGAGGGATAGAGATGTTTATGGAAGTTCGACGAAGAATCGTCTACGTCTCCCCTTCTCGATGAGGATCGAGGTATCACTATAACGACTTGGCTTTAGGAGCTCCAAGCTAGCTTTTACAACCACGCCTCGATGCGTCTACTTGGCCTTGAGGGCTCCAAGGATAGCCACGAACTTTACAACCCACTCGAGAGTATTACTTTCACTCTTTTTCTACAACTCTTTTGATATTACAACTCTTTTAATCAACGCACACAAGAGATAGTAGAAAGCTTTGTAAGAGACAAGAGATAATGGAGTGGGATGATTGAGAATGCATCCTCAAAGGCCTATTTATACTAGTCTTGGACGCCAAGGTTCCGATCTTCCGTTTGTGCTTCGGAACTTCCGATGTGATTGAAATCAATTTGCGTAATTCTGGCATGACTTCGGATCTTCCGTTCTTGACTTCGTAGGGTCCGAACATATGCTTCGGAGGGACCGATCAAACTTCGTTTCTTCCGAACAATTCTTTCAGACAGTGTATGAACAACTTCGGAAGGTCCGAACTCCAGTTCGTATCGTCCGAACATTCCCGCGTTCCGGAGATTTGAAATCTTCAACACTTCGTAGCTTCCGATCATGTCCATCGTAGCGTCCGAAATCTACTCAATCAATCAGTCAGATCAAATTGTCTCCGGATTGAAGTGATTTGATTGCTTGTGTTCGGAACGTCCGATCCAGTCTTCGGAACGTCCGAACTCGCTCCTCGCAGCTTCCGAACAGCTTCTATTTTGCTTCTGATTGGCACAATTTCGGAACGTCCGAACCAAATTTCGGATCTTCCGAACGTAACCTTGTTCTTAATTTCCTGCATGCCTCAATATAAAACATTAGTACATTTTTAAGCCAAGTTTTGGTATCATCAAAACAAAAACTTTGAGATATGTTACAGCATTAAAAACATTAATCTCATCCTCGAGATTTGTATGCGTTTAAGGCGTAACAATCTCCCCCTTTTTGATGATCACAAAACTTGGTTAAAAATTGAGAAACGATAATCAACATAATCTAAATGTTATTAAATAACTCCCCCTTAATCAAATAACAAATCTAAGAGGTTGAATTAAGGCGAATTTATTTGAGAATTTATTTAATAACCATTTAATAGCAATTTTAACCAAATAAATTCTCCCCCTTTTTGCGATAATAAAAAAGACATAAGCATAAAGAGAGACAAATAAACAGGTAAAATATCCACTAATAAATGCAAGTCTTTTATACAATGATGCATAAAGATAAAATAAACAAAAAATAACAAAAACATAAGCTAAGAATCCGCATCCCGCGACTCTCTATGGCTCCTCATCTCAGCCTCGATGGAATCAAGACGCGAGGAAGTCTCAGTATGATGGCGCTCTAAGGCAGACTCCAAAAGAGAGAAACGAGTGTCGAAACGAGTCTCCAATCGCTCGAGATACTCGAAAATCCGATCGAAGGGTCCAGAGGGAGCAGGCGGAGTGAAGCCATGAGGAAGGTCATCAATGATCAACAAAGGAGTGCTAATAGGGTCGGGACCACGCTGCTGGGATGTAGAGGGAATATCAGACGAAGGGTTAGGAGTGGTACCCGTAGTAGGAGGACCAGCGGGAAATCCTCTCGTCTGAACGTGAGGAGGAAGAAGACCGAAGGGAACATAAAAGTGTTCGGTCGATCCGATGTGTGTTCGGATGGTCCGAAGAGTGAATCGGAGGTTCTGGAACCTATGGTCAGGTTCGGACGATCCGAACACGTTCGGTGGATCCGAAGTGAAACGAAGCATCCGAATAAGGAACGGTGATTCCGAAGTAGCCAAGATGAGGAACACCTAAAATTTAAAATATTTAGCACATAAATGAATGTTGAGCCATAATTATGGATAAATACAATTAATTTGTATTATCCGACATTATAATGCTCACATTAATAATACTCCCCCTCAATTTAACAAATATGTACGAGAGTATTTGACTAATGTTTACAACTCAATCATGCCAAGTTCACCACGCAAACGAGTAAAAGTAGATTCATCTAGTGGTTTTGTAAAAATATCAGCAATTTGATTCTTGGTGTCAACATAGTGAAGTTCAACATCATTTTGCTCAATGTGATCACGAATAAAATGATGTCGAATGTCAATATGTTTTGTACGAGAATGTTGAACTGGATTCTTTGTTAGACATATGGTGCTTGTATTATCACAAAAGATTGGAATTTTTGAAAAAGTAACACCATAGTCGAGTAATTGATACTTCATCCAAAGAATTTGTGCACAACAACTACCGGCAGCCATATACTCGGCCTCGGTCGTTGAAAGTGCAACACAGTTTTGCTTTTTAGAAAACCATGACACCAAGAAATTTCCCAAAAAGAAACAAGTACCACTAGTGCTCTTTCTATCCACCTTATATCCTCCAAAGTCGGCATCACAGTAAGCTTTTAAATCGAAAAATGAGTTCTTAGAATACCATAATCTGAGATTTGGAGTATTTGAAAGATATTTGAAAATGCGTTTTAAGGCGAATAAGTGTGATTCCTTTGGACATGATTGAAATCGTGCACACAAGCAAACACTAAACATAATGTCAGGTCTACTAGCAGTCGCATAGAGTAGGGAGCCAATCATGCTACGAAATAACTTTTGGTCAACAGGTTTACCTCCCTCATCTTTGTCGAGTCTGACTGTCGTGCTCATAGGTGTGGATGAGGCTTTGGAAGACTCCATCCCAAACTTTTTGAGCATCTCCTTGATGTACTTCCCTTGGTTGACAAAGAAACCATCCTTGCATTTCTTGATTTGGAGACCAAGGAAGTAGTTGAGCTCGCCCATCATGCTCATCTCAAAGTGATCATGCATAAGCTTAGAAAAATCTCTACAGAAGTGTTCATTAGTAGCACCAAAAATAATATCATCTACATATATTTGTACTATCAGCAAATCATTATCTTTAGTCAAGGTAAACAAGGTAATATCAACTTTACCCCTACAAAAACCATTAGACAGCAAGAAAGTAGACAATTTCTCATACCAAGCTCTAGGAGCTTGTTTCAAACCATACAAAGCCTTATCAAGTTTATACACATAATCAGATAAGTGCACATCTTCAAAACCAACAGGTTGCTCAACATACACTTCTTCTTTCAAATCACCATTAAGAAAAACACTTTTAACATCCATTTGAAACAATTTAAAGTCTCTAGAGCAAGCAAAAGCAAGTAGCATGCGAATGGATTCTAGTCTAGCAACAGGGGCATAAGTCTCATCATAATCAATTCCCTCTTCTTGACTATATCCTTTAGCTACTAGCCTAGCTTTATTTCTAGTGATTGTACCATGCTCATCTAACTTGTTCCTAAATACCCATTTAGTTCCTATGACAGGTCTATCAGTGGGTCTAGGTACAAGATTCCAAACTTTATTCCTTCTATATTCATTTAGTTCATCTTGCATAGCAATAATCCAAGAATCATCAAGTAAAGCTTCTTCTATGTTCTTAGGCTCTATGTGAGAAAGAAAAGCAAGATAATTGCACATATTAGAAGAGCGAGTAGATACTCCCTTCGATGGGCTACCAATGATGAGGTCCATGGGATGATCCTTGTGCGTAGTCCACTCCTTCGGAAGAGGTGCGTCCTCTTGATCTTTAGGAACATCATCTAGGCTTGTGGACTCCAACTCTTCGCCAAGGATATCTATATCATCATCATCAGAAACAACAGGTCTAGGCAAGCAAGGGTTAGTTTCATCAAATATGACATGAATAGATTCTTCAACTAGTAAAGTGCGTTTATTAAAGACTCTATATGCTTTGCTAGAAGTAGAGTAACCAAGAAAGATACCTTTGTCCGATTTAGCATCGAACTTACCCAGGTTGTCCTTACCATTGTTGTGGATGAAGCATTTTGATCCAAAAGCGCGGAAGTAAGAAATGTTAGGCTTTCTCCCTCTCCATAGTTCGTATGGAGTTTTCTTGAGAATTGGCCTTATTGATACGCGATTGATGATGTAACAAGCAGAACTCATCGCTTCAGCCCAAAAATATTTTGGTAGAGAATGCTCACATAGCATGGTCCTTGCAATCTCTACTAGGGTCCTATTCTTCCTCTCAACGACACCGTTTTGTTGAGGAGTTCTAGGACAAGAAAAGTTGTGACCAATGCCTTTGTTTTGACAAAAAATTGAAAAATTTTCATTTTGAAATTCCGTTCCGTGGTCACTACGGATTTGTTTGATCAAAAGATTTTTCTCATTTTCAACCTTTTTGACAAAAATTTTGAAATGATCAAAGGCATCACTTTTATGGGCTAAAAACAATGTCCAAGTAAAACGTGAAAAATCATCCACAATGACAAAAGCATAGGATTTACCTCCTAGACTGGTTGTCCTCGAGGGAACACATAAATCTAGGTGAAGTAATTCAAGGGGCATAGAAGTGGATACAAAATTTTTATTTTTGAAAGATTCCTTTGTGTGTTTACCAAGTTGACAAGCATCACAAAAAGAATCTAATTTTAAATTCAGCTTTGGCATTCCGGAAACTAGGTCAAGTTTTAAAAGTTTTTCTATGGTGCTCATCCCAACATGACCAAGTCGTCTATGCCAAAGAATGTTGTCATCAACATTTAATGTTACAAGGCTTTTTATTTTTGAAAAAGATGAAATCTTTAAATCGACCTTGTAAACATTTTCACTTCTATAACCTTTGAAACTAATGGATTTGTCAGTTGTGAGTGATACAGTGCAATCGTGTGGTGTGAATTTGACTTCATAACCCCTATCGCACAATTGACTAAGCTTAGGAGGTTATGTTTAAGTCCTTTCACAAGAAGTACATCATCAATAATAGTAGAGTTAGATATACCTATTGAGCCGATGCCTTCTATGATCCCTTTGCTGTTGTCTCCAAAGGTCACCGATCCCTTTTCTTTTGGTCGAATGGATTGTAGCAGCTTCTTTTCTCCCGTCATGTGTCGAGAGCATCCACTATCAAGATACCAAGTGCTCGATGACTTGTCTCCCCTTTGTCCCTACAAGATTGAGATACAATTTGATAGTTGGTACCCGTTTCTTTGGGTCCTTTGAGGTTAGTAGTAGTTGGGGATTTGGGGATCCATTTCCAATAACTATTCTTATTGTGTTGGTGTCTAAGTTTCTTGCATTTAGGTCTTATGTGGCCTATCTTACAACAGTAAGTGCATGTTGGTGGTGTTCTTAGTTTTTCCTTTGCGATAAGACTAGCGAAGTTGACTGATTTCTTTTCATATCCTAGACCTCCTTTGTCGAAGTTACACCTTTGCATGCTCAAGAGGTTTTCTAGTTTACCGCTACTCATATTGAACTTGTTGAAGGCTTTCTCTAAGTCTCTTAGGTTTGTCTTGAGCCTAGTGTTGTCATGCATCCTAGCTTCTAGTTCAGTTTTAAGTTGCTTATTCTCATTTCTAAGTGACTTAGACTTATTGTACATACTAGTGTAAGCGGAGAGTAATTCATCGTAAGAGGGTACCTCGTCGTCATCCGAGTCGGTCAGATGATCTTCCTTCGCCATGAAGCATAGGGTAGACTCCTCTTCGTTGTCGCTCCACGTGGCTAGAAGGGCCTTCTTCTTGTCTTTGCCGGCCTTCTTCTTGGAGGGACACTCGTTTGCATAGTGACCCTTTTGTTGACAGTTGTAGCAGGTCACTTCCTTCTCAATCTTTTTGTCCTTCTTGTTGAAGTTGGAACTCCGCATGAATCTTTTGAACTTTCTAGTGAGGAGTGCCATTTCTTCATCGTCGCTATCTTCAAGTTGACTGGTCAAGGCGATCCCTTTCGCCTTTACTTTGTCGTCATCTTTCTTTGTCTCTTTCCGGGTAGATACTTCAAGTTCATGGGTCTTTAGGGTCCCATGAAGTTGATCAAGGTCGTAGGATGCCGCATCTCCCTTGTTGGATTCAATGATAGCCGTGCGCTTTGCATCCCATTCTGCCGGTAGTGCTCGAAGGGCTCTCCTCCACACTTGTTTAGTTGGGTAGTTCTCACCAAGTTGGGCAAGCTCATTGATGATTTGGGTGAGCCGCCGGAACATGGTGTCGATATCCTCCTTGGGTTCCATCTCAAAGGTCTCGTACTTGAGTTGGAGAAGATCTATCTTCGTTTCTTTGACTTGATTGGTTCCCTCGTGGCAAATCTCCAATTTGTCCCAAATCTCTTTGGCGGAGGTACAAGCCGAGATTCGGTTGTATTCATTCATATCTAGGGAACAATGAAGAATATTCATAGCTTTAGCATTTTGAGAGATAAGTTTCATATCGTCCTTGGTGAGGTCATCCATTCCTTTAGGAATTTTGATCGAGCCAAACTTGCACAGTGAATAGTCCCAAAATTTGTTTTATAAATGAAAGCTCGATTTAAAATATCGCAAGTGCACGATAGTCAAGTTATAATAAACGTACGTGAATACGAGTATCGATCCACAAGGACTGCGTTACACTATTCTTATTTTCACTTAAATTTCTCTAGCAACGATAGATGGAGTTGGTGATTAAACTAAAGTGAATTTAATACTAAAATGATTAAAATGCAAGAACAAATAATCAAGAAATCAATGATTAAATTGGATGAAAATCAAATGAGAAACGAATTTGTTGGGAATTATCAGTTCACCTACCACTCGTGTTCAGATAATTAGACTCGACTTTTACTCGTGCATTCGACGGAATTCCCTAGACTAATCAATATACTCTGTCGAGCTATATTAATACTAATCATAAACATGCAGTAATCAAGTGTCCTCAATTATTTAACAGTTCACGATTGCATTACGTTCTATGGAATCCACTAGCTTTCATCCGGGTGAACTATTACTATCGACACGTACCCAATTCCGTATGTCTACTAAAATTGTAAGTCCGTGGTTTATACTATGCGATCCTATTGTTAATTAGTCTGTCGAAATCGTTAACAACATGCAATAATCAAAGGAAGATAGCTAGGCTTCGCTTGAAACAAGAAATAACAATAGCATAAACAAATCACTTGTAAAAATGTCAAGAAATAATGTTAAACAACGAGTATGGGTAGGATCCCCTCAAATCCCAACAAATTTAGAGTTTAGCCAACCAAATTCATACTAAAAATCAACAATCTATGCAAGAGAATAAAATACTGAATAATAAAATACTAAATATGACGATGGAAGATGGCTGCGACGCTTGGAATTCTCGAGTTCTTCGAAAGTCTTCCTTACTCCTAGCCTTCTCTCCCAGAAAAAATGATGAAAATATGATGTGTAAGTCTGAAAAACGGCGCCCAATCTCGTGTATTAGGTTAGTGGTCTTGGATAGAGTCCATGAAAATAGAAACAAATCTCGCAGAATCTTGCTGGATCGCGTAACTCGCTAGGGCGGTAGGTTTTGACCGCTGGGGCGAGTGACTCTCGAATAAAAACTTTGAGCCTTCTCTCTAGTCTCGCTGGGGCGGCCACTTTTGACCGCCCGAGCGAGAGATCTTCTGTTAAATTCTTTTGTCCAGGCTAGCAGTCTCGCTGGGGCGGTCAGTTTTAACCGCCCTAGCGAGAGGTCTTCTGTTCGATATCCTCGATAAGACTAGAATGCTCGCTGGGGCGGTCAGTTTTGACCGCCCTAGCGAGGCTTCTTCGTTGTTGTGCCCATTTTCTGCTATATTTTGTTCCATTCCTACAAAATACCACAAAACACACGAAATCAGTCATATGCTAAATAATGCAAACAAAATGCAAGAATAAACTAGAACAAGCTAATATGATGTATGAATGCGACTCGAAACCAACACTAAAAACACGTAAAAACGAGTCCTATCAACCCCCTCATACTAACCTTTTGCTCGCCCTCGAGTAAAATAGGTTAAAGCACGAGATTCTAAACAGACAAAATAAATAAAAAAAACGAAATAACCAACACCAGAAAAAGTTAATGGTGAGTTAACAATTTTATGTTCGTGCCTCAGTAAATTTTTTCACATCATAATCAAGTCATTTCACAAATAAATACTCTTTTTCATCTACAAATAAGTCTTGGCACTAATTCGAACGTGTGTGTGTCATGGTGGGTCTAGTCATTCGTACGTCAAATAGATCAATCGTCAAGTTATGCAAGTCACTCAATTAACACTTCAATACAAATCTCACTAGCATGCATCCCCGTGTCCATTCATCACTAACCATCATTTTGAACTTTAGTCAATTTTTAAGTGCATAGAAGGGTGTCGAAAGGAAAGAAAATAAGCTCAAGTGGCGAAAAGTTGGGAGTACATCGATCATTTTCATTGTGCAATTGTCAAGACTGTGTGTCAGACTTCCTCGACTCCTTACATCTCCAACTTTTAGCCAAGGAATAGAATTTCATTCCTTTTATTTTCGGCTCCCCCTCACCTTACATCTCCTTTTTTCACAAAGTTCTTTTTACAAGAACTTTGTTATTTCAACATTTTGATGCACAATTTTCACACATGTACTCCCTAGGCTAAGAATATATCTTTTTGGATTACAGCTGGTTAGGAGTACTGTATTTGAATTCAGGATATTGACAAGGGGGCATATGTACGGTTCAAGGTCAGTCAAATGCTATCATGCACGATCTCAATTAGTGACTTATTTCCACGGGTTTTCATGCTAAATCAATTCATACGTGATGTCTTTCAAGTTAACCAACAAGAATTTCAAATTTCACCATTATTCCTACAAAATTCTAGGCCCCACACATATGTGCTCAAAAAGTTCAAAATTTGCACCAAAACTCATGTTTCAACAATCCAGAGTATCATTCATGCATTGACCCAATCAATATTTCTCAAAGCAACATCATCATCGGCTCATAAATCATGTCAACTCACCATAAACGACTCACAATCTAACAACGAAAATACACCGACTTAAAAACCCAACTAACAAACTAAATAACTGAACAAACAAACAAAACAAACTACCCGACCCCCTCATACTAGAGTTGTGCAATGCCCTCATCGCACAAAACGAAACAGACACGAAAAACAATAACAACTTATGAATTCAAATGCAACAATAGAAAATGCAAAAGAAAAAGAAAGGGGAAACAGTGAACTCCCCTGATCAAAACTCCTCCTCCTCATCATGCTCAGGTGGTGGACTGCCCTCGTCAGCTGCAGGCGGAATAGGATACGTGTACTGGAAGTGGAAAGGTGGCGGGTATGCTGGAACAGGCGGCCGGCCGGAAGTGTCTAAGCCCAAGTGAGTCGAGATGCCCTGCACCAAGTACTCGATGTTCAGAGTGTGGGCTTGGTCGATGGCCTGATAATGAGTCTGGTAGGTGGCCCAAGCGCCCAACTCGTCGACTCGGTCTCGAATGGCACGGCGGCGTGGCTGCGGTGGTGGTGGATGTCCGACGACCGGCGGTGGTGGAGCGGCTTGCACGTGACCGTAAAATACATCAGCGGGCAGCTCATCCCGTCTCTTCGCGTACTTGGAGGTATGCAGAGCCTCATCGATGGATCTCAGTGGCGGTAGCCACTCATCATCGTGCGCGAAAATCACACCCGCGCGGGCACATAGCTCAGTCACGATAGTGGGGAAATAAAAGGCTAAATTGTTGCAATTGATACAGATAGTCAGCTGCCCGAATATGAGTTTGCCCACATCAATAGGCATCCCGGTATAGATCGCATAAAGAACCACCGCCCTATCCCGCTGTACATCACTCGTATGCCCTACCGGCATCAATCTCTTCGATAGAAAGGCATACCAAAGTGCCGCCTCCACCTTCAAAAATTTCTCAAGAAACACCGTATACGTTCCCGGCTGCTTCCACGTAGTGCCCGAATAACACAATGTGTGAATGATCAGATCGTAATCCGGATTCAGCACCCAAGCCTGGAATACCGAATCATCCACTGCCGGTAAACCCAACAAATCATTTATCGTTTTAGGATCATATGGGACTTGACGTCCCCTCACCCTAGCCTTATTTTCAGTCCCTTCCGGGGCGTTAGCGTAAAACTCACGTACAACCGGCACCACAGCCGCATTCGGTTGTGCTAAAAAATTCGTCCACCCTCGTCCTGCAACCTGGAACTCCTCAAAAATATTATCTAAAATCCACGAAGTACATCCCCTCTCAGGGATTGGTTTTCTATGGAGTTTAGCTTGCTCAAATCGCTCCCTAGCCCTATCATTCACAAATATAGAGGGGGTGGATCGAGAACTAGAGGCACCGCGGGTTACCTTCGAGCGTTTGGAAGCCATGGTAAGAGTAGAGTGCACAAGTAATATGAAGTCGCCGGAAAATTTGGAAGCTCGCCGGAACGTGAAGAGGCGGCGGCGTGGGTGGTGGTCGGAGAGTGTAGATTTGGCCGGGAAAATCGCGTCTTGGGCTTTGCAACAATGGAGATTCACAAATATACCTGTAAATTGGCAAGAAACCACGTCAATCGCTTCAGATCTGGAGTGGAGGGGCGAAAATTTGAGAGAAAAGTGTAGGTTTTGCGAGTGGGAGAAGAGAGAAGGGAGGGCGCAGCTTTTAAACATTCGCGACTCGCTAGGGCGGTCAAAAGTGTCCGCCCTAGCGAGAGTCTGTCTGCCCGAAAATTACGAGTGCTCGCTGGGGCGGACAAAAGTGTCCGCCCTAGCGGGAGAACCTCGGTTTTAAAAATTTTAAAAAGACGCGAGTGTTCGTTAGGGCGGTCAGTTTAGACCGCCCGAGCGAGACATCCTCGACTAAAATTATTTTGAAAAGTTGTAACACTCGCGGGGGCGGTCAAGTTTGACCGCCCTAGCGAGGGATTTTCGGGAAAAAATGTTTTTGAAAATTTCGATTCCTCGCTGGGGCGGACAAAAGTGTCCGCCCTAGCGATGCATGCTCGGCCAAAAATCCATTACAAATTACAACCTCTCGCTGGGGCGGTTAAAATGAACCGCCCTAGTGAGGTATTTTCGAAATCATTTTGAAAAAAAATTTTAATGCAAATGCCATGCAATTATCTAAATGCAAATGATGCAATTAATTAACTAACGAAAAGAATAAAATAAGGAGTAGAAGTAGTTCTCAATTTATCGTCTAGAGCTCGACTTTTCACCCATGTCCTTAACGACTGTCTTGGAGCCGAGTGACTCCAATTTGTGGCTCAATCGTGCCACCAATATAGTGCTTTAATCTTTGGGCGTTCACAGTAAACGTCCCTTCCTTGCCGTCATGCAACACCACTGCACCTGATGGGAACACCTCGGCTATAACGAATGGTCCTGACCATCTTGACTTCAGCTTGCCCGGAAAGAGTCGTAAGCGAGAGTTGTATAACAACACCGCTTCACCCACTTTGAATTCTCTTCTTACAATGTGTTTATCATGGGCTCTTTTGGTGCGTTCCTTGTAAGATAGGGCAAGATCATACGCTGTACCTCGGAACTCATCCAACTGACTCAACTGCAACAGTCGTTTTTCACCTGCAAGAGCAAAATCAAAGTTCAGTGCCTTGGTCGCCCAATATGCTCTATGCTCTAATTCTACGGGTAGATGACATGCTTTACCAAAAAGTAACCTATATGGTGTAGTGCCTATAGGTGTTTTGAACGCAGTACGATAAGCCCACAAAGCATCATCTAACCGAATGGACCAGTCCTTTCGATTCACATTAACCGTCTTTTCTAAAATCCTCTTAATCTCTCGATTGGACACTTCAACTTGTCCACTAGTCTGAGGGTGGTATGGAGTGGAAACTTTGTGGGTGACACCATATTTGCCCATCAGTTTATCAAAAATTTTGTTGCAAAAATGGGTGTCACCATCACTTATGATTGCACGTGGTGTACCGAATCGATTAAAAATGTGTTTTTTCAAAAATTTTAACACCACTTGTGCATCATTCGTGGCACAAGCCTCCGCCTCCACCCATTTAGATACATACTCTACTGCCACCAAAATAAATTTCTTTGTAAAAGACGCAGGAAAAGGACCCATAAAATCAATCCCCCACACATCAAATATTTCACACTCAATAATGTTATTCAAAGGCATCTCATGACGGTTAGAAATATTACCTGTGCGTTGGCATCTATCACAATTGAGAACATACAAACGAGCATCCTTAAAAAGAGTTGGCCAATAGAAGCCACATTCGAGTACCTTAGATGCCGTCCGTATGGGTCCAAAGTGACCACCTACCTCACGGTCATGGCAGTGGTTCAGAATTTGACTGGTTTCCTCCTCCGCTACACATCTCCTTATCATGGCATCTGCACAGATTTTAAACAAAAACGGTTCCTCCCAAAAATAATATTTCACGTCAGAAAAGAATTTCTTTCTTTGGTGAAACGATAAATTTGGGGGAGGTGTGCCAGTGACAAGAAAATTTGCGAAATTGGCATACCAAGGGCACGCATTTACCTCAAACAATTGCTCATCAGGGAACCAGTCATCTATATCAGTGTTAAAGCCATTAATTCTAACATCCTCAAGCCTAGACAGATGATCAGCAACCACATTTTCTACACCCTTTTTATCTCGAATCTCGAGATCAAATTCTTGCAATAGTAAAATCCACCTAATTAACCTAGGTTTCGCATCTTTCTTAGCAAGCAAGTATTTTAGGGCAGAATGATCTGTATACACAATCACTTTAGACAGAACAAGGTATGAATGAAATTTCTCAAAAGCAAATACTATAGCAAGTAGTTCCTTTTCAGTAGTAGCATAATTCAATTGAGCATCATTTAAGGTCTTACTTGCATAGTAGATGGTATGAAATACCTTGTTCTTCCTTTGACCCAGCACCGCACCAACAGCTGTATCACTAGCATCGCACATTACCTCAAACGGTAACTCCCAATCAGGGGCAGTCAGCACAGGTGCTGTCACCAAGCTCTTCTTGAGTACTTCGAATGCCTGCAGACAAGTAGAATCAAAATTAAACTCAACATCTTTCATCAACAAAGAGGATAAAGGTTTAGCAATTTTAGAAAAATCCTTAATAAAACGCCTATAAAAACCCGCATGGCCTAGGAAACTTCGAACTCCCTTTATCGATGAAGGTGGTGGTAGATTTTTGATCACTTCCACCTTGGCCTTGTCGACCTCGATTCCATTCTCCGATACTTTGTGTCCTAACACAATCCCCTCTTGCACCATGAAGTGACATTTCTCCCAATTTAACACCAAATTGCTCTCTTCACATCTAATGAGCACCAAATTCAAATTTTTTAAACATTCATCAAATGAAGAGCCAAAAATAGAGAAATCATCCATAAAAACTTCAAGAAAATTCTCAATCATGTCATGAAAAATAGCGGTCATGCATCTTTGAAATGTAGCAGGTGCATTGCATAGACCAAAGGGCATACGCCTAAACGCAAAAGTACCATAAGGGCAAGTGAAAGTAGTTTTCTCTTGGTCCTCGGGTGCAATTGTGATTTGGTTGTATCCCGAATATCCATCCAAAAAACAGTAAAATTCATGACCGGCTAATCGTTCAATCATTTGATCAATAAATGGCAAGGGGAAGTGATCTTTACGGGTTGCATCATTTAATTTCCTATAATCCATGCACACACGCCAACCCGTAACGATTCTAGTGGGAATCAACTCATTTTTTTCATTGGTAATAACAGTAATCCCACCCTTTTTAGGCACACATTGTACAGGACTTACCCACGCACTATCAGAGATAGGATAGATAATACCTGCGTCCAGAAGTTTGATCGTTTCAGCTTTTACTACCTCTTGCATCTTTGGATTGAGTCTCCTTTGTGGTTGTGCTAGAGGTGAGTACTTATCTTCCATTAGGATTTTGTGCATGCAGATCGAAGGACTTATCCCCTTGATGTCCGAAACTTTCCAAGCGAATGCTCCTCTATGCTCCTTAAGGACTCCCAAGAGCTTACTCTCCATATCGTCTGTCAAAGAAGAGGAAATAATAACAGGCAGTTTATTATTTTCTCCTAAATATACGTACTTGAGATGTGGAGGTAGTGGTTTGAGCTCCAAAGTGGGTGGCTCCTCTAGGCTTGACTTTTGAGGCACTAAATCTTTTCTATCCCCCAATTCCTCTAGTCGAAGCCTCACTTGCTTTCTCCAAGGTGGAATGGCATTCAAATGAGCTACCATCTCCATCCTTTCCTTGTCCAGCTCGTCCTCCTGTTTTTCAGTAGTGAGAGTAGCCTCCAATGGCTCTTGCAATCCATCCTGCACAAAATCACAAACAAGAGAATCTAAGACATCAACGCGAAAACAACTATCATCGTGCATTGTGTGCTTGAGAGTATTAAAGACATCAAAAATAATTTCTTCTTCTCCAACTCTCAGTCTCAATTTTCCCTCGTCAACATCGATCAGTGCTTTCCCTGTAGCCAGAAATGGTCTCCCTAGGATTAAAGGCATCTCCAAATCTTCCTCCATATCAAGTACTACAAAATCTGCAGGAAAAATAAACTTATCCACTTTCACCAAGACATCTTCGATAATCCCACGTGGATACTTGACAGATCTGTCAGCCAGCTGCAATGACATCCTAGTTGGCTTGGGTTCACCCAATCCCAGTCTCCTAAACACAGAATACGGCATCAAATTAATACTCGCACCAAGATCACATAGAGCTTTATGAAAATTAATATCACCAATAATGCAAGGTATAGAGAAACTCCCTGGATCTTTTTGCTTAGGAGGCATCCTGTTTTGAACTAAAGCGGAGCAATTTTCAGTCAAGTTCACAGTCATATGATCTTCTAGCTTCCGCTTGTTTGCTAAGATATCTTTCAAGAATTTTGCATAACTTGGCATATTCAGTAAAGCATCAGCAAAAGGAATGTTAATATGCAGTTTTTTGAATATCTCAAGAAATTTACCAAATTGTGCATCTAACTTAGCTTTTTTCAGTGCAGCAGGAAAAGGTGGGGGGATAACAATTTTACTCGGTGCAATAGGTGTAAAAGTAGAGTTAGAAGACTTACCTCCATGCTGTTCCACCTCATCCTCACCTTGCTTGTTCTTTTCCTCCTTAGACTCAAGTGCCTTTCCACTGCGCAATTCCACAGCTTTCACATGCTCTCTCGGGTTAGTCTCCGTGTTGCTTGGCTCGATTTAAAATATCGCAAGTGCACGATAGTCAAGTTATAATAAACGTACGTGAATACGAGTATCGATCCACAAGGACTGCGTTACACTATTCTTATTTTCACTTAAATTTCTCTAGCAACGATAGATGGAGTTGGTGATTAAACTAAAGTGAATTTAATACTAAAATGATTAAAATGCAAGAACAAATAATCAAGAAATCAATGATTAAATTGGATGAAAATCAAATGAGAAACGAATTTGTTGGGAATTATCAGTTCACCTACCACTCGTGTTCAGATAATTAGACTCGACTTTTACTCGTGCATTCGACGGAATTCCCTAGACTAATCAATATACTCTGTCGAGCTATATTAATACTAATCATAAACATGCAGTAATCAAGTGTCCTCAATTATTTAACAGTTCACGATTGCATTACGTTCTATGGAATCCACTAGCTTTCATCCGGGTGAACTATTACTATCGACACGTACCCAATTCCGTATGTCTACTAAAATTGTAAGTCC
This sequence comes from Primulina eburnea, assembly GCF_022965805.1. Classification (NCBI taxonomy): domain Eukaryota; kingdom Viridiplantae; phylum Streptophyta; class Magnoliopsida; order Lamiales; family Gesneriaceae; genus Primulina; species Primulina eburnea. The sequence goes on from NC_133103.1 coordinate 15,154,218, forward strand.
GTGGTTTATACTATGCGATCCTATTGTTAATTAGTCTGTCGAAATCGTTAACAACATGCAATAATCAAAGGAAGATAGCTAGGCTTCGCTTGAAACAAGAAATAACAATAGCATAAACAAATCACTTGTAAAAATGTCAAGAAATAATGTTAAACAACGAGTATGGGTAGGATCCCCTCAAATCCCAACAAATTTAGAGTTTAGCCAACCAAATTCATACTAAAAATCAACAATCTATGCAAGAGAATAAAATACTGAATAATAAAATACTAAATATGACGATGGAAGATGGCTGCGACGCTTGGAATTCTCGAGTTCTTCGAAAGTCTTCCTTACTCCTAGCCTTCTCTCCCAGAAAAAATGATGAAAATATGATGTGTAAGTCTGAAAAACGGCGCCCAATCTCGTGTATTAGGTTAGTGGTCTTGGATAGAGTCCATGAAAATAGAAACAAATCTCGCAGAATCTTGCTGGATCGCGTAACTCGCTAGGGCGGTAGGTTTTGACCGCTGGGGCGAGTGACTCTCGAATAAAAACTTTGAGCCTTCTCTCTAGTCTCGCTGGGGCGGCCACTTTTGACCGCCCGAGCGAGAGATCTTCTGTTAAATTCTTTTGTCCAGGCTAGCAGTCTCGCTGGGGCGGTCAGTTTTAACCGCCCTAGCGAGAGGTCTTCTGTTCGATATCCTCGGTAAGACTAGAATGCTCGCTGGGGCGGTCAGTTTTGACCGCCCTAGCGAGGCTTCTTCGTTGTTGTGCCCATTTTCTGCTATATTTGGTTCCATTCCTACAAAATACCACAAAACACACGAAATCAGTCACATGCTAAATAATGCAAACAAAATGCAAGAATAAACTAGAACAAGCTAATATGATGTATGAATGCGACTCGAAACCAACACTAAAAACACGTAAAAACGAGTCCTATCAAATTTCCTTATCATCCACCGTTTTCATGGGGATATAGGGACCTTTCACCGTTATTTTCCAAAGGTCGTAATTGACGGATTGGATGTATAGAGATATTCTATTCTTCCAATATCCGTAATTAGTACCATTGAAAAGAGGGGGACGATTTGTGGATTGTCCTTGGGCATACTCGCTTGCTAGATTGGCCATTTTTAAAAGATTTTGAAAAACTTGGCTCTGATACCACTTGAAGAACCTAAAGGGGGGCGGGGGGTGAATAGGTTCTTTAAGGCCCTTTAGCGTTTTTAAAACGAGTTTGCAAAAATTGCAAGCGGAAGACTTGAGGGACAATCACAAATAAATACGATAAATGAATGCGTAAAGTAAGTGCGTAAAATAAATGCGTAATTTAAATGCAATAAAGTAAATGCGTAAGGTAAAGAGGGATAGAGATGTTTATGGAAGTTCGACGAAGAATCGTCTACGTCTCCCCTTCTCGATGAAGATCGAGGTATCACTATAACGACTTGGCTTTAGAAGCTCCAAGCTAGCTTTTACAACCACGCCTCGATGCGTCTACTTGGCCTTGAGGGCTCCAAGGATAGCCACGAACTTTACAACCCACTCGAGAGTATTACTTTCACTCTTTTTCTACAACTCTTTTGATATTACAACTCTTTTAATCAACGCACACACGAGATAGTAGAAAGCTTTATAAGAGACAAGAGAGAATGGAGTGGGATGATTGAGAATGCATCCTCAAAGGCCTATTTATACTAGTCTTGGACGCCAAGGTTCGGATCTTCCGTTTGTGCTTCGGAACTTCCGATGTGATTGAAATCAATTTGCGTAATTCTGGCATGACTTCGGATCTTCCGTTCTTGACTTCGTAGGGTCCGAACATATGCTTCGGAGGGACCGATCAAACTTCGTTTCTTCCGAACAATTCTTTCAGAAAGTGTATGAACAACTTCGGAAAGTCCGAACTCCAGTTCGTATCGTCCGAACATTCCCGCGTTCCGGAGATTTGAAATCTTCAACACTTCGTAGCTTCCGATCATGTCCATCGTAGCGTCCGAAATCTACTCAATCAATCAGTCAGATCAAATTGTCTCCGGATTGAAGTGATTTGATTGCTTGTGTTCGGAACGTCCGATCCAGTCTTCGGAACGTCCGAACTCGCTCCTCGCAGCTTCCGAACAGCTTCTATTTTGCTTCTGATTGGCACAATTTCGGAACGTCCGAACCAAATTTCGGATCTTCCGAACGTAACCTTGTTCTTAATTTCCTGCATGCCTCAATATAAAACATTAGTACATTTTTAAGCCAAGTTTTGGTATCATCAAAACAAAAACTTTGGGATATGTTACAGCAATAAAAACATTAATCTCATCCTCGAGATTTGTATGCGTTTAAGGCGTAACAGTGGTTCCACTATTCTACCGCATTTGAAAACATTACCTTAATTATCTTAGTTTTCTGCTTCCCCTTGAACAGAAAAACTCGAGAAAACAAAATCTTCTGATTATGTTTCTAATATATCAAGGACGACTCAGAAATGCACCATTCAAGGAAAAACAACCCAAATTCAAAACCGAAATCACAAAAACGATCCTTATGTAATCAAAACAGCATGTTTAAGAATATATAAAACTAAAAACACATCAAAATTCTAGCTAGAAATAAGCCAAAAAAAGCAATGGAGTAGAGATTCAGAGACACAGACCTTCTCGTCCTGGCGAAGGACAATATAGATATGGACTTTATCAATGGCTCGTAAAATAAGGCAAGTGCCACAAAGATTGAACGACACATTTCACCTTTGGTATGAAAGGACATATATAAATAGGGGGCCAATGTTGGTATTAAATGACAAAAATTCATAATTAATAAGGGTCAAGAGAACAAAACAACCATGTTCTTGTGAGTAACGGAAGAATAAAAAACGACACAAAGATTGAATGACCAAATGTACATATCACCCTTGGTACTAAATGACATAAATAAATAATAAGGGTGCCAAAGTTGGTATTAAATTAAAGAACATAAATTCATAATTAATAAGGGTGTCAAAGTAATTTCACAATTGAAGTGACATATTTATATAGATAATAGATATATATAAAACAAGTACTAGTTTGTAGCAATTGATTGCAAAACAGTCTGAAAGAATAAACAAAGCCTTTTCAGATAAAGAGGAATCACTCCCAAAATGTTATTGCTGTCATCCCTAGCAATGATATGTTGTGGAACCCATCCTGTTTCCTAAAGTGGCTAAGAGACTATTAATATGCCAATCTTGCGGGCAAACGCAAATTATGAGAGCGGAAGAAAATGAGCAGATTTTATAATAAAGTACCCTAATGGTTTTCTGGCATATTGAAATATCAAGATATTTGATACCCCCGTAAGAGCTCGAGTCATGGATGACCCGGAATATCAAATGGATTCCCAAATCCGAGTAAGTCTGCAGGTGGATTCTTCTGGAGCCGGGCAGGTGCAAGCCCATGCTCTACTCTCCGGGCAGTCATAGGCCCGGGCTCTTGTATAAATCTCCAGGGAGGCATTCTACCCGGCCACCTCGATATGAGCACCGCACTCGAGTATACTAGCAGAATAGGATGTGGGCGACTGTCCCATCTCTGACACCGTGCCGATGAGTTGACATGTCAGAATATAGGATGTGCTCAGCCGTCCTACTATAATTAGTAGGTAGCACGGAGAACGAGGTCATCATTACTCCTCATACTATAAATACCAGGTTCTCTCTTTACATTTACATTGGATTCATCACACCAATATCACAGCCATCACTTGGTTACATTGGTTTTATTGCTTGAGTACCCTGCTGACTTAAGCATCGGAGTGGCCACGCCGGACACCCCTCCGACGCCCATTGACGAGTTCATCTCCTTGTCTGCAGGTCATAGTGGAAGCTATAACTCACAAGTTCATCTACTTTGCTCATTTTCCTGAACAACATTATAAATTATTGATTCGATCCGGTGGAGCACCCGACCCTGCTCATCCATTTCGCCAGGATCGCATCATTGGCGCCGTCTGTGGGAAAGTGAGTTCAAGACGTAGATATGGTTTCCATTCAGAACTTAAGTCCGACCTCACGCTCGGCACTCAGTAAGCCCAACTCTGCTTGGCAAACATACAAGTCCGACCAGCTCGGCACTCAGATTTTATGTGGGTTTTATATGGGCTCAAAGCTCAGCAGCTATCCCGGATTGGCATGGAAGAACATTTTCTATGCACTCATTAGCATACAGCTATATTAGTCACCTAATTTAGCTCAACCAGAGAAGTTCCACTCTACCGAAAATGAATTTGGATTCAATATTTCCAGGTTAGTAATTTGGTTTTTAAACTAATATAGCAGGAGAAGCAAAATCTTGAAAGTCCGGTAGGTATGAGGCCCCGGCATCCGGCACTATATCTTAAGTCTGGGAGGTATGAGGCCCCGACATCCTATTTTAAGTCCAGGGATTCGTACCCTGGCTCGGGGCTCCGTACCTCGACCATTTATGAAGGCCAGGGCTCCGCACCCTGGTTATCTATTAAGTCCAGGGATCCGTACCCTGGCTCGGGGCTCCGTACCTCGACCATTCATGAAGGCCAGGGCTCCGCACCCTGGTTATCTATTAAGTCCAGGGATCCGTACCCTGGCTCGGGGCTCCGTACCTCGACCATTCATGAAGGCCCAGGCTCCGCGCCTTGGTTATTTATAAGCCCAGGATTCTCAAACCTGGCTCGGGGCTCCGTACCTCGACCATTTATGAAGGCCAGGACTCCGCACCCTGGTTATCTATTAAGTCCAGGGATCCGTACCCTGGCTCGAGGCTCCGTACCTCGACCATTCATGAAGGCCCAGGCTCCGCGCCTTGGTTATTTATAAGCCCAGGGTTCTCAAACCTGGCTCGGGGCTCCGCACCTCGACCATTCCCAAGTCCCGGGACACGCTCCCCGGCCCAAGGCTCCGCGCCTTGGTTATTTATAAGCCCAGGGTTCTCAAACCTGGCTCGGGGCTCCGCACCTCGACCATTCCCAAGTCCCGGGACACGCTCCCCGGCCCAAGGCTCCGCGCCTTGGTTATTTATAAGCCCAGGGTTCTCAAACCTGGCTCGGGGCTCCGTACCTCGACCATTCATGAAGGCCCAGGCTCCGCGCCTTGGTTATTTATAAGCCCAGGGTTCTCAAACCTGGATCGGGGCTCCGCACCTCGACCATTCCTAAGTCCCGGGACACGCTCCTCGGCCCAAGGCTCCGCGCCTTGGTTATTTATAAGCCCAGGGTTCTCAAACCTGGCTCGGGGCTCCGTACCTCGACCATTCATGAAGGCCCAGGCTCCGCGCCTTGGTTATTTATAAGCCCAGGGTTCTCAAACCTGGATCGGGGCTCCGCACCTCGACCATTCCCAAGTCTCGGGACACGCTACCCGGCCCAAGGCTCCGCGCCTTGGTTATTTATAAGCCCAGGGTTCTCAAACCTGGCTCGGGGCTCCGTACCTCGACCATTCATGAAGGCCAGGGCTCCGCACCCTGGTTATCTATTAAGTCCAGGGATCCGTACCCTGGCTCGGGGCTCCGTACCTCGACCATTCATGAAGGCCCAGGCTCCGCGCCTTGGTTATTTATAAGCCAGGGTTCTCAAACCTGGCTCGGGGCTCCGCACCTCGACCATTCCCAAGTCCCGGGACACGCTCCCCGACCCAAGGCTCTGCGCCTTGGTTATTTATAAGCCCAAGGTTCTCAAACCTGGCTCGGAGCTCCGTACCTCGGCCATTCCTAAGTCCGGGAGATATGAGGCCCTGGCATCTTATGCAAAGACCGGGAGGCACAAGGCCCCGGCATCTTATCTCAAGTCCATGAGACACGAGACTCCGGCATTTCATCTCATTTCTGAGAGACATGAAGCCCCCGATGCTTTTATAGAACAAGATTGATTATCTCTTTGGGAATCCAAGCATGACTGATCGGGACAGCGAGTATGACTCTAGCCCGACTCTTTAAGGGATGTGTGATGATACCCCCGTAAGAGCTCGAGTCATGGATGACCCGGAATATCAAATGGATTCCCAAATCCGAGTAAGTCTGCAGGTGGATTCTTCTGGAGCCGGGCAGGTGCAAGCCCATGCTCTACTCTCCGGGGAGTCATAGGCCCGGGCTCTTGTATAAATCTCCAGGGAGGCATTCTACCCGGCCACCTCGATATGAGCACCGTACTCGAGTATACTAGCAGAATAGGATGTGGGCGACTGTCCCATCTCTGACACCGTGCCGATGAGTTGACATGTCAGAATATAGGATGTGCTCAGCCGTCCTACTATAATTAGTAGGTAGCACGGAGAACGAGGTCATCATTACTCCTCATACTATAAATATCAGGTTCTCTCTTTACATTTACATTGGATTCATCACACCAATATCACAGCCATCACTTGGTTACATTGGTTTTATTGCTTGAGTACCCTGCTGACTCAAGCATCGGAGTGGCCACGCCGGACACCCCTCCGACGCCCATTCACGAGTTCATCTCCTTGTCTGCAGGTCATAGTGGAAGCTATAACTCACAAGTTCATCTACTTTGCTCATTTTCCTGAACAACATTATAAATTATTGATTCGATCCGGTGGAGCACCCGACCCTGCTCATCCATTTCGCCAGGATCGCATCAATATTATTCAGTAAATCGATGGACGTGAGCTTTCATCAGCCACTGATGCTCTAAAACATAACTGGAATCTGGTTCCATTAATTAATACCTTTCTTGGCTCTCAAAAAGCTGAGTAAATAGCTTCAGAATCTTATCAGATTGCAACATATTTATGTTTCTGATTCCACATATTACACCTTTTTCCCAAAAAAAAAAAGGAACTGCAAGTGCAAGATTGAAACATCCATACTTGTGTATACAAGTTAAATGAAGATACTTGCCAAAGGATCTTCTTTGTGTAAATGAAGCATATCTATTGTTTACCTAAGTAGTTACGAAGAAAAAAACTATGAAAGAGCCAAGTCAAACAAGTTGATATTTCTAAATTCTAACCTTAACTGCACGGCCGGTCTCTTCCAGGACCGACAAAAAACCATGGGTAAGAAAAGGGTTAAATTTCTCGGGACATGATGCATCAAGACTGCAACCATCCCAATCTTCCGACGAAATTCCTGGGATAGACGAAACCACCGAAACTGATACCTTCTTGTCTTTATTAATATTTGTTGCCTGTCCCTCGAGCATATCAGAGAAGAACAGACTAACATCAACACCATGATTATTCAACCACATAAGGTACTAAGCACCAAAAGAATTAGAGTATTACAAGTAAGCACCTCTGTCTCCAACTCTGTCAAATTGAAGTCTCCAAGAGAAAGCTCCAATTTGGCGGTCTCCGAAGCCTTTCTTTGTCCACAAAACAATGTTTTGATACTAAACCCAGTAACTGAGTTCTGGATGTGTCCTTAGACGATGATTTTCTCTGTACTTGTAGAATAAATGTGAATTGTATTTACCAGAAATACCAAGCTGGGAATTTCAATCTCTATCATGACGAAAAAAATGGCAGTTTCTTTTGTCTATAGTCAAAAGGGTTTATTTCATCTAACCATGAGGACATTGTCTCCGATATGGATTGTCAAGATTTGTTTATGCGATCCAATTTTTTTTTTTTTTGAAATTATACGTATGACAAGATCTTATCTATTGAAATAAAATGAACATTATGCCACATAAATAGGATCTTGTCTACCGTCTAAAAGATCAAGATTAAGTGTTACACTTCCAAAGTTAAACGAAGCAGGTGTTCCTCTGAATGTGAGATTACAAAAGTAATTTTGATAAACACGGTAACCAATACATTAAACCCATTACTCCATGCTAGACAAATATGAGACTGGAACAATGCTAGTGTTTAATGCATACATCTTTACTTTTAATGCAAAACTAAAAAATGAGTAATTGTAGATGGCACTCTCAAAATTATCGAGTTCCAAAGATTAAAAAAAACTTGCATAAACCAAAATGGAGCAAACATCCACATACATCGATCCTTTTCATCAATCAACAATTTAACATAATAGTTTACCGAGATTAAAAATAAAATATCCCTCAAAAAAATTTATTAAATAATTTCGAACAAGTTTTTTTAAGAAAATGATCTATTCAACTAAGATTTTCTGTTTTTCTTATTTTTGTGAGTCATAATTATTACAGTTCAACTAATACAGAGAAATTACGCAATTACATTAATATTTCTTTTTCTTCGTTGTCTTTTATTATTATTTTTTCTTTTCCTTTTTATGATAATTAAAATTTTAGTAACGTTTATATCACTGAAACACATAAAACGAGCAATCACTCTCTTTTTTTTTTGTTTTAAAAAATGGGACAGTTCTTTTTTCCTCTATAAATATTAATTTATTTTAAATAATACAGGATTTTGCTACGTAGCATTTACTACGTAGGAAGTAAAATAGAGCAATTATCATCGATGCCATAGACTCGATGCAGTGAAAACCATGTAATAATTCCCACAAAAAATAATTTCCGTCCGTAAAATAAATTGCCCAAGCGTAGAAAATGTGACATGAAATTTACATGAAAACCAGTGAAGATAAATAAATCCCACGAGGCAAGAGACTGAAAAAATGGAAAAGACAATAACAGATTCTGTATTTATTTATATACAAAATAGTCTTCTGACATAAAAAGAATCTCATAGCCAAAAACCCAAAAAAATTACGAAAGTCAAGAACTAATCCTGAAGAAATCTGAGCCTCAATGGGATCAGGAAAAAAAAGCATGCACCACAAGATTCCCAACAACAAACACAATAATAATACAAGAATACCAGATCAGAAACCTTAACTTTATGAAGCCACTCTAAAAGAATTTAAGAAAAAATAACAGCAAATTTTGCCTCACTACCATATCCTGCAAACGCCAACCATATATGATGATTGTCAATCTATCATGTATAGCTCATTTGGCAGCTGGAATACAACTTCACAAGTCATTTGTCGACTCCATCTTCACTAGTGCATTTGTCAACATTCTTGAAGCTTAAATATAGTAAGGAACTCATCAGTATGCCGATCCCATGGTTGATGATTGTTCTTCAGCACCAATAGTTGCATCTGAAAGGAGCTTGGAAGATTTAACCTCAGTGAGAGGATGCTTTATCTTGGGCGATAGTCTTTTGGCTTCCTCGGCTGTATATATATATATTTTCTTCACCATGGTGCAGAATTCACTGGGAAGATGCAAAAATAAAGTGTGATATTAGCATTTCAAGAAGCATAGTTCCAATATATTCATTCAGATGCTCTCAACATCCGAGATATAAGAATAACTTAAGCTTGAAAGGCAATGGTGAATATCAGTGAAGCTGTATGTGCTGACTGCTGACTGGTATTTGCAGCCTAAAATGTCAAGACCATCCCATCAACAGCAACATATTAACATCCACCGTTCATGGGTAGTCTACTCATAAAGTGGAGAATGTATAATCAGGAATGATGATACATAATATGCAGGTAAATGTGATGGGAACAGTAAATTTTACTCAACTGCCATGGATCGTCTCCAACCATCATCATGTCATCCTCATCATCTGTATATACCACTTGCCATTTCTTCTCTGAACCAGTGAGTTCCCCTACGATTTCAAACATCTCTTCAAATTTGTTAAGTAGATCCTCGTAACTATTAAATCTAGTCAAATCCACAGCCCTTCCAACTGCAATGCCTTGCATGTGAACCTAGATGATTCATATATGCAAATCAATTACCTATTGACCATTTATGAACATCTAAGCTAAAAGAAAAATGAAAAACAAAGATTTCCAGAATCAAAAGGAAATCCAAAACGAAGTCGCATATGTTCCATATTAGTAGATTGATAGAAATAAAACTAGATGCAGAAGTAATAAAATGTCAATCAGAAGGATAATGCAAATGGATGAGCAATATAAGTAATCCTAGACAATATGCAATGTTAAATGTCCAAAATATCAAGCCATTCAGCTCTTTAACACACGGGAAAGGAGGGAATGTTCCCATTAGATGGTCAAGTTTAATTCCAATTTTAAAATCAAGTGTTATTTAAAGAAAGTAACATGCACTGAAAATGGAGGTACCTTGGTGCAGCTTCTAATTTGCCTGTTCTGAGGCTCATGGGGAGATATCAGACATGACTTGTCAGGATCATAAATCAACGAGGGAAAATTGGAATGATTCCGATCCAATGGCTCTGATTGTTGTTCAGATTCAATATCCATGGAAACATGAGAGTCCTCAACAGCTGTTCCAGTCAGGATTGCTAACGACGTGGATTCAACTGTTGAATGGTCGACCAATTCAATTCCAAACAGCCTGTAGCCATTACCATGTCTTCTGTCACTCGCTGGAGTGACTGACTCGGCTGCAGTTTCTATATTGGATCGGTATATTGAATTGCTTGAAAGGGGCAGCAAATTTTCAATGTAACTTGAAGTGCTGATTTTGGTGACAGAGCTATGTTTAGGTGATTGATAGAGATCTGGTCCACGCAATGGATCATGGCAAGTAAATGATGAAGGGGGGTCTGATTGTGATTTCCAAATACCTATAAAAAACACATTGTTTTTTGACATGCGGCAAAAAAAAAGAAAAATGTAATTTGCATCATCGTGGAAATAAACAATACCACGTGAAGAAAGATCTTGTATAGGTGAAAGTAGGACAGGTGGTCGGGCACGCTTGTTTCTTTGCTGAGCCTGTGAGTTTGGAAGAGTTGATGCAACAAGTGGCTCTATCTCCCAAGGTGAAACTCTGTCTGGACGCAAAATTGGGGAGGGTTCATCCCATTGTACCTGGATGCATGAAATAAATCATCATGTAATTAAAATACTTGTCATTATCCAAATTCCCAACTTTCTTTTAGTAAGAAGATCAATTTATCTGTGTAGGGAACGAAAAAAAATTTGTTACGGGAAGGATAAAATATAAAAAAGCTGAAGCCTTCTCAGCATGGGAGGACTACAGCCTGTGTGAAGAAATATCCGCATATGAATATAGTTTACCTTTAAAGATCTCCATTCTGATTCAGGCCACCTGGATGAAGGATTATCCCCAACACCAACAATAGTCCCACTAAACCTGTATGAACATGCGTTTATAGTGATTATTCTAAAATGATTCTGGAAAAAGAGTTTAGCTTAGAACTAATCAACAACCAAAACACATTTTATAGCAAAAAAGTACCTACCTTCTTTCTGGAACCTCTTCGCCCTCAAATTTCATCTTAAACCTCATCCCCACAGACAGTTTGTGACTTCGAGCTTCAAGATACTTGTTTAAACTTACAATGAATTCTGATCGACTAGTTCTGGAGACAAATGGTTGAAGTTCAATACAGTTAATTCTTATAAACAACCATCAGAACAACGAGAAATTGGATGCTATAGACAAACCAGACAGCCACCACAAGTAGTTGCCTAGCTAATTTATAATAACTGATCAAGCCCGCAATATCATTAGTTACAATAAAATAAAATCTTACCATAATTAATTCACAAGTATAAGGTGTAGTGGCTTGAAATACATAAAACGTGTAAAGCATGTTAAACAAACGCCCAGGGAAAGAATGGTTCAACAGGAGAATAGACCATCGTTTATAGATTTTATAACTAAATCAGACTTGAGGATTCACAAGGATGTGGAACATAACTATTTACAAATAATCTAAGATCTTCTCTTGCATTAGCTCACGTGTATAAGGCCTAGACACCTAAATTTAGAACTACGTAGAAACTAGAAAGCAAAACATGTCAAACGCACAGTCAATTCATGACCTGGGAAAGAATGGCTCAACAGAAGAAAGACTATCATACCGCCAGACTTTATAAACAAATCACATTTGGCATTTCGCAAGAGTGTGCCATAAAATTAGATATGAAAAATCAAAATATTCTCCTGAATTGACGCCAGGTTACAGGTATAAGGTTAGAATCCTGAAACACACGACTACATAGAAACTGTAAAGCATGCTAAACACACCAATTCATGTCCAGAAAAAGAATGGTCGGCAGAAAAATAGATCACAATGCTCACAGATGTTACGACTGAACTTGATAGTTCACAAGAATGGTTGATACAACATAATATTTTATGCAACTATAATGGGAAAATCTAACTGATATTGATGGATGCAAAATCCAAACCAGAAAAGTAGGAAAGAACCTTGGTTTATAAAAAACTGAAAAAAGTGTCCCTGTAGAGATGGCATGTGATGCAGTCGCAAGAACCCCCAGATGCATACTATGACTTGATATAACAGATGATAACGTCTTATTTAGCTGCCTCATGAGCCTACGGACTCCAACTCGAAGCTCTCCATTTTCTCCTCTGTAAAGTTTAATGAATTGTAATTTAAGCAATAACAATTCTGTTATAAAGATCAATGTCATTTTCATATAATACCTTAAGAAAATGAAAGCATCTCCAGCAACCAACTTTTTTGCACTAACAAAGACACTCCACCCAGTGGTCAGTAAGTGGCGCCTAGGTTGACCTGAGAATAATGTCAATCCAAAAGAGATTCAAATTAGAAAATGTACCATCATGAATTGAATGGCCCCTATTTCCCTTCTAATACTCTCGAACAATGCAATATTACCTAGATTATCAGATTAACTTCAATATGTTCCCTCATTTTAGATTAATAGTGTTCCCATCACTTAACAACTGTATCTTTAGAAGACAACACAATAAACAATCTTGTCTTACATTAATCTAAAGCTCCAAAATAAGCTACGTTTTTTATTCTAGATGTTGGGGAATGAAACACGAGTTGTTCACGTTTCCTATAACCATGGATCACTGAGGCCCCGCAACATAACATAATGATGATCGGGGAAGTAATACTGAGCAGCTGATTTTCAAGAGGTTGCTTTAAGTTACAGTACTTCATTTAACATTAATTCTCCAAGAAATAAACAATGGATGAGTACACCGAATATTCCATGGGTAGCATGCACAGATTCTGGCCAACGTGTTTGTTGCACACATGCAATATGATGTAACAAGGTGACTTCTGCAACAAATTAGCAAGACTAAAATTACATTCAGCTTTTAACCAGTAAATTTCTAACCTCTGAAAATGTGACGAAAATGCCACTCATTTCCATGAAGGTCAGAAGCGACTAACTCCTGCCAGGGTGGTTGCCGAGACATATCCTACAATTAGAAAGTGCACCTTCAAAACCTCGCCAGGATATAAACAGAGTACTAGAGGCTGACTAAAGCTAAAGAAGACGGACTATTACCAATGGAGGTAAGCAATCATCTGCATGCCTACGTAAAACAGAAAACCCTCCATGAGTGCTGGTGTCAGAAGCAGTAAGAGTCTTGCAAAATGAATGGACAGTGCTCCGTTGAGGCTCTGGCAGAGAAGGATCGGGACTTTTTATCTCATTTTCCTGATCCATCCACAGAACAAAATAATAAGAATTAGGTATGTGTGAAAGCTAAACCGCGAGGATTATGTGCGCAGGAATCCCTGCCTAGCCTGCTTAGATTGAAAGAGAATCAGTGGCATTGGAAGGATTTAATTTACCTTAATTATATGAAAACCAAACTAAATTGTGAAACAGACTGTGATATGTTTCTGTTGACCTCTCAAGAAAAAAGGAACCATGAATAAAATTACTCCAAAAAATTAAAATTGTTTTTGCCAGGTGTAAATAGGGACCAACTAATATTAATTTAATATGTTGTTAAAAAGATAAAAATCCTATTGGTTTCAACTCCACATGACTGAACTCAATCTAGAACTAGTGTTGCCAGTCACTAGCTCCATTTAGAAAACTTCAAAATAGTAATAACTGTTCAGATCAAAAGAATATTTAGTAAGAGAAACAGAATCTACATCTTGTTCAGGCATCAGCGTTATTTGTGCATACACCTCATCCGTCTCTTGCTCAGCCTACAATTCAAGATGAGCAAGTTAACAACAAAAATACAAGAGGGAGATTATTTTGAAATATTTGGCACCAGAAGCAACTTTGGGAAACAAACTCCAAATTCTCACACTAAAGATTTCATTTACTTGCCTGCAGTGTGACATTCATCACTTTGCAAAGTATTTTACTGGGTAAGTTGAATATAGGAAGTTGCTGGTCCAAACCCTGATGTGTGGATGCTTCAAGCTAGATGATAACGCACAATCAATAAATGACTGACCAAAAACTCCAGGACTACATGGTAAAATACTTATAAATGAAAGCTGTTAAAATTTCTGTCAATAAAGAAACTGATGTCAACTCTTTATGAAACTTGACAAGTGAGAAAAAGAAATATCAAACAGGATCTGAGAAGTCATATCACATCTAAGCCAAAAAAGGTATCAAGTTGACAACAAATGTCATACAGACCCTTGCTTGAAACAATACTGTCAAGACAAGAGAAGAACAGTTGGAATCACGACCATTACAATATAGCAGGACAGTAGATTAGCAATTTAAAGAACAGATCTGGGAATGGATAAACAGAAACAGTCCAACCTGTTCCATGTGACCTTGAGGAAAGTAGTAAACTCGTTCGCCTTTACATGGAAGGGTAACAAGGGGTCCAGCACAGGCATGCCATAATTCGTTGTATAAAGCATCAGTTGGGCCTCCTGTAATAGAACACCAGGTCATAACAAAAGTAAGGGAAAAATTGAAAAGGCAAAAAGTAAAATAACCCGCTAGAACACATTAAACAACACCCGCAAATAGGAGACACTTCCCGGAATATTCTCTTTTCAAGGAAAACGAGGAAACTATGATCATAATACCAGGAAAAACCTGCATGTACACAAATAAAATGTGGAATCCATGAAGCTATACACCATCCATCCCCTTCTTTATGGTAAATCTATTTGTAGAGTTTGGGAACATGATTTTACCATTTACAGGCCATGCTTATTAGACGTGTATCTTAGAGCTAGGCGTAAATGACACAGCATGGCACAAGCCTCATTACAAGTAAGGCATCCTAAATATCAAAAGATCATTTCATGAATAAAACCAAATCTATAATTTACAAAGTATTGAAATGAAAATAAAACAGATATATGATTATTTGTTGGCGATAACGAATCATTATTATCTAGCTTTTGACCTTAGAATATTGATTTTCCAATACATTAGCCACACTTATAAAGAGTCTCGCGCCTTTAAAAGGCACCAAAGTTATGGGATCATGGTTAAGCCATATGCTTAATGGAAGAAAAGAGCCGTGCCAACACACAAGGGCTAGGCGTCTCGAGTTTTGAGCCTAGGTGCACAGTGCACACCTTCTTGGTTTTAATAACTTTGCACAAGTGATAGATCTTGACTAAGAGCAAAATCTTATTTCTTTTCGATAAAATTGGAAAAGCAAATATTCTAAGAGAACACTCAAACAATGCAGATTAGAAAAGATGGAACTGAAATCGTCAAGATTCTCTGATCAGATTCACGTCATATTTATCAACTCAAAGGATCATAATTCACAAGATAATTTGCAGAAAGAAATAATCAAAAGAACACACCAAATAAATTTGCATGACACACCTAGTAGTTATGCCGTCTGAATGGACATATAACAAACATTGAGGGTCAGCAGGTAAAGAAATGACGAAGCACCTAAAAAATAATACATTTCCAAAAGTGCAAGTGTAATAACTCAAACCTGGTGGAGGGCCCCCGGCAAAATGATTTTCGGAGAGATTAGCCATGAGAAAACCAGCTCTATTTTTTGGATCGGAGCTTAGCCCGAAAAATTGATCAACTCGCTTCAATGAATAAGCTCAAAATTTGATCTGACCAAATCCCAGTATCATATCCAATTGTAATAAAATACTAGCTAAATTTACAAGTAATCCATATGCCAGAATGGTAAATGCCTTAATCACGCTCAAACCTCTGCTTTTTTTACCTGAAAATCAGTAAAAATTTTGCCTTTATCCTCAAGTTCTCACATGAAGATCACAAAAAGGGTATGGACCATTTGAGTTTGTCATAAAGATATTACCTTTATGACCTATGTTCTGGAAGAACCTTTAATTAAATTTGCTAAATTAAATCAGTCAAACCTTCTGCTAATGTTCTATATTTAGTTCACCGCCTAATTAACCACTCAGTCTATAATAGAACCAATAACTTAATAAAACCAATAATCTTAATCATAACTATCACATATCGGATCAAGATCCGTGATGAACCTCCACAACCAGAAACTGCATCTGCACAAAAAAAAGGACGGGCGGGGCAGATTGAGGTTGTAATGCTACACGGACATTATTCTTCAAATTAATATCAATTTTGTCAACACAGACAGAACGCAGAGCTTAAAGATGTAAGACAATTACTAAAAAAAATATTTTTGCCACCATGGATGGAATGAAGAGTTTAGAGATGAATAGACAATTGGAATTCATTGAACCAAAAAATCAACAACTTTTCAAGAAAAAAAATGCAATCTCAGCCGAATCGAGCTTGAAGAAAGACAAATATACAACAATACCGCCTACAATTCAAAGGATTCTTTTATCAAACACAGAAACACGATACACAGATCTAAACGAAAAACAGTCCAGACCTTCATGTCCCTGAGTATCAATACAACCCAAACCTACATCAACATGATATTTCAACAAATTCACACAAATCTCTGAACGCTCTATCTATGACTGAAACTACAGCACGGACACAATTAATCTAAGCGAATAAAAAACGCCCAACACCAAACCAAAAATCAAATCACATGCCAGTATTGGAGCTATGGTTTCTACCAAGGTTTTGCCCGCAAACCTACAAAATTGCACGGATTCCACAATCATCCCCCAACCATGACCGCAAGCTTCCCTTCCACAGAACTTGCTAGCTCCGAATTAGAAGCTTTCCAGCTGATATGAATGAACTTTTCAACTATTTTTATGCAGAAAAGGAAAACTGAGAAAGCTAGAGAGAGAGAGGGCGATGGTCTTTGCCTGGTCGAAGCCGACAACACTTTCGAATTTCTCTCTCTATAATTTTATACTCCACTATTTATTATTTTTTATGCTCAACTTTGACTTCTTTTATTTATACTGCTGGAAATTTATTTTTCCCCACCTAATTTCATTTGACATAAATATAGGCCATATAAATTATTTTTCAGATATTTTCTTCACATATTAAAAATATTAATTTTTGGAAAATTGAAAATATTATTTTGTTACATTATTTATCAAATATTGAGGCAAACGAACAAAAAATATGGCTACAAGAATATATATTATATACTATGTCGATTTTTCAAGTCAAATTTTATTTTGTTATATTATTTATTGCTTTTGCCGATTCTCGAATATTGAGACAAACGTACAAAAAATATGGCTACAAGAACATAATATATACTATTCAATGCAATTATAATCGTTATTATAAGACAAATTTCTGAAAATTATTGTTCAAATTGATAATAAAAAGTTTGTTAAAAAAATTGACCTACATCGGTTAGAAAGAGTTATCGGGATTGTTTACGAGGATTTGGATAATCATTCTTCTTTGAGTTAATTTTTGTATTAGTTATATCTAAATTTCAATATAAAACGTATCATATATTAAACACACCGTTATGTGTTGGAATGTCCATAGTTGACTCAACTGTTAATGTCTTCAAGCTTCAATTATTCATTTATGAGCGGTTGATAGAGTTCTTGAAAAATATACTGCAACACATGCATAAAGATACTAGTTAGATCTGACGTTTTGAGAAAAAAATATGAAAATCACTGGAAAAAAATGGTATACATATGCAACTAGAGACAATTTTTCATAAATTGTTGCTAACTAGAGCATATCATTTCAACGCAATATGTAAGAAAAATTCTGATATCACGGGAAAAATTTTATGTATACGTGAAAATCCTTTCCAATTTGATATTTCTTTCACTTCGACTCAGGAGCCAGTTTTCTGTATAATTGAATAACCAGTGAATGGACATCGGAAGAATTCCCAAAATCACCACTCCGACGCTCAAGTCAATATAAACTCACGAAAAGGGAGAAACTTTATGAGATTTAGTAATATGCACTATACTGTGAATGTATGAATGAACAAAAGGAAGTGTATTTATAAGCAAAGTGTAGCCGCCTTATAAAATAATTAGAGAAAGAGGATGATTGAAATAAAACCCCCATACTATATAAGACTACAAATAATTTAACACGAGATCCTCGTAACAATAGTACTCGTGTTAATTAATACATCGTGTAATAAATTTGATTTAACTAGAAAAACAATTCAGTTTCTACGAAGCCGACTCAACCGAAATCTAAATTCAGCTTCTATTTAGAAAGCTAGTTCTCAAGGTAGATCCAATGATACAAATTTTCGAATCTAAGACATCCCATAAAAAATTATTTTAGTTAAGGGGAAAAGACAGCCCGTATAAACTTGGTTTGCCTAAGAATCTAACATGGGATTATATTTCTTGGCAAGATTCTTCTTGTTATTGTGCATCCAAACCTTGAGCACTCTTCTTTTGACGCCAATCTCCCGGCAGAACTGTTGCACGACACCTTCTTCTTGCTTGTGCATTTTCCAACCAACTTGTTCTGCAAACAAGAACAATTTCTCCTTCTGTTCTCGAGTGAACTTTGTCCTGAATCTTTTCTTCACAAACAGAGGCGAGTTATTAGCCTCGAACACCCCATCAGCACTGCCGTGGTCGTCGCCTTCATCTTGAGATTCCATATTGCGAGAGCACGTGAACATTTTATGGGGCCTCAGGAATACTTTTCTCCCAATGATTGTGCTTGGATTTGTGACATTGTGCTGGTAGCGACTGATGGGATCGTGAAAAGATGGTTCCTCTTGGATTTCTTTTCTGTGGAAGTTTCTGTGGCAGCTGCAGGCTGAACAAGTGAGGGCTTCAATTGTTCCTTCTTCCCCGTTGGGCATGAATTCTCCGCACCCGTCGATGGTGTTTCCTCCCATGGATGCTGCATGGTTCTTGAGGCATTCTTTGTACTTGATTGCTTTCTTGAAGGGTACATTTGTGGGGATTTGAGAGAGTGGAGAAGGGATCATGTCATGATATATGATGTGGGCTTGGCCATGTCCATGACTGCCATATGTGCTATTTAGTGGAATTGGCATAGCCTCTTCTTGACTTGGATGCTCCATTTTTTCCTCAACGTTTGGTGACCTTCTTGTTTGGAGAACAAAAGAGGATGGAATTAGAGGGCCTACAATGAAGAAACAAGCTACAATACCAGGGAACCAATTATAGTTCTCGTGAACATTTCTAGAAAATCCTTCCGTCTCTTTTTGTTCCCCATGACTCGTTCAAAGTTCTTTTCTTGGAAAAACAGCGAAGATATAAAAGTTATTAATTCCAAGTAAGCAAGCGAAGTGAGAAAAATCTTAGCCTGAAATGAGAAATTCAATATAATTTCATCAGGGTATTTTTTAGCTAAGAAGACCAAACCAAAACGAAAAAGAAAATTTCAGTATGATACTCATCAAAATAAGGAAATAAACCTCTTTCTTTCAACACTTTGTCTATCTCTATTTCTTGAAAAGGAATATATATATATATAATGGAGAAGAGGGTGAAATCTCTCAGTTTTACCTGAAGAATGTGTACAATTTGGCTTTAAAATACTGACACTAGCTCAACTCATGCTTTGGGACCTTGAAGTTGGCCTATTTACCCTCTATAGATATTGGTATCGTGCCTCAGAATGTCATGCATGATATGCATATAGTTAAGTTATTAATGCAAAACTACCAAATATAAA
Organism: Primulina eburnea; assembly: GCF_022965805.1. Classification (NCBI taxonomy): domain Eukaryota; kingdom Viridiplantae; phylum Streptophyta; class Magnoliopsida; order Lamiales; family Gesneriaceae; genus Primulina; species Primulina eburnea. Next base: position 15,173,924 of record NC_133103.1, read on the forward strand.
GACCAACTTTGACCAAGAAATTAATTTCATGGCTCTCTAAAAATTTATTAAATTATAAAATTGATAAAACCTTTGTTTATTGAACATAATATGCTCATTTTTACGTTAGACGTCATGATTACTATCTCCAAATTTTGTTTTCTTAACGGAGAAAATATATTGCAATCTAGACCGATTATGTACGTGCTTGTTACATATGGATTACATGTAGTGATGATAATAGATCTGGTTTATTAGAATTCGAGATCAACAAATATGTTAAGGTTTCGAGAGACTCGCATACTTCTCGACCTATACAAACCTAAACTTAGATAATCATAAACAACTATAATCTAATGATTATGATATATTGCATCTCTTTTTTTGGCTATCAATTGAGAAGATCTAGTATGGGTTGTAGATCCATTCTCCCGATATATCATATAGTGTATAATCATTATTCAGTCAAATAATCTCTTTATCATAAATGGAGAAAACCATACAAATCCCGAATAATTATATAATAGTAAAACCAAATCTTATTTTATTTATTTTTTATATTAGGGTTGGCTCAAATTAATTCTATCTTTTTACCAGAGTCAATGCAAGAATTTCCAGTCAAAGAATAATCGAGGAGCCCTTTTTCGGTCATTTCTTCTGTAAAAGGAGGAAATTCATCATTGCAGTTGTTTCTCTCCGAAATTTAGTATTTTGGGTCATCTTCAATCACAAAATTTATTTTTCTGCAAATTTTACATTAAATTAGTGAGATTTATACGTCAAATACATCATCAGCCTCCAATCCATTTACTTCAAATCTTACACCAAAAATATATTTTCGAAATATTCATTTTATTTTTCATATATTAATTATTATCTTTTATTTAATATGTATTGTAATTATGATTAATGTTTATTTTATATAATCAATATTATATTATTAATACAGTTAAATAATAATATTTAAGTTTATACATAATATAGATACAACTTCAAATATAATAAGAATACAACTTCAAACATTTGAAAGACTATATTCATCTAACAAATGATCAATTAAAGCATTTCGTAGTGTGAAGTGAACATCTTTGTCTTCTATATCGACTGAGAAATTCTTGAAATTTGATATGCTAATCAACATTCATTTTTAGGTTCGGAGTTGGTGCTTCTCTCGCATCTTGAATGGGTGCACAAAGGTCACATTCATCTAGTTTGTTTATCTTCTAAATGTAATTTTCTTTCAATTATTGTCTTTGTCTTTGCATTTATATTTGAATTATGTGTTTCAATTTGCATTTTTATTTCAATTACGTGTTTTAATTTACTATTTATTTATGAATTATATTGTTATATTAATTTTTTGTATTTGTATTAAATTATATTATTTATAAATCATTAAATCAAATTATTTCTTAATTAGTAATACTTAACATAAATAAATATTTAAAAATCAATCATTATTATTTTTAATTTTTATTTTTAGATATCTCATTATCAAAATAATAAAATAAATATTTTATTATTATTTAAATAATATTTATTTTTAAAAATAAATAATACATATTTATAATAATTAAAACAAAAAACAAAAATAAAAAATAAGTGCCTCTAGCGTAAGGTGGAGGCTGCGCTATTTTGGCAGTCTCCATTGAAGCCAATCTTTGCAAAATGGTGAAGGCTGGAGATACACTTAGTGGTCTTTTCACTTTCTTGTAAGAGTGGGTCTCATGTGAGACCGTCTCACGGATTTTAATCTGTGAGGCGGGTCAACCTTACTCATATTCACAATACAAAGTAATATTTTTATCATAAAAAATAATACTTTTTCATGGATGATCCAAATAATATATTCGTCTCACAAATACGACCCGTGAGACCGTCTCACACTAGTTTCTGCCTTCTTATAAACTTGCTTACTCAAATTATGTATATACACACATAAATGTTATGCTGCCGGACAAAGTTTTGCCCAACCATGGGGCTTGCTGACATGGTTGCCCCCTCGAAACCATATCATTATTACTTTTCTAGTTTTTTAAATCAGTAACATATATGTCAAATCTCACATAATTTGTTATATATTGTTTCTTTCACGAGTAAACATTATCTAGAATTTCATGCATCTTTCGAAGTTCGCCATTCTCTGATAAAGTTAAGATAGCGGTTGACAAGTCGACGGCTAATGGAGAGTTCCTAGGAAATGCCTAGAAAAGATGGATAAACAATGGTTATCTCACACCCAAGGAAAGACGGTAAAAGAACAAAAAAGTAGTCGGAAATCAATCCCTAGAAATGTTGCAGCAATGAAATGTAAAAATCCATCCATACAAGCCATGGAGTTCTTTTTGTCTCCCATGATATCAATACTCTTTCATCAAATTCTTCTCAAATTAATTCTCAATACTCTGACAACCAAATGTTGAGTTTTATGTTTAATTAAACTCAATTATCTCAATATACCAATGAAGTCCCTCCTCTTTAGCCAAAAATTAACGGAAGAATATTGTTGATGCGATACGACTAAAGGTTTCACAAGGAAATATTAGACGAAGACGGAAGATGAAAGCTCAAAAAGATATAATGCAAAGCTTCCACTGATCCGGCACATGGAAATGATCAAAGCAAGAATTACATGGATTGTTTGGAAATAATATAACTATGATTTGCCAAATGGATCAAAATACGTACACTGAACAATATGCGACAACATTTCATAGATGTCGAGAAACGAGTTTTCACTTTCCAAACTAAAATTAGCAAATTAGAAGCATTCAACTAGAGCAGATCATCATTTGAGAATAAGGTAATCATTCTGAAATATTTTGACATTTAGCAAATTCCTAATTATATATATATTGTTTTGTATGCCTAAGCTCAAACCATGTTCGAGCAAGATTATGAGAGTCGATGATCCGATGAGAAAGCTTGGTTAATCAAAATAGAAGATATGGTCATTCAAAAATTCAAATGGGTTTCAACAAATGCTACCAAAAACTGAAGAATATTGATGAATCATCTTCATCTCCTTTTCCAACACCCTCTGATACATTCATCTTCGATGAGAGAGACCACATGCAGGAATTGGCAAAACCATTAAACCAACGGGAAGAAAGAGCTTCAAAAAGGCCATGAAAGGAGAATGATCAAAAGTTGCAAAGAATGTGGATTTTCTCAAAGAAAAGAAACAAGAGACACAATACTATGGAAAGAAAGATGCGAAGGTTGCTCTAGCAGAAAAACATTTTGAAAATTTTAAATAAAATATGAAAAAGAAGTGGGAAATGAGTTTGAGGGATCAAGAAATAAAGGAGATGGAGCAAGAAAATCTAATCATGAGAATTGAGAAAAGATATTAACGATCCAAACTTGAATGATGTTCAACATGAGTGTTATACGAAGATGTAAGAAAAATTCTTCATGTATATTTATAGTTTGTTATACTTAATTATTTGTGATTTTTTAATTGCATGTATTTTAAAAAAAATTGTATGTTAGTTTTTTTAATTATGTGTATTTTTTAGTTATGTTTAAAGTTTTAATTACATTTATTGGTTTCCAGCCTATATACCATCTTCAACTCAAATTGAGCTAAGAAAAGGAGAAATTTAAACTCCAGAATAATAATGAATATAAGATTCTTGTTTGGAATTTTACGAAACATAAAAGGATTTACGAAAGATATACCAGAGAAATTAAACAACAGAGGATTTATCGAGGGCCCAAAGAATCATAAATTCATAAAAAATCACCCATAAACGCCTTAAACGCCATTTCTCGGCTAAGCAGGCTGAAGGGCTACAACATGAATTTAATCTTCCCGGATAAACTCGAACCTTGTGTTAATCATTTCCTGGTTCATCTTCTTACCTTATGTTCTAACCAAAGATTCTTATATTACATTAGATTCCAGAAATTTAAATAAATCTTTTATTATATCAATCTGATTCCAAGAACAAATAAATATAGATCATGTCATAGTAAGGAAAATAATTTAGCACGAATACTTTAGCCTGTCATTCAGGCTAATTACTGAAATATTTAAATTAAAAACAAAAAAAAAAACAAAAAATAAAAGCAATAAACTTACAAGGTTGTAAGCAGAAACTTCAAACTTTTATTATCTTCAGAAGGGTTTTGTACAAGAGAGAGTAGAGAGGGGAGCAAACTCAACCGTGTCCTTCTAAGAACACAGAGACTGACTATATATAGATAGAAGAGCCGGACATCAAGCCCCGGATTCCATCTCCAAATAAAAATAGTAAATGCTTTATTAAAGCAAAAGTAACATGGTTACAAAATTCAAAAAGTAAATAGTGATATGCCACCCACTTTTTGTCATGATATGCCATGATGATGTGTTATACCACCAACTCTTGAATAGTGAGATTCCACTTTCAACGATTCTTAATCATCTCTGGTATTATCTTTGAGAGATTTCTTCAAACTTTCAAATATATCCTCAATTTGAGATAATTGAGGAATATCCTCATCTGGATCCTGTGCATCATGCATCTTCATTAGATGTATGAATTGATTATTACTGGAATTTGAAGCCATTGTTTTATCTGATTCAATTGATTTGTCTGATTTTGAATCGGAGCATCCCATATTCTTATAAAGATCTTTTTTCATCTCATCAATGTAGATTTCTACCATCTTCTCTTTAGAATAGATATCTGAATATTTTTGAGTCAAAATTTTAAATGGACTCATTGCATCTTTCTCTTTTTGTTGTTGATTCAACAAATCTTTCTGATATGAAGAAATTTTTTCTTCCATTTGAAGTAAGGTGTCATGACCATGAAGTTTTCCAGATACTGGATCTTCTCGTAACATTTTATCCCAAAATTTTGTAGAGCTAGTTCTCCATAGACAAGGGATACCTTCATCTGTATAACCAAATTCTGGCTGCCATTTCCATATCCATGGAATACCGAATTCCATGAAGAATAGACATAAAGTCTTTCCATCAATCCAATGCTCGGAAAAACTTTTTGTAATAATTGGTGCAACATTCATCCAAGTATCAAATGGTTTTATAAAAACCTCTGGCAAAATCTTTGCTGATGGACCAAATATTTTCCACCAAATAAAAAACCAATTTGAGATAGGATAATGGAAAACATTTTCACAAATCTTAAGAAACCATGTATGTTTCCTTTTTTCATTTTCATATAATAAAGTTTTATTAAAACTTTCAATATAATCCCAGAAATTAAATTTAAAACTGGTTTTATGATTTTCTGAGTAAAATTCTTTTTCAACTAATGGAGATATACCCCATTCTTCAATAGATATAATCTTTTTGATAATAAACTTAGAGAAGTTATAACTTCCTTTTTGTTGAGTATTACTGAAAAAGTGAGTAATATCAACACTTTTTGTGGATATGAGAAGATTCTCATAATATCCTCTTTGCTTATAAGCACCATATACATATGATGTATTGGTAAAATATCTTTCCATAATAATCCAAGGAGTTTTTTCCCATTGGATATCTTTTTCTTCTATAAGAAGAATTAATTCTTTATGTTTTGACTCTGTATAAAGAGCTGTATCATTATCATCTTCTTTGATGATATTAGCATATGATGCTGAAGACTGAGAATCAGAATTATTTTTCTGCTTTTGTTTCAAGAATTCTTGAAATTCATTGTATAACTCATTCTGCTCAGTATTACTGGCTGATGAACTTGATAAGTTCTGGGCTATTAGCCTCTGTTTTCCATGTTGTGCTATAATATTAGGGGGTTTTCCCCTACCACCTCGCCCTCTATAAGAGGACTCTCCTCTGCCTCGAGAGTACATATCTGTAGATGAAAACATTAAGATAAATATTCTCGAGTTAAGAAATCTGGTAGATGATTATCTTCACCTTTTTTATAAATGATCTCAAAATCAAAAGGAGCTAAATGAGCCTGCCATCTTGCAAACATTTGTTTAGAAACATCATGTTTAAAATCTTTATTAAACATAAACTTTGCAGATTTGCAGTCAGTTTTTATAATAAACTTTTGATTATATAAATCATCTTGAAATTTTAAAATACATCTAACAATAGCTAAGATTTCTTTTGCTACTGTGGAGTAATTTTTCTGAGCATTATTCCATTTCCCAGAATAAAATCTTATAAGATATTCATGTTTTGTTTGGGGATCTTTCTGTTTAAGAATTCCACCAAAACCTATATCAGAAGCATCAGTTTCTACTATTTTATCCCATTGGGGATTAGCAAGCATAAGACAAGGAAGATTTTTAACCTTTTCCTTAATATTTTTAACAGCCATAGTATGTCTATCAGACCAAGGTAAAGGATTCTTCTTTAATCTATCATACAGGATAGCTGAATCTTTAGTAAGATCTTTAATATAAGGAGAAATATAATTTAAACTTCCTAAAAATCTTTGTAACTGAGTTTTATCAGTAATTATATCAGGAAATTTTGAACCAAATTCAATACTTCTTTGAATAGGAACTATTTTTCCTTTTTCAATCATATGACCAAGAAATCTAATATTTGTTTGAAATAAAATCATTTTAGATTTTGAAATAACTAATCCATTTTGGATAACAATATTTTTAAACATCTCTAAATGTTTAAAATGTGTTTCAATATCATTGGAAAACACTAAAATATCATCTATATAAACAATTATAAAATTGCTATAATTATAAAAAATATCATTCATTATTTGTTGAAATTCTGAAGGGGCATTTTTAAGGCCAAATGGCATAACTGTCCATTCATAATGTCCTATTGGAACATTAAAAGCAGTTTTATACCTATCAGATTCTTTTACCTGAATCTGCCAAAATCCTGATTTTAAATCAAATTTTGAAAATATAATTGCATGCACTAATCTATCTAATAAATCTTTTTTATTAGGAATAGGATGCCTAATCCATTTTAAAACCTTATTAAGAGGTTTATAGTTTATTACTAATCTAGGAACACCTCTTTCTTGTTCAGAGTGTTTATTAACATAGAAAGCAGTACATGACCAAGGAGATTGAGAAGGTTTTATTAAACCTTTGTCTAACAAAGAATGAATTTCATTCTTACATAATTCTAAATATTCAGAATTCATTTGACAAGGACGAGCCTTGGTTGGAATATTTTTTTCATCAAAATTCTCTTCATATGGAAGAGAGATAATATGCTTCTTACGATTCCAAAAAGCATTTGGTAAATCATTACATATTTCTAAAGAAAATTTATTATAAATAATTTTTATTTTTTCCTGTAATTTAGGATTCTGTAATTTTTCATCAATTGTAAGAAATTTTATTTCTTCTTTTAAAAAATTTATTTGAAAGGTTTTTCTTTCAATCTGTTCTTGTAGTTCATTTAAAATTCTATGAACAGGTTTGGTTATAAACTGAAAAGAAATAGGATTACCTTGATAAGTTCCTATTATACCTGTTTCATCAACATGAGTTAAAGGATAAATTTGATAAATAAAAGGAAGACCAAGTATTAGTTGGCTTGTAATATCTTTAGCTAATAAAAAACTGGTTTGAATACAGTTTTTATCTTTGCAAATATAAGCTTTAGGTAATTTATAATTTATTTCTAAAGGTTCTCCTCCTGCATGAGAGAGAGAATGAGTAGTTTTATGAAAATATTTTGTAGGAATTAATCCTTCCTGTATAACATTTAAATCTGCACCACTATCTATCATAGCAATGAAATTCTTTTTATAAGAATTATCAATTAATAAAGTAATATTAGTATACCATTTTTGAGATATTATCATACTCAAAACAGATAAATGTTTCTGATTATTATCAGGAAATGAAATATCTTGAATATTTTCAAAACTTTCAGTAATTGAATTATTATTATTTTCAATAATTGAAATACGATAATTTAAACTATTATTATTATCATGTAAAAATTTTATTTGTTGTTTAAGATTATCAATCTCTTTAACTAAATCCTGTATAGTAACTGGATTTTGTTGACTATATTTTTTCTGTAAAAGATTTTTGACTTCTTTCATAGAATATGCTTGTTCTTGTTTAACAAGAATATTATTTTCATTATTACTTGTTGAAGCAGTATTTTCCATTTGATCAATAATTGTAGATTTTAATATTGGGTCCTTAATCATTTTAAGGAATTCTAAAATATTATTGTTAGTTAAAACATTAATATTTAAATCTTGAAATTGAGACATAAGTTTATAAAACTCATCATTATTATTATTATTATCTTCTATAGGATATATACAAGATTTTCCTTGTATACAATTATTGCATTCTTCTAAATCAGAAATATCTGATTCATTATCCAAAATTTCTTCTGAATTATAGGATTCTGAAGAATTCTCAGTTTCACTATCAGAATTATTATTAGAATCCATTATTATTTTAAATAATGTTTCTTTTAGATTATCATCTATATCTAAATTATTAATTTTGTTTTTAGCCCAACATTGATTAGCATAATGTCCTGGCTTTTTACATTTTCTACAAATTATTAATTTATTTTTATATTTATCTTTTTTCCTATCAGCTTTAGCTGATTCACGAATTTCTTTTCTTTTCTTTTTTCTTTCTTTTTGTCTTTCAGACAAATGTCTTTTCTTATAAATTTTTTCATTATTATCTTTAATTTTCTTCTTACCTTTATTAGGTAAGTCCATACCAAATTGATCACAAAATTTACCTAACTGTTTTTTCTCAAGTAAATTCTGTCTTTTAATTTGATTATTTAATTTTAATTCATTACAGAGAGCTAAACCCTCTTGAATACAAGTATTAATTAAATTACCATAAGTATAATTATCATAGGAGATATTTATATCATCCTTTCTTAAAACTTTTCTAACCCTTTCAGCAAATAAGAAAGGTAAGCCATCTATGAATTTAGCTTTCCAAAGACTATTATTACAGTCTGGAATCTCATAAATTCGAGATAAGAAAGTATCTTTATACCATCTAAAATCAGTAAGTGTTTTACATTTTAGATTACTTAATAAAGTTCTAATTTGTTCACTATTATCAGTGAATTTTCCTGTAAAATGTTCAATCATAGTCAATATTAATGTATACACTACATTTTCTAATTGAATATTATTTTCCATTTTTATGGAATTAAAGATTTCATCTTTTTGAGAATAATTTAGATAATTATCCCACCAACCTTTAAGTTGGCCAGTAAATCCTGCTGTTATCATTTTAGCAATATTCTTATCAGTATTACCTGATGATTTACACACAGTACTATACATTAGCATTCTGTGAGCAGTATTATAAATTTGTCTATCACTATAACCATCAATATTCCATTCATAAATATTTTTCCCATTATAACTATTTGAATAAATATATTCATTTTCTTCAATGAGAACATCCATGGGAGTAGGTTTATTATAGTAATATTTGGATGTAGTGGGTCTATCAGCCCATTTAATTTTATTAATTTCATCTTCAGAATGATTATTAATCTTATCTAATTCTTCAAACTCTTCATTAAGAGTATTTAAATTAAGATTTCTAAATTTTTCTTCTAATAATTTTTCTATATCAGAAACAGAAGATTTAAATTTAAAATCCTTAATATCAGGAGGGGATTGAATGGATGAGGTAGCAACAGAAACAATATTATTTTCTGGTTCTTCTATATGAACATCAGATTTAATTTTATTAATAGCTAAAATAATTTTATCAATACGATCTTTAAGAGAATTTATTTCTTCTCCTATAATCGTGAGATATAAATTTGTATAATTTTGTTTTTCAATTATCTGATTAATATGTTTAATAGTAATTTGTAACATATCATTCTCAAATAATTTTGAAAAAGCAGTGAAATTTAAGATTTTATTATTCTTTTCTATTATAAAAGATTGTTGAGGAGGATAAACAGATTTTTGAATCTGTCCTGAAGAAAGTTTATAATTTCTTTCAAGAATAGAAATATAATCTATAATAAATGTTTTAAAAAACCAAGGAACAAAATGTATTAATTTATTCTGGTTATCACAATATTTATAAAATGTTGAAACAATATATTCAAACTCTTCTTCAGAAAAACTTTTAAAGTACCAATTTCTGAAAGATTCCCATTTGGGTAAATAAAATTCTGCATTGATCTTTGCTCTAGCAGAAGATCCTTTGGTAAAGTCAATTTTAGGTTTATTATCCATTAAATACTAAAATTCATTTCTGAAACTGTATCAGTTTCTTTAACTTTTTGAAAGTTACTTTTATGAACTATATTGTTTTGATTTATAATTAAATCATCTACTGTATTAGTAGATTCTAAATCTTCTCTAACTTGAGAAGTAGAAGCTCTAGAAGTTTGTGGTATATCAACCATATAATCTAGAGGAGAAATAAATGAATGACTAGATCTTGATCTAGCATAAACAGAAGAGGGTAATAATCTTCTTTGTTCATTATTAAACTGTATTTGAACAGTTCCTTCATTAGTTTGTATAACTTGTTCTAAATCTCTGTTTATTATAGGATTTCTAGGAACAGCTTGTTCAATTATCCAGTTTTCTGGAAATTCTATTTCTTCCCATTTTATAGATCTACGAGTTGTAATATTAGATCTATTAAAATTAGTTTCTATAAGAATGGTTTCATTTAATTTTTTATCTATTCTTTTACACATAGGATTAAGTGTAAATAATGGTTTATAATAAATACGATAACAGATACATATTACTTCTGTTCCAGGAGTATAATTATAACCATGAGTTTTAACATTTAATGTTAAAGCATCTAATATATTTGGATCAAACAAAGATAAAGATAAATTTGGATAAACATCAAAATATACTGGACCATGTGCCAGACTAGATTGAATTATTCCCATTAGGGATTGTTTCCAATTCAAATTTCTTCCATCTCTTAAAGCTGCTATGAAGCTTTCTGGTAAACCTTCTAATGTTAAAGGTCTAAAAGCAATTTGAATTAATCCTATATGAATAAATTTATAATTTTTCATATAAGGCATAATATCTTTATTGTTTAACAATCTTATCACCATTTCATTATTATGAAAAGGTACAGATGATTCTGTAGTTTTAACTACTTGTTTAAGACCAATTCTTTCAAAGGTTCCTAACTTATAGATCATTTTAGATTCTATCTTAGGAATAGTCCATTTATTCAATAAATCTAATTTTTCAGGTATATCATATTCTTCATTTAAACTGTTATGAACAGTTTCTTTCATACTGAAAATATTCATTTAAATAAAAAGTGCTAAATTATTAACCAGACTATTTCCATGGCTCTGATACCATCTGGGGCTTGGAATCAAAGAGGAATCTGATACGTGGCGTTGTTTTACCAAACTTTTCCTTAGTGGCTTTCGCACACATGGAGGTTATTGGTTATCAGTTTCATCTATCCAACTATCTCATACTATTGAACATGTAATAAAAGTGATTGTTTTTATTTATTTTTGCAATAGTTAATTGTGATATATTTTTCAATAATTTTATCTAAAGTTTTATTTTAAAAAATTTTATTTATTTAATTGTAATTGTTGGAATAATTTTACTTAATAATTTAATAAAAATATACAAATTAATTAAATTAATATATTTATATGTAAATAATTTTTTGTGGAATAAATTATTTGTTATAAATACTACAACATGAGTCAAGGATTTTCCGGTCTTCCGACAAAAATGATGTACCAAGATCAATGATGTTTCGGGTTCAAATCTCATTTGTATGGAAAGTTCGGTAATTTAGATAGAAAATCAGCCATCCCTTATTATATAAAAAATACAGTATAATAAGGACTATTACGATAAAGATTTTTTTTAGATTTAATGAGTTGGGGATGAATAGGGACGACGAGACGAGTCTGATCAATCTCAGGACCAGCCTCATGATGGAAATATCGGACTTGGACCTGGCCTAGACTCGCTCCCCCTGCTCCAAAACTACACGGTCCGACCTGCAAACCCGTTACACATTTTTAATTCTGCTAAATAAAAAAGTTTGAAAATTAATATATTTATCAAAATTAAACCATATATAGAAGGCACCGACGTCATCATCGGCTTCAACTTAACTCATGCATGGCTCGGAAAATAAACAATAGAGGCTTCTCGAAAGGTTCTTGAGAAAGCTAAGAAACAAACTTTAGAGCTCCATAGATCTTCAGAAGCAGATTTTCTGGACCGAATTGAGAAGCACGATTAACACGGGCAGAGCAACACAGCCCAGATGGCTTGTTTTTTTCCGATATTTTTTATACATAAAATTGTCTTATTTTCCGTTAGTCCGGAGACTCCATTTGTCAATATTAGCTCAACCATGATTTATAAAATTCTAGTCTAAGTAGAAATGAAAATCTGACTCCACCTATAATTAAAGACTTTTAATATTATTAAGAGCAAGTAAAAACACAAAAAACGTTACATTTGTTTTATTTTAGTCTGGCCTTTCATCCTTTAAACCCTCCACCTGTTCTTCTAGGCTTACGCCTCCGGAGGTGTCGTCGTCTGATCCAGACAATCCATCAGCCATTCTCTTCAAACCAAACGTCTCCACCTAGTTCAGATCCTATGTGACACCGAGAATTATCGGGGTATCACCAAAACTGATCGGCTATTTTTACGAGAAGTGCCGCATAAACATTCAATTTATTCCAGTTTCCCAGTTAATACTTCTACCCCTGACCACGACATTTTGTCTAGAATTCTACCCTTGTCTCTCGACGATTTTTGTCTGAAATGTTTTTCCTATTTTGTTTTTTTTGTTGTGGACTAAAATCGGGGCTGTTGATAAGGCAAATGAAACCAGTATGTGAGAGTCTCTGTCGAAGTCATCACGAGCTTCAACTCAACTCGTGACAAAACTAAGAAACAGACAGTGGAGCTCTAGAAGCAGGCCACGGAGCTTCAAAACCAGACCCATTTGATGGAATGAACTGAGAAGCTGGTGAATGAGGATTAAAGAGTTTTAATATTATTATGCGTATTTGCATTTGTTTTAGTGGAGCCCTTCATTATTCCGATACGCACGTTTAAATTCTCCACATGTTCTACCAGTCTGAGCGTTTAGAAAATGAAATGAAAATGACTTTGCTCATGGAGATGGGAAATTGGTTTTAAAAACAATAATTTTTACCGTCATTATTGATCTCAAAACAGATTTTCTCTTTCTTTCTACGCTGAGATGGAAATGGTTCTGTCCCTAACTTGTGAAATTTCGAGTTACTACCACTGTTGAATATACGCTAAAACACCACGCATACAACTAATTTCTTAATATATTTCCACACATTCATTTCTCCAAAATTCTTTCACCACAAGTCTCCAAGAAAAACCAAACGAGGTATAAAGCATTTCTAGCAAATATTTCACCCGTGCATCTCGTGACGTTAGCCAAACATTTGAAAGCTTCGCAACATTTGACAGCTCAAGACCTTGGTTTTTTCCCAGGGTCACCTTTTTTTTATGTAGAAATTAGTCCTGCAGTAATTTTTTTAAAATCAACCAAGGGGCAATAGCCCGTAGAAAATTAGCTCGAAATGATCCTAGGAAAAAAAAAACACACTTTACTTCCTTACCCCGACGCAAGGGTTTAGTTAGCTGAGTGTGACAAAGCTAGCAAAAGACTCGAGAGTAAAATTATCGAATTCTCAGATATCATCAAAAGAAGAGGTAATGGCACTAATCACCGATCACATTGTTAGCAAGAAACTTACCACAAATCCATATTCAATTTTTCAGGAACATCTTCCTGAACTCATCATTAGATTTCGGGATTTCATCTCCCTCTTCCCTAACTCCTTTGGCTGGCGGTTTACCTCTGTCGCTGCTATTCCAACCCAGGGCTTTAACGTTTCTTGGCACTGCAAATGTGTTCCTTCCCGTTAACTGGACATCCACTTTATGTGCCTTACTTACAGACTGAGGTTGAGACCCCCTTCTTCCTTTGGAAGCCTCGGGCGAATCCACTTCCCCCATGTTCTTTGGTTTGTTGGCATTTCCTGTCGTTTTGAGAGAAATAGCAGTAGATATAATTGCAAGATGGCAGAAAATTCCATAGCCAATAGGAGCAAGAATAATTAACGATGAAGCATTAGACCGAGACACAGAAAATTTTCTCAGCTACTGGTCCCATTTTTATCCACGAATATTCAGATGCAGAAATAACATAACAATTTCCGGAGGTACAAAGAGCAGGTATACTGGATTAGACTTTGTTTGGCTAAAAGTTCTACTTAAGTTCCAGTTTGAAAAAATCAATAATTTTGATGAAGGCAGACGCAGCAGATTGATGAATATGAGGTAACATAACATGAGCAGATTTAATAATTACTACACTTAAGTAATAATAGATAATATAACATGAGCAAATTTAATAATTACTACACTTAAGTGAAAAGCTCTCAAGAGCCACACTAGGACAAGATGCACACCAGCTACTCTTTTTTTTCGGCCTTGATGTGGTTCTGATTTCAAAATGCTTAATCTCTTGCCGAGCAAACTTTGCTTGTTCTTTTCCAGAGCCGCAGCAAGGCGAGCATCGTTGGTGAAATCAACATATGCCAATCCCTTCATAAGATCACATGTAAGAAAATGAAGCCCAAAAACATATTCTCTATTTAGACCGGTGAAAGATAGAACACTTGTCAAGGAGATAATTACTACCGGGACTCACCCTTGATTTTTTTGTGAGTTTGTCAGTTAGTATTCGAATATCCACCACTCCTCCATCAACACCAAAGAAATTACGCAGGTCCCCCTCGGTTGCCTGCACAAATCATCATTACCGAATTAGATCTACTGTAGAATTACACGACTTATTCCTGTACACCCCAACACTAAAAAGTTTATTAACGTGATTGCAAAACGATATACCTCTAGGCTGAGGTTCGATATAAAGGCTGTGCATTGATCATCAAAACGAACAGGTTTTTTAGGAGAGTGATCCTTTGTTTCTTTGTTCGAACTCTCCACTGCGTTGTTATTTACTTTGGCAACCTCAGTTACTTCAACCGGGTATCTGGTATGATCTTCATCATTTTCATGCGTCTTAAACTTTTGATCCATATCTTTGCGACGTTTGATTGGAGGCTGCTCATCGATTGAATTGGAAACAGGCTTCCTCTTCTCGCGAGCACTCTTCTTAGAATTTTCTTTTTCATTTGTTGCTGCACCAATATTTTTACTTTCCTGCGGCAACATAAATAACTGCAGCTCTTGCAGGCGCGGTGTCACCTGCAACAGTGTGAAAAAATGAAAAATAAGAACAGCTTAATCATAAGACCAATATATTAAGTAAAAAAAAAAAGTCTTCAAAAACCACTATAAGTAACGCGACGTGAACAACCAAAGTTACATGCAGTATAAATTAGTACCTTTTGCACAGCGGCATCAAAGCTTTCCAGAGAACCATATTCCCTCTCAAACCGAACCCATGAATGGCATATGTCCTGAATGATTCTGTTTTTTAGGAAAGGAAGGTATCATCTAATACAATGCCCTATAACACTAACATACATATGCTTTGATTAAACAACATTTAGAATTCTAGAAATGACTCTAGCGAGATAGAACAGGTGTCAGGTAATGAATCTAGCGACGCATTCATCCAAAATAAAATAAAGCTGAAAAATGCCAATTTTCTAGATTCTGACCTTGCATGCATAGTATACCCTGTCCCCTAATGAATTTTTAATTTCTAGCTGCTCTTTTCATACTTCCATATTCAAGTTATAATAGTTAATTATTCATCTAGTACACCCATACTTAAATTTGATTAATCGGGTTTGGTTATTTATGCAGCGCAAATTAAACATCCTTAGCTAGAAAATCTAAAAGGAAAATCCTAAATCCTTGTTGAAATGGAAATCAAGTAACATTGTATGCATACATATCCAAGACTTGTAGAAAGTTTTCAAATTCAATCAAGATTCCAAATTCATATTTTTTTTATAAGAAACGATATATTATTTATAATAAATTGTCAAATTACATTAGTGGACCAGTGATCCACTAAATCAAAAACTACTCAATACTTTTAAGAATGTTTCCAATTTGATATTTTGCGAGATTGGGCTTTTGTTTATCATTAGGTTTGAAAGTCAATGGTTTGTCCAACCACCATGTGTTTTGAAGAATTCTTCAACCATTATTCACCCACACTACCCCCATGGCCCCATCATTCTCAATCAAGAAGGAAAAATGTCCAAACAAAACAAATGGATAACTTCCAAACTCTGGAAGCGAAAGAGAAGGAACTACAAAGAAGCAATGTGTTGAAAGCTTCTACGGTAAGATTCATACAAGTAGGCTTGAGGGTCTTAAAATGTTTCAGAAGTGAGGTTCTCTAAAGAATTAAGATGATGAACAGAACAAAATTAAACAATATACCTCTGAGCCAGTCCCAGGGAATCTTTTACTGTAGCATCTCTTATAGAGTGATCTGGCCTCATTTATCTGGCCCATCTCAATTTCCATTGCTATATAACCTTGCCAAGCTTCCAGCATAGACCCACTGAAGAACAAACAGCTAAGATAATCTGAATAAAAGAAGAGATTTCACTTATGATGAAAGTAAAAAAAAAAAAAAAAGTAGACCTAATTTTAAGCAACCCCTCCCAGACACCACGTGCTGCAGTCGAATCTTTTCCCAAGTGTAACTCTAAATGAGCCCAATAACTATGCATGTGCAACAAACTGTATGTATTCTTGAGATCTTGGGCCAAGTGATCTGATGCTCTCTGAAGCATCAAAAGAAAATGAAAATTAAGCCTGAGTACTGTAATTATGATAGGTACTGATTCTTCGAAGTAACTAACCCAGAATTATCCAAAACACTAACACACATAAAGCTCTAAATAATCCTGAAAAATACCAGTCTTGAATAGTACAAGATACTAACAAAAGCTCCCATGACCTTGAAACCAATCATGGCTAACAGGCAATGTTAATGGCAGGAGGCGGTGGCGGTGGCGGGGCGGTCAATGATCGCCTACCGCCTCGACCGCCTGGTTGAATATTTTTTTAGCAACTTTTTATAGGTAATCATGCATAATTATGCAATGTAATACAAATAATCATAATTTTTTATGTAATATATATACTTAAATAATGTTTATGCATAAAAAGCTTCATACAATAAAACACAATCTAGACAAAATGTAAATAAATATATAAATGCAAACTAACAAGATAATAAAGGTGGTGACTGATGCAGCGGCTAGATGCGGTTTGAGGCAGGTGATGAAAGACACTTTGAACCAAAAGTAAATACAAAAGAGAGTAAGGATATTTTTATTATATCAAGGATATTTTAAATTGATTGACTAGTTTTTAAAATTATTTGACTTTGATAGTTGACTAGAATTTTAAAATCATTGACTGTCTCCACCGCCTCCGCCGGCGGATAGTCTCGGACTGCCTTAGACAAAAGCGGGCAGTCGAGGGCCGCCTGCCACCTTGAACGCCATTTAATAGGGACAAGTAGCCATCCACTTCAAAGTTAATATACCAAGAAAAAAATTAATGTAATGTTGCAAATCAAGCAACTAAAACACGAGAAAACACCAAACAAACAAAGAACAAAAGGTAACGCTTAAGAATTTAGTTACTGTAAAATGGAAAATAGGAAGAGCTGGGTGAACACTGTAGCAGATAAGATATAGTAACCACTTAAAATAACAGCACAAGAGTTTATAAGTCAGCAATGGAAACCTGAAAAACATTCCGTATAACTGCATAGTCCATGCCATTCTCATTTTGTAATGATGTAGAGAATCTCCTTCTTAACCCATCAACCCTAGTGAGATATATATTTAGGTACTGAAACAGTGAAACGAAGCCCGTGTCAGAAAAGTATAATCGAAATAGCACAACAAAAAAAAACAGAAGGTAAGAAAAGAAGAGCTTCATTAACACACAAATAGTCCATGAACAAAAGAAACTTATAATGTATTTTCACAAAAGTTCCACAACATTCAGATGCACAAATAACAGACTGCATGCTAAAAAGTCACTCGAAAATTATGTCTTGATCTTCAATTATTTATTCTAAGTAACGTTAATTTATCATATTTCTTCATCCACAGAAATTGTGATTTTGGTCTCCATCAATTAGAAAAAGGAAAAGAAGCGTCAACAACAACAAAAAAGGGTAATATAGGTAGCATGGCATGAATTTGCCTTTTCCTATCACTTCACCAAATTGGCAAAAGTTTTTCCCCATTGATTTCGCATATCAATGATCTGGACGCCCATCATCCCAGGACCCGATGTGAACACAAATCGAAAATCTTACTTCATGTTTTCTTACTGTTAAAATCACTTGTTCCCGGTAATTTAAAACCCACTATACTCGAGACAAGTATTTGAAAAGAATCCACCATGCAGTATATTTCCAACAATCCATCTGATTTACATCTCCCTAAAATTTAAACAACTAGTGCCCCTTCGCAGGCGATGCATGCATACTTATTAAAAAAATTTACTGTACAATAATTTTGTTTTGTAAATTCGAGAGATTATAATAAAATTTAAATATATTTTTTATAAAAAAATTATTTTTCATGTTATGAAAGATTCGAGTATTTAAATTTAAAAGTTCATAATATAGCGATTGAGATTTTTATTAGGATATGATAGATAAGATGTCAACTTTGATGACATTTTTATTAAACAAAAAATGTATGTTTTGTAATTTCGGAAAGGAGTAGTTTTGGTTGAACAAAAAATAGACCATGACACCAAAATTAGTTATTATAGATGTCTCAACCTTAATAATATAGTATAGATAATAAACGAAGAAAAAGGAAGAAGCTCCAAAGCATGATACCATTCCATGCCTAATAATTTGCCTCTTTAAGTCATTATGCCTCCCAACTTATCAGGTTATGAAAAATCATTACTAAGAAAGCAGTATAGCAGTTGAAAGTAAGTTCGGTGTTAGCAACGAACCATTCAACGTGGTAGGATGAAAAAGAAGATTCATCAAGAAATCACACAGAATTTGAAGCTTTTGGACCTTGTCCAAACAAGGGAGGTAAAAAATAGAGTCGGCCCAAATATTATTCGGCTTTTATATTCCAAATTATCGAACTACAACTAAGCTTGTTTGTATATTTTTTGAGGTGCGTCCAAGCTCAAATTAATTAGTTCGACAACTTTCGTGCTTCTTACAAGCTTTAATGCTTTAGTTATATTTTTTAAATGCATTAAAAATTCCATGAGCCCAAGAGCTTAAATCTGAATTTGAGTATTATCTTAATAAAGCTCAATAAATCCAATTTGTACCAAAAGAATCCAGCTCAAATTCAAAAATTAAGTTGTGTCAAACTCGAGTCCAAATTATGTCATTTTTCGAGTAATCTTTGAGTGCATAGAGATATTCTAGCTCGAATATGAAAAAATGCCTATTATTTAGCTCGATTTTGTCCATTTACACAACTCAGTCCTCCAAAAAATTATATCATGACACAAGTACTCAACAAAAGTGACACTAAGACAACAAAATAGCTTTTTATGGTTTTCAATTAACATGGAAGTGAAGCATAACAAGTAATTTCAAACAGATTTTATATTACCTCGTCATAACTGGAAAAAGAGTACCGAAGTGATCTCTCAAATGCCTGGATGATGAGAAATCACATATCAAAATGGAAGATGAAACTTAATGTAACTGGTAAGACAGTGATAAATAGAATATTGACAGCAAAACAATTATATTGGCCAAGGAAATCAGCCTGTACAATAGTCTAAATTTCTTATACTCCAAATAAAAGAAAAGAAAGGCATACAAACATTCACAATATGCCATGAGAAGCATTGTCCCGTTCCATTTTCAACTTAACAACGACAAGTAGCATCTCAACCAACGAACATGTAATTAGTAGCCAATACTTATTGCTAATAACTCAGTCACGTTCATTGTGGACAAAACCAAAACAAGAACAGGTATGAGAAATCTACAGTATCATGAAAACCATTCCCTCAGTTAGCTATTTATAATTATTTTAATTTTACAGGATAAAAGAATTATATGATTGCCACAGAGATGAAGATTCACAAAGCTTTAATATGACAATTTCGCCCATTTATTGTAGAGCAGAGAGGAAAGACAGAACATTGCTTAAGAAAAAGGAAACACAATGTTGGAACTTGGGACATTCTATGTTGCCTGCTGCATTACGTACGCATACAAGCAGTGCCAGAGTGAGTATTCTAGAACCAGTTTTGCAAAACAATAACAGCATAGCTAGAAAAAGTTGAATTATATTGCAGAATAAATGCAGTTTCACGCGGTCATTAATTCTTCGCGGGCCAAGAAGCATTCAAGGTTGTAGGGTTGTAACAAATACAACATTCATACAAACATCCATCTTCAAAAATACTTCATAAAACTGTAGACAAGCTGCATTGATTATGAACACATTAATATGTAAAGCAGAAAGTTAGCAGGATAAAAAAGATAACAAGAAAAAATGTTAATAGACGTAACTCGGACATGGTTAATAAACTGGTAAAAAATTCACACTCCAAAATAAAACCACCAACACAACACAAGAAGTGTTGCTATTTGATGACCAAACCACACCTATTTCATCAAGTTATTTAATGATGATATGCAACATGAAAATGGAAACATACAATAGATAACTCTTCCACAGAACCATTACTGCGCTCTAGGGAAAGCAAGTAGCGAACCCACAGTTCTCCAACCCACGGACAGTTCCTTGTGGCTCGGTAATAAACATCCCTCACAATTCTCGAGGTCTGTAACATTAGGTACGCCCAATTGAAATGAGATCAATATATTTGAAGGACAACAATAGAAGAAAGGTACAGAAAGGAGAAAAGAAAACCTTGAACGTCTTATCCAGATACTGAGTATAATCCAACCATAAATCACTACATACAGGAAACTCTGCTAGAGCACGTTCATACAGGATCTGTATGCGGGCTGGATCCCCAAGAGCATGCTCAAATTTCAAGTACACCTGTACAAAACCAGAAGCCATAATTTCACCAAGGTACTCAGCATGTGATGAAACTACTTCAGTCTATCTCTATTTAAGTAACAAAAAATTACTACACACAAATAAAACATAGATATTTGGGTGACAGTAAGGATCACATAATTGTGTGTGTAATATCAACAGACATGATGAAATGCACACACCAAATCTCCACAACTTGCACAGTTTACCGCTTCAAATTGCAAAAGAAAAAATTTATTGTTGTGAGAAGAGTGTAGATGACTTGCTAGCTTTTTACATTTTAAATAGTGTAATGCAGTTAGCATTATACATAATAAGATGATTGTGTTTTATTTTTCATCATTTTTTTTACTAATGGTCATAATCTTTTAAACAGATGTATGCCTATGTATCTGTACACACACACACACACACTCAAGCTTCACTTAAATGTACCCAGTCACAACTGTATTTTTTTTTGATTAGAAACAAAATTTTATTTAAATATGAAAGTTCAAGTACAGTTGGGCGGATGAGTGATCCGCAATAGCAACAACATATATCTAATACAAATTCACGTCAATGAAAACTTGAAATCCCTAACAACATCTGAAATAGATAGGTGAATGAACTCTTTAATCGATGTGATTGTAGTTCCCATTCTGAACTTGATGAGCTCCCATACATCCGTGTCTTCCGCTTTCTTGTCATTGAATATCCTGTTATTCCTCTCCAGCCAAATGCTCCAAAATACGAAGTGAATCGTGACAAACCATAGGATGGTAGTTCTGTTCCCCCTAGGAATACCTGGATCGCTGGTGAATATATCTCTAGCAGTGTTCGGGAACACCCACTGAAAATTCAGATCTTGCATAACCCTTGACCATAAGCTTCTTGCGAAAGAGCAGTGAATTAATAAATGATCTTGAGTTTCTTCGCTGCGTTCGCATAAGGAGCACCAGTTTGGGCACAATTCGCAGGTGGGCCATCTTTTTTGCACCAAGTCCGCCGTAGGTAATTTACCCAACGCCACAATCCACGAGAAAATTTGTAACTTTTGAGGGACAGGAACCTTCCAAATATGATTGTAACTTGGAAAAGCAGGAAATAGATGAGTCGGAAAAAAAGAGTCGTAAAATGATTTGACACTAAACAGACCCGTAGACTCCCCCAACCAAACCCTGTAATCGTCGACGCCTAGCTGAATCCTAACTGTATCTAACACGCCCTGAAGAGTAACAAACTCTTCCAACTCTCGGTCGTTAAGATTTCTCCTAAAACAGACATCCCACCGATATGTTTGTCTATCCTGGTGATTGACAACTTCTAAGAAACTCAAAATAGGTTTGTTTGTCAAAGTACAAATGCGATACAAAGAAGCGAAGCGAACATTGAATGGAGTCTCCCCGCCCCCCCAGACGTCCTCCCAAAATCTTAAGTAATTGCCCCCTCTCAAAACCGAACCCCACATCAGTTGAATTGCCGGGAAAGTACGAGAAATGAATTTCCATGGGCATCTAAAAGTGACATTCTTGGCCAAACCCAAATCCCACTTATTCTCTTGAAGGCCGTAGATGCTCTCTATCACCTTCCTCCACAAAGTCTCCTTCTCCTTTGTTCCTCTCCACCACCATTTTCCTAGCAATGCTCTATTCCTCAAAACGATACTTCCCAAACCCAATCCTCCTCGGTCTTTCGGTTTGCAAACCTGATCCCATCTCACAAGGTGACAATGTTTCTCCCCGTCCAATCCGTCCCAAAGGAAATCACGCATGATTTTTTCCATTATTTTTCCCACCTTTTTTGGGACCTTGAACAAAGACATGTAATAGGAAGGCAAAGCACAAAGAACTGATTTTATGAGTGTTAGGCGTCCCCCTCTTGACAGAAATGCTTTCTTCCAACTAGCTAGCTTTTTTGACATTTTTGATATGACTGGTTCCCAAAAATCGAAGGACGTAGGCCTACCTCCCAAAGGTACCCCTAAATACACGATGGGCCAGTCGTGAGGTTTGCAGCCAATATTATGCGCCAACTGTACCACTTCTTCCTTTTCAATACTAATGCCCAAAATGACACTTTTCTGAAAATTGATGTTGAGACCAGAATTTTTCGCAAATGTTTTGAGTAATTCCACAAGTGCAATGACATGAGCCTTCGTTTGAACCATGAACAATGTGTCATCCGCAAATTGGATATGAGATATCTCAATTTTCCCTTTTCCCACTACTAGACCTCTCACCTCGTTTGAATCCTTAGCCTTGTCAACCATCCTTCCCAAGATATCCACAACCAAGTTAAAGAGAAAAGGCGATAGTGGACAACCTTGACGGATTCCTCTTTCGCCTTTAATCTTCCCCCTCGGTCTGCCATTGATAAAAATTGAGAACGAGACATTTGACACACACCCACGAATCCACTTCCGCCATCTATCTCCGAACCCCTTTTTTTGTAGCACGAAGTCAAGAAAATCCCAGTCGATGTTATCGTACGCCTTTTCGAAATCCACCTTGAAAACCCATCCCCTCATATTTCTTTTGCGGTACTCCTCCACCACCTCATTTGCTACAAGACTGCAATCCAATATCTGTCTCCCTTTTATAAATGCACATTGGTTCTCGGCGATCGTACTCCTCAAGACTTTCTTTAATCTATTAGTCAATACTTTTGCCAATATCTTGTACAAGCTTGTGATCAAACTTAACAGTCACAACTGTATTATTAA
This sequence comes from Primulina eburnea, assembly GCF_022965805.1. NCBI lineage: Eukaryota > Viridiplantae > Streptophyta > Magnoliopsida > Lamiales > Gesneriaceae > Primulina > Primulina eburnea. Next base: position 15,197,569 of record NC_133103.1, read on the forward strand.
GCATTTAAGCTATCTAGTTACAGATACAGCCAACAAAGGAAGGGAAGAAAATTATTTCACTTCACTAGAACAATAGCCAAGTTTTTCTAGTCCTTGAGAAACAATCAACGCAGAGATAGTTATAGGAATAGCAATGAACTAAAAGGAGCACTTCAGTTTTTTGGTTTTGGACAAGAAAGAAAGTTATTTGAGTCTCAAGCCATAACCGACAAGGTTTGCAAGCTGAAATGGTCGTTATATGGACATAAACAATCCCCAAGAGCCTAGTTTGACAGATTTACAAGAGTGATCATGCAGTATGGGACAAGCAGTGTCAGACATATCATACTCTCTTTGTTAAACACTTACCTAAGGGGAAAATTGTTATCCTCATTGTATATGAGGATGATATTATTTTAACAGAGGATCATGAGCAAGAGATAAGTACTCTCGAGATTCTATTAGCCTTATCTCTCGAGATTCTATTAGCCAAAGAATTTGAAAACTTAGGAAAGGTATTTCCTAGGGGTGAAAATAGCTCGCTCGCAATCAGGTATCTCTGTATCCCAACGAAAATATATTTTGGATCTTCTAGATGAAACGAGAATGTATAGGTGCAAACTGGCAGATATTCCTTTGGATTCAACAAGTAAACCAGGATCCAAAGGAAATTGTCACCCAGTTAATAAAGGGAGATTTCAACTTGTGGGCAAACTCATATACATATCTCACATAAGACCTGATATAAGTTACTCAGTGAGCATAGTAAGTCCGTTTATGAATGATCCAAATGAAGAGCACATGGAGGCAACCTATAGGATCCTCATATACTTGAAGCTAACACCTGGAAATGGATTATACTTTGGAAAATCAGCAGAAAAGGGCATTAAATTATACAGTGCTGCAGATTGGGCAGGGTCGGTAGTAGATAGAAGGTCAACCTCTGGCTATTGTACTTATGTTTGAGGAAATTTAGTTACTTGGAGTAACAAGAAACGGTCTATTGTATCAAGAAATAGCGCTGAAGCTGAACTTCAAGCATTAGCAGTCGGGATATGTGAAGGGATATGGCTACAAAGACTTATGAATGAACTGAAAGTGTATGCTGAAGAACCTATGAAGATGTTTTGTGACAACCAGTCAACTATCAGAATTGCAAAGAACCCAGTGCATCATAAAGACGAAGCATGTTGAAAGTGATTGTCATTTCATAAAAGAAAAGATTGAGGAATGAATAATCAAGCTAATATATCTTCCTACTAGTCTTCAAACTGCGGACATCCTAACCAACACTTCCAAGGAAAAATTGAAGATTTGAGCTCCAAGCTAGGCTTAATCAATATTAACAGTCCAACTTGAGAGGGAGTGTGGGATATTGAGAATATTTCAGTTACAGGAAATTAACAAATCAGTCTCCAATAGAATCTTGAGAATACCGGCAGCCGATTTGTTATATGTATATATTAGGTTATTTTTGTTCTTAGGAGATTGTTATATTTCCTTATTTTGTTGTGTAATCTTTGTCCTTAAATTAGAGCTGTACAGACTATTGTTAAATTGAAAAGAATAAGAATTTCATTCACTTCTTCAAGATCTTCGTAAGTACCATGTATTCTTGAAGTTTTTCTGATTCAACATCCTTCTGGGAAACTTGTTCCTCATGATGAGCACGAGCAATCAACATCTCTAAGGCCTTTTGGTATGCAGACACCACATTTGATGAAAGGCCATCCAATTCACCACCAGTAATATCAATGGAGCTCCCTTGACTGGATTCCCAGGCCTTGTAAGTGCGAAGAGTGGATCTTATATCAGCAAGGGGAACAGACAACTGACGATGGAATAAATTTCGTATACGTTGGACTTGTTTTTCTTTCAACTGCAAATCACAACACCCACATTAATGATGGAAAGTTGCTGCTTTCATGAAGAAGCTTAAATCATTTGAAAAAACAACATAACACGTCAAATAATTAAGAAACCCAACTAAAAAACAGCGGTTAAAGTACAAGAACAGACAGAACGTTAATTAACATGATTTATCTCTCGTTAGATTATTTGAAGAAAACAACTTTCTGGTCACAAACAGGATGAGATCTTCTGATCAAGAGTGGAAGGTATTGAGTATTTTGCTTGGCCTTTTAATCACAATAACCTAAAGAAACAGTATTGTATGTGAAAAAAGATATCTGCCCCATAAACAGAAAATAATCAATTGTTAATGCAACGCTAGAAAGAGATGGGTATTTTCTCTTCCAAGCAGGGAGCACTAACTAAAAAGTAATCCAAAAATTAATACGATATTTAGTGTTAGAAGAGATCAAGTCATTTATAACTCAGACGACAAATTATGGCCCAAAGAATGAGAATGGAAGTCAAGTAGCTATGCTAAAATAAACTGGAAATAAGGCAAAAGTTTCCGATCTCTCCAGATATATTATCTTAAATGAGTGGTAAAACCATCCCATGCCAGTCATGTTGACCGAGTGATGCAGTATGCATTGGAATCCCACTTACAAAAAGCAATTACAGCACCATGAAGCTACTATATCACGGCCAGTTCAAGGAGGATAATTGTAAAGACTGAGCATTCAAGGTGGGTCTGGTGAATCTGATCAACCTTGAAGGAGTCAAACATCACTAAATGCCACCGAAAGGAAAATACGGGACTAGTGCATTCAGAAGAAAAGCATACAAACAATCACACAGGCCTTGGCGATCTGATAAACTACAGAAATGCATTTGGAAATAAAGAAAGTACAATCAAATAAAACCAATGAAAATAGTATTTAGGATATTTTCAGAAACTGCACTCTAATCTGGTAGAAGGATAATTACAGAAAGGGGAAGAGAAATAAAGCAGATAATTCTCACCCCAGATTCCATTTCATCAATTGTGAGAAAAATTGCTTCTTCAAACTCCCTGTATGATTCCCATATCCTGTGACCTTCAGCAATGTGCAACCCAGCAGCAGTAAGAGCACGCTCAAAAAGATTTCTCGCCTTTGATATGCCAGCCACAGAACACTCACGAACCGATATATCATGTTCTTGAACAAAATTTAAGTAATCACACAACAGGGAAACAGACTGCACAAACAATTATCAGTCAGCTTTTTCATTTGTAAAAACCATTCAAACACATCTAAACAGCATGGAACCAAACAACAGGTTAGCAGCAATATTCCGTTGAGAAATATAAGCTTACTTCTCTAATTGGCCACCTCGTATACAAAATAAAGGTTACTTTGCTTTTTACCATTTACAAGACATTTAATTTAAAATATAAAATAGATAACTTCTTAATCATTATTTTTCATATCACCTATATCAGATACTTTTCAATTATCTCAGTGGCAAAAACTACAAACTTCTTTTAGGAAGTGTATTTTATCTAATAAATCTAACATAAGTTAATAAGAGGGCCACTCAAAATTGAATATAATTGTATGGTTTTATAGATAAAAAGTCCAATTATCTGTTGGGGATTTAATGGTCCTTAGCATCAAATTAGCATGTCCAAGGCAATTTTTAATTGCATTGGCTAGCCAACATCAATTCGTGTCACTTGGAATTCCACCACTCCAATTCAATTTTTCAGAATGTCCGTCCACCAAGGTAAAAAAAAATTACTATAACAAAGCTTGCAAAAAGACCAATGAAGTAAATGCACAGTCAAGATGCAATTAGAACGTGCTCTTTCATATTTTATAGAACAACCAGAACTTTCTATATTCAGCATGCTTTACATTTGAAAAATCATACTACATTCCACTTATCGTGTTTCCAGGAAGACTAAGCAAGCCAAAAAGTAATAAACATAACAGTCTTGTATAGCCTGAAACTCGACTGGCTGATTTCACCCTAATATCAGTTGTAACAAGTAATAATACAAGCTAGGATACATCTGATCTAGTTATACTGTTTTTTCACGATTACAGAGGATTTAATAATAATACAAATCACAGCACTAATTTCATTGACAAGTAGATCATTTTGTGACAGGATTTAACAACGAACCAGATACTCAGACACTCCTCGCTCGTAAATCTTCTCAACTGAAGATAATGCCTCCGTTCTACAAAATTAATCAAAACAAAAGCATGAATGCACAGTAACACAAATTACTATAATGCAAAAAACAATCAAGCCAAGGTTTCCCTGGAAATTTATTCCAAACATTAATTAATTGACACAAAAAATACATAGGTTTTATACAGGAAGGAAGCGGAAAATGACAATATTTTAACTTTCAGTAAGTGACAATAAAGACGAAGATAGGTAATTATAACAGATAATAAGAAAATAGCAAGAAACAAATCAAGACATGGGTGGAATTGTTTATCTTGCAGGCTTTTTAAATTTCATAAATAATACAGCACCGTGTGTGGTATGAGATCAGAAAGGCTATCCTCGTGACAAGCACAAATTTAACAAGTACACATGATACAGATGAAATGATATGGAATTGTTTATCTTGCAGGCTTTTTTAATTTCATAAATAATAAGGCACCGTGTGTGGTATGAGATCAGAAAGGCTATCCTCGTGACAAGCACAAATTTAACAAGTACACATGATACAGATGAAATGATAAACCAAGGGCGGTCTTGATTACAAGACAAATTGCCGCATAGCAATGCGCGTGTGGGGCATGACATTGTCCAGTGAAAATCTAAACACAAGTATGAAATGATTAAGAGGAGCAGAGGAGAAAGCCAGCAGGAAACATACCTAGTGCTTATGGTTATTTCATCTTTAGCCCATTCCCTCCACATCTCAGAACTCATTGGGAACTCTACAATCATATCTTCCCTAGCCTTTCTCAGCTTCTCTATGTCCCCTTCCTTCCTAAGGAGCTTTATATACTGTAACAACGGAAAAAAGAATCACAAACTAATCCACAACACAGTCGATACTCTTAGTTTTCAAATTTTACATTAACAAATAGATGAAGCAACATTATTCATATTCCATAATGCGTCCATACTTGCGAGCCACCTAAAGTAATTTCTAGAATTTCCTGTCCAAACTTTTTGAGTTGTTTCGAAACAATTTATGTGATCAGAGAGGGACAAATCTCATCAATAACTATAATATCGGAAAAAAGGCGTCAGATAACGGAGGACAGTGTTTTCACTCGCAAACAAGTGTAAATCCCTGAATATAAAACAAGCTGCTAGCTGCATAGCTTTGTTTCAAGTTGAACGTGTAAAGACTTAATCATGACACAACTAAAAGCCATAGAACCCACATCAGGTCAGGAAATTTAGAGCCCTTCTCAGTTTTCCCCACCAACCCAAAGATCAAGTTCAAAGCATCTCCACAACACTAGTCCAATAACAGCCCAAAAACTTCGAAGGAAAAACTCAGGAAAAGAAGCTCAGAGACTGAAAATTTAAGCTAATTAACAGGGAACTCGGAGTGCTACTTATTCCACCGAGGAAAGAAGAGAAAATTCAATAAGGAGCCATTTCTCTTTTGTACCGCATATGACAGAGATAATAAAAGCCCTCAATTCACTTCACCTTTACAGTCGAATTTCGAAGTTAACATGGTAACCATACCACAAATTAACATGGTAACCATACCACAAACTAGCTTCAAACGTAAGGGATAAGAAAGTTAAGATTCCAATTAACCTGTCCCCCAAATACCATGAAGCTAAAAAAATACATAAGCAAATACTAAACCCTTCCACACATTGTGTTAGCATATGAACTATCGCATACATTCAGTTAACAGAGAGCAGCACAGAAACTCTAGTATTTACTTGGACATGAGCATCATAATTGAGCTGATTTCTGCTTAACTCCGTTTCTAGGGCTTCGATTTGGGCCTTCGCCAGAGCCTCGTCTTCAGAGTCGGAGTCGGAGTCGGAGTCGGAGTCGGAGCCCGAGCCCGAACTATGGCTAGGGTTACGAGCTTCGCGTGTGGATAGGTCTTCGTGTTTATACGTGGCTTCTTCTTCGCCGGAAGATTTAGCTTCATCGAGATTTTCAACTTCCGCCATTTCCAGACACACACGAGCAATGGAGTGATGAAATAGCCACAGAGCAAGTGGGTTGCCAACGTGCTTTACCAGCCAACGTGTCTGAAAGCATTTGTTTCACTCCGGGTTTACCTGTGCGTATGCGATTTGCAGTTATTATTTTTAAAGAATTTTGATTTTGATTACCATATTCAATAAAATTATATATAAATAATATGTAATAAGATATTATTTTTTACAATCATCAAATATTAAAATGTAAGCATATTCTCCAACATTATATATATTATGTAAAATCTTGTATGAGACGGTTTCACGGATAGTATTTTATGAGACATATCTCTTATTTGGGTCATGCATGAAAGAATATTACTTTTTATGTTAAAATTATTACTTTGTATTGTAAATATTGTTAGGGTTTACTCTTCTCACAGATAAACATTCGTGAGACCGTCTCACAAGAGACCTAATCTATATATTATAGTAGATTTAAATATGTGAAAATTTGTTTTGGAATTAAGAAAAAGATACTCTTTGGTAAGGTTCCAAATTATTTTAAAATTTAAAAATTTTCTCATTGACTCTCATGTTTTGACAAATTTTATTTAATAATATATACTAACTTCAATATATAATTCATAAATTAATAAAAATACAAACAATTATTTTTAGATAAAATCATAAAACTAATATTCAAAATTAAAAAACTTTTATATCAAAAACCATCTTCAAATATAATTTATCATCATATTATTTAAAATATTTATCATACAAAATTAACTACATGAGTTTTTTATAAAAAATATTGTACAATCATGCAACGCGTGCCAAAATTTAGGGGTGATCAAATTTTTTTATTAACCGTCCGAACCGAATTGCATCGCACCGTTTTTCATAATATTTAAAAAAACCGCGATTAAAAATAGTAATCGTAAACCGCACCGCATACGCGGTTCGGTTATTTTTTTTGCCAAAAACCGCACCAAACCGCACCGCCTAAACCGCTTGCCATAATATTTGGCATAGAATTATAATAATTTGTAAACACTATATTCAAATTAAGAAGTTGTCATTTATTAAATCTCAACTCTCTTCAAAATTATTATTTTTACAAATAAAACTTATCTTCTTCTTAATTATTCTTCATATTAATATTTTATTAGATTATTTATTTCTTTTGCTATAATATTTAGTTTGAAGTTTGAAAGTAGAAAAATGATAAAGTAGTATAAATGTCATTTTTGTTGTAAGTATGTTGTGTTGTTAAATTATTAACTTAGTTTTAAATCTTGATTATTGTTTTATCTATTTTTATCTTTATATGCTTTGAACTATAATTTATATTTGAAGACACTATATTGTTGTTGTTTTCAAATAAATTAAAATATATGTTCTAATATTTTTCATTAAAAAAACCGTAAACCGACCGCAACCGCTAAAAACCGCTAAAAACCGTAATAATAATTCTTCATGTAAAACCGCGATTATTTTTTCAAATTACTAACCGACCGCATATGACAATTCGGTTTGAATTTTTTAAAAAAAATCGCAAAACCGCACCGTGATCACCCCTACCAAAATTCATTAGTTATTAAACGAGTCACTGGAGAAAAATGGTTTCAACGACATGAGATGATGTATTTCGTAAGAACCTATGACGAGCTTGAGACTGAATTCAATGTGAACGGCAGATGGGACATTTGAATCGTTGCAATGGAAAATTGTTGGAACTTTTCCAGTTCTCAATCTGGATTTTGATGTTAACAAAACTTGTTATTGTGTTTCTAACATATTTACTCAAGTGTGAAGTTGCAAACACAAGAAGCAAGCTGAAACTGAATTCTGCACAAACTGAATTTCTGGCAAGCTTCGGTATTTTGATGATATCTCTCAGCTGGATGATTCAAATGACAATCCGCCAATTGGATTGATTAGAAAACCCAATTTGGAACAAATCGTATTTCACGTCAGTTGGACAAAATCGGATGTTACCATGGTCTAACTGATCGCTCAATTACCTAACTGATCACACGAAAACAGCAATCAGTTGTGTTTGAGCAGCTGCCGTATTTTGGTCATATCTCTCAGCTCGGTTATCGAAACGAAGCGATTTAGTATGCGTTAGAAAGATAAGACAAAGATCTACAAATCATTCTTATAAGTCAAAGTCTGAATCGAAGCTTATGATGCTGATAAATGACGATGAAGCTACTGGTTCTGCACAAATTGAAATCAGCTAGACTGATTTCAGCACACTTGCTGAAACTGAACCAACTGCTGACCAGCTGCTGACCAACTGAACTGAACCAGCTGCTGACCAACTGAAACTGAACCAGTCCAACTGAATGACCAATTGAGTTGACCAGAGTTGACCAGTCGGGAAAATGCCCAGCAAGACGAATTTGACCGTTGCAATTCCAGAAACAGTACAGAAACTTTCCAACGGTCATATTCTTGTGTCTAACGTATATATCAGTGTTGGAGCCTATAAATACAACCTATTGAAGATCAAACAAGAGCTTTTGAAGAGGATTCAAAGCATGGGCACTTAGCATGAATACATTAGCTAGTTGAGAGCATAAGCCCTTGTGTGAGGATACATTTGAGATGTACACTGTAACTGATATATTCCTCACACACAATCACTCACACTTACACAAAAGAGTTGAACTTCAAAGTTTAGTTGAGTGAGTCTTGCACAAAGACGTAAAACTTGTGTATGTAGTATTTGCATATGAGACATTAAACAATATGCTGATTGTGAGGTGCTGCCTACAATCTTGAGTGCTAGGAGTTCAGTTTATGCAGTGGTGTAAGTCCTAGCTGAATGGGTTTTTACAAGGTGTTGTATAAATCAAAGTCTTCTAGTGGATCCTTCCCAAGGGGAAGAAGGGGTGACGTAGGAGTTGTTAATCTCCGAACATCCATAAACAAATTCGTGTCTATTTGTTCATTGCATTTACTTATCATTTTCGTAGTTTTTAAAGGATGCATTGTTGAAGCATTTTATGTGTTCTTCAAATACCAAAATATTGCATACCAAGTGTTTGATAAAATGCTTCAACTGAATATTTTTACTCATTCAACTTGCATATATTTTAAATGGTTTACAAAATATTTATTCGGTTTCTACGAATGATTATTTCGAGTATCTTCCGCTTGGTTTTTAACCAAACTCGATTTAATTCATCGGTGTTCAATATTTCAAGAACCGAGCTATTGTAGCTCAACGGTGCTCCCCCGAATCGATCCTAACAAGAAAATCGAAATCCTTTGTGAACTTGGTGAGAAATGGAGATTTTGGAGAAATCGAAGAATGTAATGAGCCGAGAGAGGAAAATTATTCAGACATAAAACTTTTAACTTTCTTACTAATCTTTATAGAGGATTTTGAGCAATCGAAGGTTACTCGAATTGGTAATTAGTAATTGTGTGATGTGTGTGCAAGGTCTGTGAAGTTTTCATGCGAGCACACGCAAAAAAGAAAAAAATAATAACAGAACAAAATAAAGAAGACAAACAATACGTTAACTTGCAACAGCATCGCGCTAGTGTTAGAGTAGATGCTCTGTAAGCCAACTGTTGGCTAGTGAATTTATTGACTCAGTTGTAATAAACAATCTTTATTTTAATATTATTCATTATTTTATGGTTTGTTATTTCTTTATATGTATACCATGTGATCAACATAGATAAAGACATTGATTTTACTTTAATACAAATGAATCGTAATTCGATGTTGAAATTCATTCGTAAACACTGTATAATTTAAATTTGTTCTTAGTCGATTCAGCACCCTAAAACATAGATAAAGGTCGCTTGAGCTCAAGACTAACATTTGTGATGTTGTGTACCGCGTTTTTTAGAAGGACATAAAGATGTCCAAACATGCTGACGGATAGTCATATGATGATTATACCGAACTGCCCTACCTAGGATTTTTCAAGTGGTCATCATTCATCGAGAAGATAAGTCTGTGATTATGATTGTACACCATTAGTCCTTACGACCCGGGACAATACTAAGGCTCTATATGCTAGGACTGGGCTTTGACTCGTTTATCGATTCTAGGAGAGTAATCAGATGACGAGATTGTGTAAAATTGCGATACATATAGGAGCCAATGCACTGTAGTAGGGAATTCACTGCTCACCTACGGGTGTGGATATCATGTGTGATCTGATGAAATAATAGTACATGGAATCTCTGACCAGAGTAAGAGATATATATTAGGGAAAGAGTTCTTCAATTGTACATGAGATGCCACTATTTATTCTCAAAGATGCGTCAGACAGTTATCGAATTGTTATGCAACCCTCAATGAACCAATAGTTACAGATTCGGTCGTGATATATGAGATGAAGGGACCGTACTGTACTTTAATCATAACCGACTGGTTCTTGCAGGCACTATCAGTAATACCAAGGGAATTATAGGGAGATGCTATTAGACGCTCTTACCATGATTCGATGGATTTAATTAGAAATATGATTTCTGACATTCTCATGATCAATTGTTGATATATAGAATGAGACAAATTAGAGTAAGCCGGAATACATGATCATGTCTTGAATTGCAAAGAGTTATGAACCCACAGCTAGTTGTATCCCTGAATTATTGAAGATCACACAAGTACTTGATTATTTTGTCCTCGTTGAGATAATAAATTCAAAGAGTTGAATTTATATAATATTGAGATAATAAATTCAAGAAGTTTAATTATAGAAAACATTGATAAATAAATTCAAGGAGTTGAATTTATGACTATTAAATTTTGGATGTAATAAATTCAAGGAATTGAATTTATAATTTAAATATAAAATTCAAATGTTGAATTTATAAAAAAGATTTAAATTAAATGTAACAAGTGTATTTATTATGGGTTTAAAGGAATACAAGACCAACATACAATTATTAAGGTTATTAATTGGACTTTAAAAAGATTAATTAATTAATTAAATCTGTTGGACTAGAATAATTAATTCCAACTACTTTAATTAATTAATTAAGCTCATTAAGTATTTAATTTAATTAATGAGTCATAACCTTATATATATGTGTATTAGGTTTAGGATTAAACATAATTCTTGACTCTCAATTTTCGAAACCCTAGCCTCCAAACCAAGGTTTTTCGAAAATCACCTCCTCCCACTCTCCTTGTTTTCGGCCACCATCTCAATATCAAATTTCTTCTGATTTTCTAGTGCAAGCTAGAAGAGGAATAAGTAATCCGCTCGTGACCTGATTCAAAGATTGAAGGAAGGAGATTTGAAGAATGTACGTGTGATTTACAACAAGAGCTATGTTCACTCTTACCAGTGTAGTTGGAGCCAAGTGAAAATTCACTAAAGTAAAAGTTTTAAACATCTTATGTATAGTTATTCTATTAAAATATATGAGTGCTCAAACAATATCTTGAATGTCGAGATTTAAAATTTTTTAAAACTTCCGCTGCGTTTGGGCACAATAAAACACGATTCACAACAGTTAGTTCATGAGCCACCTTGTTATTCTTGGACGGACAGTGATGTAGGACGTCTCCATGTGAATTGGAGCAGAGTCTCCTCATGGCTTCTGAGATGATAGCATATAAAGAGAAGGAAGCTGAGTTCTTTATAGCATGAATTTCCGGTAAGTATACAGATTACAGAGTGCTTATGCAAATCCACAAGAAGCGACTGAGCATTGTATGTGCCAATTGCCATTTAGCTAATAAGCATGTGGATATTGAGGTTTCACAAGCGTGTCAATTGTCATTTAGCTAATAAGCTCGTGGATATTGAGGTTTCACAAGTGGTACTTTCTGATACTGTATTTGAAGCAGTTGTTCGAATTCCTTGTGATAAGCAAGTGAAACAAGTTCTTGCTAATGGTAAGAAAGGAGGTTTGAATGTAGGGGTTTTTATTTTACCGGAGAAGTTTGGATTAGCTCCTTCCGGTCGTATTTCTCCCCAGATGAAAAAAAGATAGACATGTTTTATCATCAGCCGATCATCTATCTATAAAATAAAAATATATTGATAGACTCCACATTTTTTGTTTTAAAATGAGATGATCATCTTTAAGAAAACAAAAACGTGCAGTAGATCTCTGGTGTAACATAGACTCACCCATGAATTACCGAAGTGCATCCATTTCAACTGTCCAACGATCCCATCTAGATTTAATGACCCTCTATAACAGCAATCACCTCCACTTAATGTGGTGAGAGTCATTCTTGAAATCATTTTTCATCAGCATATAATACATGTCCATTACTGTCACGTCCCACAGCTCCAACACTAAAGTAATCTTTCATCTCTACTACCGCTGCATCTACATTTACTTTGAGTGTTCCAATAGGAGGAGGTCGCCAGGTAGATTTTTGAAGAAGAGGTAATACAGTGGATTCTTGTTGAAATGATAGGAGTGGACAATATAATGGTCCCTGCTCTAATAACTCGTGCTAGGATTTCATCAGTAGATTGAGCCTTTTTTTTAAACACCAACTGGTTTCTGTCAATCTATATGCTCCAACAAAGAAAAGTCGAGAGTCCAATGCCATAATCATTTCATTGCTTGTTAATATGATAATATCTGTGAAACGCATTTACTTATTTCAATCAATACAATATCATATATTGCGACATCATTGTTCATTTGCTTGTGTTTGATCGACTATCATTCCTGCTGTATTTCTTCATCTGTGTGGCCAGTAACCATCATCCTAATAATGGCCTAAGAGATCAATGCCTCCAGGTCTCAGGCCCAGGGATAGGGGACGTCGAAAAATAGTTGATTTGGTACATATCGTTCTTTAAGTCAATAATTCAAATAAGTTTGTGCGACTAATGTTATTATGCACATGTTGTGTGCTTGTACAATTATATTCCGTGAATAATTGTTTTTAGGTTCTAGTCAAATTTTATGTAAAATTAGGAAATGTTACAATTTTTCTTATGTATGCATCTTTGTAATTTTGGTCATTTAAATTATCAACATTTAGTCTTTGACATATATCTTTCAAATGAATTTTAATCATTTTCTCATTTGCGTGTTGATGCGATACTGCATACGTCAATTGTATGTCGGCGTCATGCATGTGTCACTTCAAAACAAAAGAGACTAAAATTGAAAGGAAAAAAAAAACAAATATAACATATTAGAATTGAAATTTGACAATGCAGATGATCAAAAATACAAATAGTCAAATACACACAAAAAATTGTGATTTCCCATAAAATTATGAATAATAATATTGAAAAGGTTCATAAGTATTTTATGATAATTTGTAATTATTGTTTGGATAATGTTATTTTTAAACAAAATAATTATTCAAATATATTGAAATTTGTATGGTAAGATAGTGTGACATGATCATATCAAATATGGTCAAATATTCATCATCATCAACATATATAATATTGTCTAACAAACAGTACCCTATTAATATATATTCTAGAATAAAATTTTCGGATTGAATTTCTTATTTGATATATATTCCTATGTATAATTTAAGCTGAAGTAAAACTTTATGTTGATTTTGAGCCCTAAAACAGTAATAATGAGAGAAGATAGAAGGCAAAATTTAATTACCATGCCATTCAACAACCTGCCCCTTGGTCCATCGAAGTGCAACTCACATTTTGTCCTCGTGAGGCTAATACTGTAGTCTGTCTTTCAGCGTCCGAGAGCTTATCTTTAAACATGTTTAAAAGGGGGACTAGCAGGTATGCCGGCCCACCTTTACGGCGGATTAAAAAAAATTTAATAAAAAATCTACCTATTTTAGTTTGCAGTGAGATTAGTCGACAAATCTAACTAATTTTATGTGTGTTTTTGACGGGTTGAGATGGACCGACGCAAACCTAACCCATTTTGACATGTCTACTTATCTTGTCATTGGAGTTTCAGGATTCCATTCTTATATGCAAAGGATGGGGTTGCCTTGCTAAAAAACACGACATAGAAGAGAATGCAACAGGGTATTTTTATATATCATCTAACATTACCATTTATTTATTTTATTAAGAATTTCAACTGTATATTTTCATGATCAATGCAGTTTCATATAAATTGCAAAGCATAGAAAGTTATTTAAGGACTGAGCTAAACAAGAATAAAAAATTGTACATTACATAAGCAAAATCACAAAACCATTCACAGTAATGGCAAAATGTTGAAAACCAGACCGGCATATAAAGTGGTGGGATGAAACTGCTGCATCAACACAAAGACATCACGTTTTTAAGTTTCATGCCCATCATTTTAGGACATTCTGCTCCCACAACATCCTTGAGGGATATGAAGCTGAAATCGTGCGCATTAACCTCCCTTTTCCGGGGTCCCATTGCTCTCAACTCCCTGAAATTTTTTTTAGTAGGACTAAAAGAAACAAGAGATTCTGAACTAGATATAAACCACAGATCGCCGTTGTTCAAAAATTTAATATGTCGTTGCAGATCCTCAACCTGCAATTTAATGTAAAACTTCGTGTCAATGCTGACGTGTCTGGTCCATGATTCTTTAATTCCATATTCTCTCATTAACCAAACCTCGAAGTCAGCATCCTCGTAAATGTAGCAGATGCAGAGACAATCTTTTAGAACCCCAATATTGATCCAGGAGATTCTGTTCACGTATTGTAGACTGAAGTGAGCTGGAGGTGGGACAAACTTGAATTTTTCTGTTGCCAAGTCGAATGAACTTACAAGCTCACAAGGTTTATAGCTGTCGGTTATCCAGTGGAGTACACCATTTAGAAGAGGATCAAATGATTTAAGTTTTGGCCTAGGGGCATTTTCAACCCTTCTCCATGAATCTGAACCAAGTGTGTGTATGTTAGCTACCATTCTTTTCGATTCTGCAGAAGTGACAGAGTCAATGGACGTAAGGTACATGAAACTGACGACCTTATACTTCTTAGTTTTTAGGCAATATCCGAATCCGGAATTGTTTGCATGAGTATAAAGGGGAGCTAAGACAACCAGGCTAGGAAGTTTTATCATTTTGCAGCATATAGGGTTACATATTGCATAGAAGGGTTTTGGTGGTGATTCAATATACAAACACAGAAGTCCATTGCATGGTCCAACAAAATCAAGTCTTTGGATGTGATCGAATTGAGCACTAATCTGACACGCAATATGTGGCCTAATACGAAAGTCATGATTAAAACTTTGATCATCACTAGAGCACAAGGATATATCAACCTCATCATGATTAAAGGAAAGGAAGCGCAGAATCGAACGTTTCCGCAAGTTTTCATGACAAAATAGATAGGTTGTTAAGGTAGATGATCTGGAAAAATGTAATTCGATAAAATAAGGATCTTTGAGAAGGTCAAGAAAGGTCTTACAAACACATTGACATTGGAATATACTCTTCAGCGGAAGCCTAGAAAAAATATCACACAATATATGGACGGGCAACTCACATATAGGAAAACTTAGTCTACTTATCACGGCTGCAGCACTATCACAAGGTTGTTCATCAATCCAGTTGTTCCCTCGTCCCTCACTATTCATAAAACGTTTGATGCGTCTCTTGTTCCCGTCTAACTCCATTCAAAGAACTAAACACAACAGTCTGCACTGTTTCGAGAGAAGAGTATTTGTATCCTCAGCACTATAAAGTAATAATCTTGCTTCCCAATTTAAGACGAGCCCTTTACTGAATCAAGATAAACCGAAAATAATACATCATGGGAGTAAAAATATTAAATAAAAAATGCATTATGTCTCATCAATGTGGAGTCGAAGATACTAGTTTAGAGGATGGACATTAAACGTGGAAGTCACACTGAAAAAAATATTGTCCCTCGTTCCCTAAACCAAAAAAACACTACTGAGCAGATAAAATGCTATTATGATTAAAAAAACGTCTCTTTACTGATATTCAGAGCAGGTCCCATGATTTCTCCATAATCCAAATTCCAAATCCGAATCGGCAAACACAAGCTTCTACAAATTTCCAGCTACCACAAAAACATCATGCGCCAAATTACAAAGAGCGATCTATACATCCTTTTCTATATATATATATATATATATATATATATATATATATATATATATATATATATATATATATATATATATATATATATAAAGCCAAATCCCATTTAAATTCCAAATGAAATAATCATCTCTCATATGCCAAAAGAATCAAACAAACATGATCTCATCTCACTTTTGATTTTAAAAAATTGGAATAATTACGAGATCCCGACCATAGAATTAAAACATAAAACCTCAATTAACGAAAACTTTCCGCGAAACTAAAACAGAAACAAAGAGAGAACCTTGGGTGTCGATTTCGTTGCCGAGGCTGACTTGTGAGAGAAGTATTCTGAGTCGGTGTTAGAGTTGTCGATTTGTTGGGATGGAATTAATATTTATTTTTGTCAAATGACTGAAATACCCTTTCAATAAAAAATTTCATTTAAATGATAGATTTTTAATCATAAATTTCGGTCATAAAATAATGACAGAAACTAATTTTTCATGGTAAAAATTTGTATGAGACAGTCTCACAGATTTTATTTTTGTGAGATAGATATCTGATTTGTAGATAAATCTTCTTCTGGGCTAGACAATCTCATAGGTCTATATGGACTATGGTCATCCAAATGGAACATGGCAACTCCAAAAATATTCTTTAACATGTCCCCCGAGACTGCTTGCTCCAGCTCTTTGTATAAACTTGGGCATAGAAGATATGGAACGTAGAGATTGGTTGCATCTTGTTGCAGTCCACTGTGATGCATGGCTGTTGTCTGTAGCTTTTTTCCATGCCACGAGTATCGATTTGATAGCTCTGAAAGGTAAATATAGTATGTTTGTAATACTTTCCCCAATGTTTTTTTCTATCACAATGCGCCAGAAACTTCTTCTTTTGATTATCTTTTACTTTATGTGATAGTATATTCATATTGGCAGAAAGAGACTTCTTGCCGAGATCAATACTTTCGCGACTATAGTGGAGGTTGTGAGAAAAGGCCAGAACGGCAATTAACAAGATGACGATGAGCAACATGAAGCTGAACAAGATGACAAAGAAGAAGATGAACAAGAAGATCTTATTTGTCAAACTTGTGGACTCGTCAAGTTTAACAAGAATGAATTTTGGATCTACTGTGTCACGTGCACAGGATGGTATCACGGTGCATGCGAGCTCGTATCACGTTCTGATGCAGAAAATATCTTTTCTTATGAATGTCTTGCTTGCAGGGAAACATGAACTTGAGAGTACATGCCCCACCCCATATTTTTCATTCATGATAGATCTTTGTACATTTTGCACCGAATAATCATTTTTTGACACAAACTGTGGTATAGATTTCTGTATGACAATGGTCTAATGCATTTTTTTATGGATTGTTGTTGATTCTACAAATTACCGAATAAAGGCCATGTTTACAATCTTTTACATATCAAGTTTAAATTTTCATTCAAAAAATAATAATTAAAGTAATAAAATGGGTTATTGTGAAAAATAAAAGTAGGACAACGTCATGCATAATTTTCAAGTCTGAAAAGAAGAGCGTCAATCAAGAAATAGGTGAATCTCAGGGATTCCTCAAGAAATCAATCAATCATCTTCCAAGAAAAAATGGGCGACACGAGTGTTACTGTTGAATCAATGGTGAACGAATTTTTCGGACGAAGAATGGACATCATCCAAGCACTAACTGTTGGTAATTTCATTTTCTACTTTGTTCATTGATTAGAGTTCATAAACGAAAGAGAAATACGTTTAGGGGACTTTCCTTTGTCAAGTTCTCCACTTAAGCCACTCATTTGGAACCCGAACACCCATATGCAATGTTCACTTCCACCAAGTGGTATTATCATGCACTACAAAAAACTGTTCATTTATCGACGATTTTGAACCGTCGCTAAATTGTATTTTGCCACGTTTTACGACGTGTCTGTTAACAGTCGCTATTTTTAAGACGGTTTTTGACGAAACTAGAGACGGTTTTTGATGAAACCGTCGTTAAATTAAATTTACCCACGGTTTTAAAACCATGGACAATTTAGCGACGGTTTTTGAACAAACTGTAGCTAAAAATAGCAACTGAATTAAAAAAAAAAACTTTCGTTAAATTACCAACGGTTCTTAATTCCGTCGTTATTTAGCCACATATTTTCAAAATCATCTCATAAATTCAATTAGCGACAGTTTTGACAATAATTATGTCGCTAAATGCGACAGAAATATTTGAGGTTAATTTCATCGTTATTTCAAATGAGCGACGGTTTTAAAAAAATTGGCACTGATTAGCCACGGTTTCTCCAAACACCGTCGCTAATTGCCTATATACACCCCCCCATTTCTTTCATTTTTTCCAGCGATTTTCCCCTTTTCTCTCGAGTAAGGGCGATTTTTTGTATTTTTTCCCTTCTCAAATCTCTTGATTTCTAACTACTATAAATCATTTAATTTTGCAGAATAATGTGACTTCTAATTACTAATAATCCTCCGATCGATCATATTTATCTCATTTTATATATCTAATGATTTCAAGATAAATCTTCTTCTGAGCTAGACAATCCCGTAGGTCTATATGGTCATCCAAATGGAATATGGCAACTCCAAAAAGATTCTTTAACATGTCCCCCGAGACTGCTTGCTCCAGCTCTTGGTATAAACTTAGGCATAGAAGATATGGAACGTAGAGATTGGTTGCATCTTGTTGCAGTCCACTGTGATGCATGGCTGTTGTCTGTAGCTTTTTCCATGCCACAAGTAATCGATTTGATAAGTCTGAAAGGTAAATATAGTATGTTTGTAATACTTTCCCCAATGTTTTTTTTCTATCACAATGCGCCAGAAACTTCTTCTTTTGATTATCTTTTACTTTATGTGATAGTATATTCATATTGGCAGAAAGAGACTTCTTGCCGAGATCAATACTTTCGCGACTATAGTGGAGGTTGTGAGAAAAGGCCAGAACGAAAATTAACAAGATGACGATGAGCAAAATGAAGCTGAACAAGATGACGAAGAAGAAGATGAACAAGAAGATCTTACATATCCTCTTCCTTCCCTTTTTTAAGCATCAGTATCTTCTAGTCTCCTTTGTCTTCACCAACGTCGCATGTCTCCATCATTTAGTTAGTTTTTATAGTTCGAGTTCCTAATTATCTTTACAACCCGAATATCTACACATCTCAAACAACCTTCATGAGCGGAGACCATTTTTACATTGCTTTTTCCCCTCATATTGGCTTCTTAACTTCACATTTCAGACAATTATCAAAATTTTAATCCTTTTCAATTAGGGACAGTGTTCTACAGGTTTAGATAGTGTCGTAGGTCTCTTTTGTTTTCTAAAATAATGTTACTTCTAATTACTAATAATCCTTCGATCAATCATATTTCTCTCATTTTATATATCTAATGATTTGTAGATAAATCTTCTTCTGGGCTAGACAATCTCGTAGGTCTATATGGTCATCCAAATGGAACATGGCAACTCCAAAAATATTCTTTAACATATCCCCCGAGACTGCTTGCTCCAGCTCTTGGTATAAACTTGGGCATAAAAGATATGGAACGTAGAGATTGGTTGCATCTTGTTGCAGTCCACTGTGATGCACGGCTGTAATTTGGGACAATGTTCTACAGTTTTAGATAGTGTCGTAGGTCTAATGATATCATATTAGTGCATTGGTTTGAAGTGCTTTTGTTTTTTAAAATAATGTGACTTCTAATTACTAATAATCCTTCGATCAATTATATTTCTCTCATTTTATATATCTAATGATTTGTAGATAAATCTTCTTCTGGGCTAGACAATCCCGTAGGTCTATATGGTCATCCAAATGGAACATGGCAACCCCAAAAATATTCTTTAACATGTCCCCCGAGACTGCTTGCTCTAGCTCTTGGTATAAACTTGGGCATAGAAGATATGAAACGTAGAGATTTGTTGCATCTTGTTGCAGTCCACTGTGATACATGGCTGCAATTTGGGACAGTGTTCTACAGTTTTAGATAGTGTCGTAGGTATAATGATATCATATTAGTGCATTGGTTTGAGGTGCTTTTGCTTACTAAAATAATGCGACTTCTAATTACTAATAATCCTTCGATCAATCATATTTCTCTCATTTTATATATCTAATGATTTGTAGATAAATCTTCTTCTGGGCTAGACAATCCCGTAGGTCTATATAGTCATCCAAATGGAACATGGCAACTCCAAAAATATTCTTTAACATGTCCCCCGAGACTGGTTGCTCCAGCTCTTGGTATAAACTTGGGCATAGAAGATATGAAACGTAGAGATTGGTTGCATGTTGTTGCAGTCCACTGTGAAGCATGGCTGCAATTTGGGACAGTGTTCTACAGTTTTAGATAGTGTCGTAGGTCTAATGATATCATATTAGTGCATTGGTTTGAGGTGCTTTTGTTTTCTAAAATAATGTGATTTCTAATTACTAATAATCCTTCGATCAATCATATTTCTCTCATTTTATATATCTAATGATTTGTAGATATATCTTGTTCTGGGCTAGACAATCCCGTAGGTCTATATGGTCATCCAAATGGAACATGGCAACTCCAAAAATATTCTTTAACATGTCCCCCGAGACTGTTTGCTCCAGCTCTTGGTATAAACTTTGGCATAGAAGATATGAAACGTAGAGATTGGTTGCATCTTGTTGCATTCCACTTTGATGCATGGCTGCAATTTGGGACAGTGTTCTACAGTTTTAGATAGTGTCGTAGGTCTAATGATATCATATTAGTGCATTGTTTCGAGGTGCTTTTGATTTTTAAAATAATGTGACTTCTAATTACTAATAATCCTTCGATCAATCATATTTCTCTCATTTTACATATCTAATGATTTGTAGATAAATCTTCTTCTGGGCTAGACAATCCCGTAGGTCTATATGGTCATCCAAATGGAACATGGCAACCCCAAAAATATTCTTTAACATGTCCCCGAGACTGCTTGCTCTAGCTCTTGGTATAAACTTGGGCATAGAAGATATGAAACGTAGAGATTGGTTGCATCTTGTTGCAGTCCACTGTGATACATGGCTGCAATTTGGGACATTGTTCTACAGTTTTAGATAGTGTCGTAGGTCTTATGATATCATATTAGTGCATTGGTTTGAGGTGCTTTTGTTTTCTAAAATAATGTGACTTCTAATTACTAATAATCCTTCGATCATTCATATTTCTCTCATTTTATATATCTAATGATTTGTAGATAAATCTTCTTCTGGTCTAGACAATCCCGTAGGTCTATATGGTCATCCAAATGGAACATAGCAACTCCTAAAATATTCTTTAACATGTCCCCCGAGACTGCTTGCTCTAGCTCTTGGTATAAACTTGGGCATTGAAGATATGGAACGTAGAGATTGGTTGTATCTTGTTGCAGTCCACTGTGATGCATGGCTGCAATTTGGGAGAGTGTTCTACAGTTTTAGATAGTGTCGTAGGTCTAATGATATCATATTAGTGCATTGGTTTGAGGTGCTTTTGTTTTTTAAAATAATGTGACTTCTAATTACTAATAATCCTTCGATCAATCATATTTCTCTCATTTTATATATCTAATGATTTGTAGATAAATCTTCTTCTGGGCTAGAGAATCTCGTAGGTCTATATGGTCATCCAAATGGAACATGACAACTCCAAAAATATTCTTTAACATGTCCCCCGGGACTGCTTGCTCCAGCTCTTGGTATAAACTTGGGCATAGAAGATATGGAACGTAGAGATTGGCTGTATCTTGTTGCAGTCCACTGTGATGCATGTCTGCAATTTGGGACAGTGTTCTACAGTTTTAGATAGTGTCGTAGGTCTAATGATATCTTATTAGTGCATTGATTTGAGGTGCTTTTGTTTTCTAAAATAATGTGACTTCTAATTACTAATAATCCTTCGATCAATCATATTTCTCTCATTTTATATATCTAATGATTTGTAGATATATCTTGTTCTGGGCTAGACAATCCCGTAGGTCTATATGGTCATCCAAATCGAACATGTCAACTCCAAAAATATTCTTTAACATGTCCCCCGAGATTGCTTGCTCCAGCTCTTGGTGTAAACTTGGGCATAGAAGATATGGAACGTAGAGATTGGTTGCATATTGTTGCAGTCCACTGTGATGCATGGCTGCAATTTGGGAGAGTGTTCTACAGTTTTAGATAGTTTCGTAGGTCTAATGATATCATATTAGTGCATTGGTTTGAGGTGCTTTTGTTTTTTAAAATAATGTGACTTCTAATTACTAATAATCCTTCGATCAATCATATTTCTCTCATTTTATATATCTAATGATTTGTAGATAAATATTCTTCTGGGCTAGACAATCTCGTAGGTCTATATGGTCATCCAAATGGAACATGGCAACTCCAAAAATATTCTTTAACATGTCCCCCGGGACTGCTTGCTCTAGCTCTTGGTAAAAACTTGGGCATAGAAGATATGGAACGTAGAGATTGGTTGTATCTTGTTGCAGTCCACTGTGATGCATGGCTGCAATTTGGGACAGTGTTCTACAGTTTTAGATAGTGTCGTAGGTCTAATGATATCATATTAGTGCATTGGTTTGAGGTGCTTTTGTTTACTAAAATAATGCGACTTCTAATTACTAATAATCCTTCGATCAATCATATTTCTCTCATTTTATATATCAAATGATTTATAGATAAATCTTCTTCTGGGCTAGACAATCCCGTAGGTCTATATGGTCATCCAAATGGAACATGGCAACTCCAAAAATATTCTTTAACATGTCCCCCGAGACTGCTTGCTCCAGCTCTTGTTATAAACTTGGGCATAGAAGATATGAAACGTAGAGATTGGTTGCATCTTGTTGCAGTCCACTGTGATACATGACTGAAATTTGGGACAGTGTTCTACAGTTTTAGATAGTGTCGTAGGTCTAATGATATCATATTAGTGCATTGGTTTGAGGTGCTTTTGTTTACTAAAATAATGTGATTTCTAATTACTAATAATCCTTCGATCAATCATATTTCTCTCATTTTATATATCTAATGATTTGTAGATAAATCTTATTCTGGGCTAGACAATCCCGTAGGTCTATATGGTCATCCAAATGGAACATGGC
The DNA here is from genome assembly GCF_022965805.1 of Primulina eburnea. Classification (NCBI taxonomy): domain Eukaryota; kingdom Viridiplantae; phylum Streptophyta; class Magnoliopsida; order Lamiales; family Gesneriaceae; genus Primulina; species Primulina eburnea. The sequence continues at coordinate 15,220,627 of NC_133103.1, forward strand.
AACTCCAAAAATATTCTTTAACATGTCCCCCGAGACTGCTTGCTCCAGCTCTTGGTATAAACCTGGGCATAGAAGATATGGAACGTAGAGATTGGTTGCATCTTGTTGCAGTCAACTGTGATGCACGGCTGCAATTTGGGAGAGTGTTTTACAGTTTTAGATAGTGTCGTAGGTCTAATGATATCATATTAGTACATTGGTTTGAGATGCTTTTGTTTTTTAAAATAATGTTACTTCTAATTACTAATAATCCTTCGATCAATCATATTTCTCTCATTTTATATATCTAATGATTTGTAGATAAATCTTCTTCTGGGCTAGACAATCCCGTAGGTCTATATGGTCATCCAAATGGAACATGGCAACTCCAAAAATATTCTTTAACATGTCCCCCGGGACTGCTTGCTCCAGCTCTTGGTATAAACTTGGGCATAGAAGATATAGAACGTAGAGATTGGTTGTATCTTGTTGCAGTCCACTGTGATGCATGGCTGCAATTTGGGACAGTGTTCTACAGTTTTAGATAGTGTCGTAGGTCTAATGATATCTTATTAGTGCATTGATTTGAGGTGCTTTTGTTTTCTAAAATAATGTGACTTCTAATTACTAATAATCCTTCGATCAATCATATTTCTCTCATTTTATATATCTAATGATTTGTAGATATATCTTGTTCTGGGCTAGACAATCCCGTAGGTCTATATGGTCATCCAAATCGAACATGTCAACTCCAAAAATATTCTTTAACATGTCCCCCGAGATTGCTTGCTCCAGCTCTTGGTGTAAACTTGGGCATAGAAGATATGGAACGTAGAGATTGGTTGCATATTGTTGCAGTCCACTGTGATGCATGGCTGCAATTTGGGACAGTGTTCTACAGTTTTAGATAGTGTCGTAGGTCTAATGATATCATATTAGTGCATTGGTTTGAGGTGCTTTTGTTTTTTAAAATAATGTGACTTCTAATTACTAATAATCCTTCGATCAATCATATTTCTCTCATTTTATATATCTAATGATTTGTAGATAAATATTCTTCTGGGCTAGACAATCCCGTAGGTCTATATGGTCATCCAAATGGAACATGGCAACTCCAAAAATATTCTTTAACATGTCCCCCGGGACTGCTTGCTCCAGCTCTTGGTAAAAACTTGGGCATAGAAGATATGGAACGTAGAGATTGGTTGTATCTTGTTGCAGTCCACTGTGATGCATGGCTTCAATTTGGGACAGTGTTCTACAGTTTTAGATAGTGTCGTAGGTATAATGATATCATATTAGTGCATTGGTTTGAGGTGCTTTTGTTTACTAAAATAATGCGACTTCTAATTACTAATAATCCTTCGATCAATCATATTTCTCTCATTTTATATATCTAATGATTTGTAGATAAATCTTCTTCTGGGCTAGACAATCCCGTAGGTCTATATAGTCATCCAAATGGAACATGGCAACTCCAAAAATATTCTTTAACATGTCCCCCGAGACTGGTTGCTCCAGCTCTTGGTATAAACTTGGGCATAGAAGATATGAAACGTAGAGATTGGTTGCATGTTGTTGCAGTCCACTGTGATGCATGGCTGCAATTTGGGACAGTGTTCTACAGTTTTAGATAGTGTCGTAGGTCTAATGATATCATATTAGTGCATTGGTTTGAGGTGCTTTTGTTTTCTAAAATAATGTGACTTCTAATTACTAATAATCCTTCGATCAATCATATTTCTCTCATTTTATATATTTAATGATTTGTAGATAAATATTCTTCTGGGCTAGACAATCCCGTAGGTCTATATGGTCATCCAAATGGAACATGGCAACTCCAAGAATATTCTTTAACATGTCCCCCGGGACTGCTTGCTCCAGCTCTTGGTATAAACTTGGGCATAGAAGATATGGAACGTAGAGATTGGTTGCATCTTGTTGCGGTCCACTGTGATGCATGGCTGCAATTTGGGACAGTGTTCTACAGTTTTAGATAGTGTCGTAGGTCTAATGATATCATATTAGTGCATTGGTTTGAGGTGCTTTTGTTTTCTAAAATAATGTGACTTCTAATTACTAATAATCCTTCGATCAATCATATTTCTCTCATTTTATATATCTAATGATTTGTAGATAAATCTTCTTCTGGGCTAGACAATCCCGTAGGTCTATATGGTCATCCAAATGGAACATGGCAACTCCAAAAATATTCTTTAACATGTCCCCCGAGACTGCTTGCTCCAGCTCTTGGTATAAACTTGGGCATAGAAGATATGAAACGTAGAGATTGGTTGCATCTTGTTGCAGTCCACTGTGATGCATGGCTGCAATTTGGGACAGTGTTCTACAGTTTTAGATAGTGTCGTAGGTCTAATGATATCATATTAGTGCATTGGTTTGAGGTGCTTTTGTTTACTAAAATAATGTGATTTCTAATTACTAATAATCCTTCGATCAATCATATTTCTCTCATTTTATATATCTAATGATTTGTAGATAAATCTTATTCTGGGCTAGACAATCCCGTAGGTCTATATGGTCATCTAAATGGAACATGGCAACTCCAAAAATATTCTTTAACATGTCCCCCGAGACTGCTTGCTCCAGCTCTTGGTATAAACTTGGGCATAGAAGATATGGAACGTAGAGATTGTTTGCATCTTGTTGCAGTCCACTGTGATGCATGGCTGCAATTTGGGAGAGTGTTCTACAGCTTTAGATAGTGTCGTAGGTCTAATGATATCATATTAGTGCATTGGTTTGAGGTGCTTTTGTTTTTTAAAATAATGTGACTTCTAATTACTAATAATCCTTCGATCAATCATATTTCTCTCATTTTATATATCTAATGATTTGTAGATAAATCTTCTTCTGGGCTAGACAATCCCGTAGGTCTATATGGTCATCCAAATGGAACATGGCAACTCCAAAAATATTCTTTAACATGTCCCCCGAGACTGCTTGCTCCAGCTCTTGGTATAAACTTGGGCATATAAGATATGGAACGTAGAGATTGGTTGCATCTTGTTGCAGTCCACTGTTATGCATGGCTGCAATTTGGGACAGTGTTCTACAGTTTTAGATAGTGTCGTAGGTCTAATGATATCATATTAGTGCATTGGTTTGAGGTGCTTTTGTTTTCTAAAATAATGGGACTTCTAATTACTAATAATCCTTTGATCAATCATATTTCTCTCATTTTATATATCTAATGATTTGTAGATAAATCTTCTTCTGGGCTAGACAATCCCGTAGGTCTATATGGTCATCCAAATGGAACATGGCAACTCCAAAAATATTCTTTAACATGTCCCCCGAGACTGCTTGCTCCAGCTCTTGGTATAAACTTGGGCATAGAAGATATGAAACGTAGAGATTGGTTGCATCTTGTTGCAGTCCACTGTGATGCATGGCTGCAATTTGGGACAGTGTTCTACAGTTTTAGATAGTGTCGTAGGTATAATGATATCATATTAGTGCATTGGTTTGAGGTGCTTTTGTTTACTAAAATAATGCGACTTCTAATTACTAATAATCCTTCGTTCAATCATATTTCTCTCATTTTATATATCTAATGATTTGTAGATAAATCTTCTTCTGGGCTAGACAATCCCGTAGGTCTATATAGTCATCCAAATGGAACATGGCAACTCCAAAAATATTCTTTAACATGTCCCCCGAGACTGGTTGCTCCAGCTCTTGGTATAAACTTGGGCATAGAAGATATGAAACGTAGAGATTGGTTGCATGTTGTTGCAGTCCACTGTGATGCATGGCTGCAATTTGGGACAGTGTTCTACAGTCTTAGATAGTGTCGTAGGTCTAATGATATCATATTAGTGCATTGGTTTGAGGTGCTTTTGTTTTCTAAAATAATGTGACTTCTAATTACTAATAATCCTTCGATCAATCATATTTCTCTCATTTTATATATTTAATGATTTGTAGATAAATATTCTTCTGGGCTAGACAATCCCGTAGGTCTATATGGTCATCCAAATGGAACATGGCAACTCCAAGAATATTCTTTAACATGTCCCCCGGGACTGCTTGCTCCAGCTCTTGGTATAAACTTGGGCATAGAAGATATGGAACGTAGAGATTGGTTGCATCTTGTTGCGGTCCACTGTGATGCATGGCTGCAATTTGGGACAGTGTTCTACAGTTTTAGATAGTGTCGTAGGTCTAATGATATCATATTAGTGCATTGGTTTGAGGTGCTTTTGTTTACTAAAATAATGGGACTTCTAATTACTAATAATCCTTCGATCAATCATATTTCTCTCATTTTATATATCTAATGATTTGTAGATAAATCTTATTCTGGGCTAGACAATCCCGTAGGTCTATATGGTCATCCAAATGGAACATGCAACTCCAAAAATATTATTTAACATGTCCCCCGAGACTTCTTGCTCCAGCTCTTGGTATTAACTTGGGCATAGAAGATATGGAACGTAGACATTGGTTGCATCTTGTTGCAGTCCACTGTGATGCATGGCTGCAATTTGGGACAGTGTTCTACAGTTTTAGATAGTGTCGTAGGTATAATGATATCATATTAGTGCATTGGTTTGAGGTGCTTTTGTTTACTAAAATAATGCGACTTCTAATTACTAATAATCCTTCGTTCAATCATATTTCTCTCATTTTATATATCTAATGATTTGTAGATAAATCTTATTCTGGGCTAGACAATCCCGTAGGTCTATATGGTCATCCAAATGGAACATGGCAACTCCAAAAATATTCTTTAACATGTCCCCCGAGACTGCTTGCTCCAGCTCTTGGTATAAACCTGGGCATAGAAGATATGGAACGTAGAGATTGGTTGCATCTTGTTGCAGTCAACTGTGATGCACGGCTGCAATTTGGGAGAGTGTTTTACAGTTTTAGATAGTGTCGTAGGTCTAATGATATCATATTAGTGCATTGGTTTGAGGTGCTTTTGTTTTCTAAAATAATGTGACTTCTAATTACTAATAATCCTTCGATCAATCATATTTCTCTCATTTTATATATTTAATGATTTGTAGATAAATATTCTTCTGGGCTAGACAATCCCGTAGGTCTATATGGTCATCCAAATGGAACATGGCAACTCCAAGAATATTCTTTAACATGTCCCCCGGGACTGCTTGCTCCAGCTCTTGGTATTAACTTGGGCATAGAAGATATGGAACGTAGACATTGGTTGCATCTTGTTGCAGTCCACTGTGATGCATGGCTTCAATTTGGGACAGTGTTCTAAAGTTTTAGATAGTGTCGTAGGTCTAATGATATCATATTAGTGCATTGGTTTGAGGTGCTTTTGTTTTCTAAAATAATGTGACTTCTAATTACTAATAATCCTTCGATCAATCATATTTCTCTCATTTTATATATCTAATGATTTGTAGATAAATCTTCTTCTGGGCTAGACAATCCCGTAGGTCTATATGGTCATCCAAATGGAACATGGCAACTCCAAAAATATTCTTTAACATGTCCCCCGAGACTGCTTGCTCCAGCTCTTGTTATAAACTTGGGCATAGAAGATATGAAACGTAGAGATTGGTTGCATCTTGTTGCGGTCCACTGTGATCCATGACTGAAATTTGGGACAGTGTTCTACAGTTTTAGATAGTGTCGTAGGTCTAATGATATCATATTAGTGCATTGGTTTGAGGTGCTTTTGTTTACTAAAATAATGTGATTTCTAATTACTAATAATCCTTCGATCAATCATATTTCTCTCATTTTATATATCTAATGATTTGTAGATAAATCTTATTCTGGGCTAGACAATCCCGTAGGTCTATATGGTCATCCAAATGGAACATGGCAACTCCAAAAATATTCTTTAACATGTCCCCCGAGACTGCTTGCTCCAGCTCTTGGTATAAACCTGGGCATAGAAGATATGGAACGTAGAGATTGGTTGCATCTTGTTGCAGTCAACTGTGATGCACGGCTGCAATTTGGGAGAGTGTTTTACAGTTTTAGATAGTGTCGTAGGTCTAATGATATCATATTAGTTCATTGGTTTGAGATGCTTTTGTTTTTTAAAATAATGTTACTTCTAATTACTAATAATCCTTCGATCAATCATATTTCTCTCATTTTATATATCTAATGATTTGTAGATAAATCTTCTTCTGGGCTAGACAATCCCGTAGGTCTATATGGTCATCCAAATGGAACATGGCAACTCCAAAAATATTCTTTAACATGTCCCCCGGGACTGCTTGCTCCAGCTCTTGGTATAAACTTGGGCATAGAAGATATGGAACCTAGAGATTGGTTGTATCTTGTTGCAGTCCACTGTGATGCATGGCTGCAATTTGGGACAGTGTTCTACAGTTTTAGATAGTGTCGTAGGTCTAATGATATCATATTAGTGCATTGGTTTGAGGTGCTTTTGTTTTCTAAAATAATGTGACTTCTAATTACTAATAATCCTTCGATCAATCATATTTCTCTCATTTTATATATCTAATGATTTGTAAATAAATCTTCTTCTGGGCTAGACAATCCCGTAGGTCTATATGGTCATCCAAATTTAACATGGCAACTCCAAAAATATTCTTTAACATGTCCCCCGAGACTGCTTGCTCCAGCTCTTGGTATAAACTTGGGCATAGAAGATATGGAACGTAGAGATTGGTTGCATCTTGTTGCGGTCCACTGTGATGCATGGCTGCAATTTGGGACAGTGTTCTACAGTTTTAGATAGTGTCGTAGGTCTAATGATATCATATTAGTGCATTGGTTTGAGGTGCTTTTGTTTACTAAAATAATGGGACTTCTAATTACTAATAATCCTTCGATCAATCATATTTCTCTCATTTTATATATCTAATGATTTGTAGATAAATCTTATTCTGGGCTAGACAATCCCGTAGGTCTATATGGTCATCCAAATGGAACATGCAACTCCAAAAATATTATTTAACATGTCCCCCGAGACTTCTTGCTCCAGCTCTTGGTATTAACTTGGGCATAGAAGATATGGAACGTAGACATTGGTTGCATCTTGTTGCAGTCCACTGTGATGCATGGCTTCAATTTGGGACAGTGTTCTACAGTTTTAGATAGTGTCGTAGGTATAATGATATCATATTAGTGCATTGGTTTGAGGTGCTTTTGTTTACTAAAATAATGCGACTTCTAATTACTAATAATCCTTCGATCAATCATATTTCTCTCATTTTATATATCTAATGATTTGTAGATAAATCTTCTTCTGAGCTAGACAATCCCGTAGGTCTATATAGTCATCCAAATGGAACATGGCAACTCCAAAAATATTCTTTAACATGTCCCCCGAGACTACTTGCTCCAGCACTTGGTATAAACTTGGGCATAGAAGATATGAAACGTAGAGATTGGTTGCATGTTGTTGCAGTCCACTGTGATGCATGGCTGCAATTTGGGACAGTGTTCTACAGTTTTAGATAGTGTCGTAGGTCTAATGATATCATATTAGTGCATTGGTTTGAGGTGCTTTTGTTTTTAAAATAATGTGACTTCTAATTACTAATAATCCTTCGATCAATCATATTTCTATCATTTTATACATTTATTGATTTGTAGATAAATATTCTTCTGGGCTAGACAATCCCGTAGGTCTATATGGTCATCCAAATGGAACATGGCAACTCCAAAAATATTCTTTAACATGTCCCCCGGGACTGCTTGCTCCAGCTCTTGGTATAAACTTGGGCATAGAAGATATGAAACGTAGAGATTGGTTGCATCTTGTTGCAGTCCACTGTGATGCATGGCTGCAATTTGGGACAGTGTTCTACAGTTTTAGATAGTGTCGTAGGTCTAATGATATCATATTAGTGCATTGGTTTCAGGTGCTTTTGTTTTCTAAAATAATGTGACTTCTAATTACTAATAATCCTTCGATCAATCATATTTCTCTCATTTTATATATCTAATGATTTGTAGATAAATCTTCTTCTGGGCTAGACAATCCCGTAGGTCTATATGGTCATCCAAATGGAACATGGCAACTCCAAAAATATTCTTTAACATGTCCCCCGAGACTGCTTGCTCCAGCTCTTGGTATAAACTTGGGCATATAAGATATGGAACGTAGAGATTGGTTGCATCTTGTTGCAGTCCACTGTTATGCATGGCTGCAATTTGGGACAGTGTTCTACAGTTTTAGATAGTGTCGTAGGTCTAATGATATCATATTAGTGCATTGGTTTGAGGTGCTTTTGTTTTCTAAAATAATGGGACTTCTAATTACTAATAATCCTTCGATCAATCATATTTCTCTCATTTTATATATCTAATGATTTGTAGATAAATCTTCTTCTGGGCTAGACAATCCCGTAGGTCTATATGGTCATCCAAATGGAACATGGCAACTCCAAAAATATTCTTTAACATGTCCCCCGGGACTGCTTGCTCCAGCTCTTGGTATAAACTTGGGCATAGAAGATATGGAACGTAGAGATTGGTTGTATCTTGTTGCAGTCCACTGTGATGCATGGCTGCAATTTGGGACAGTGTTCTACAGTTTTAGATAGTGTCGTAGGTCTAATGATATCATATTAGTGCATTGGTTTGAGGTGCTTTTGTTGTCTAAAATAATGTGACTTCTAATTACTAATAATCCTTCGATCAATCATATTTCTCTCATTTTATATATCTAATGATTTGTAAATAAATCTTCTTCTGGGCTAGACAATCCCGTAGGTCTATATGGTCATCCAAATTTAACATGGCAACTCCAAAAATATTCTTTAACATGTCCCCCGAGACTGTTTGCTCCAGCTCTTGGTATAAACTTGGGCATAAAGATATGAAACGTAGAGATTGTTTGCATCTTGTTGCAGTCCACTGTGATGCATGGCTGCAATTTGGGACAGTGTTCTACAGTTTTAGATAGTGTCGTAGGTCTAATGATATCATATTAGTGCATTGGTTTGAGGTGCTTTTGTTTACTAAAATAATGGGACTTCTAATTACTAATAATCCTTCGATCAATCATATTTCTCTCATTTTATATATCTAATGATTTGTAGATAAATCTTATTCTGGGCTAGACAATCCCGTAGGTCTATATGGTCATCCAAATGGAACATGCAACTCCAAAAATATTATTTAACATGTCCCCCGAGACTTCTTGCTCCAGCTCTTGGTATTAACTTGGGCATAGAAGATATGGAACGTAGACATTGGTTGCATCTTGTTGCAGTCCACTGTGATGCATGGCTTCAATTTGGGACAGTGTTCTACAGTTTTAGATAGTGTCGTAGGTATAATGATATCATATTAGTGCATTGGTTTGAGGTGCTTTTGTTTACTAAAATAATGCGACTTCTAATTACTAATAATCCTTCGATCAATCATATTTCTCTCATTTTATATATCTAATGATTTGTAGATAAATCTTCTTCTGAGCTAGACAATCCCGTAGGTCTATATAGTCATCCAAATGGAACATGGCAACTCCAAAAATATTCTTTAACATGTCCCCCGAGACTGCTTGCTCCAGCACTTGGTATAAACTTGGGCATAGAAGATATGAAACGTAGAGATTGGTTGCATGTTGTTGCAGTCCACTGTGATGCATGGCTGCAATTTGGGACAGTGTTCTACAGTTTTAGATAGTGTCGTAGGTCTAATGATATCATATTAGTGCATTGGTTTGAGGTGCTTTTGTTTTTTAAAATAATGTGACTTCTAATTACTAATAATCCTTCGATCAATCATATTTCTATCATTTTATACATTTATTGATTTGTAGATAAATATTCTTCTGGGCTAGACAATCCCGTAGGTCTATATGGTCATCCAAATGGAACATGGCAACTCCAAAAATATTCTTTAACATGTCCCGCGGGACTGCTTGCTCCAGCTCTTAGTATAAACTTGGGCATAGAAGATATGGAACGTAGAGATTGGTTGCATCTTGTTGCAGTCCACTGTGATGCATGGCTGCAATTTGGGACAGTGTTCTACAGTTTTAGATAGTGTCGTAGGTCTAATGATATCATATTAGTGCATTGGTTTCAGGTGCTTTTGTTTTCTAAAATAATGTGACTTTTAATTACTAATAATCCTTCGATCAATCATATTTCTCTCATTTTATATATCTAATGATTTGTAGATAAATCTTCTTCTGAGCTAGACAATCCCGTAGGTCTATATGGTCATCCAAATGGAACATGGCAACTCCAAAAATATTCTTTAACATGTCCCCCGAGACTGCTTGCTCCAGCTCTTGGTATAAACTTGGGCATAGAAGATATGAAACGTAGAGATTGGTTGCATCTTGTTGCAGTCCACTGTGATGCATGGCTTCAATTTGGGACAGTGTTCTACAGTTTTAGATAGTGTCGTAGGTCTAATGATATCATATTAGTGCATTGGTTTGAGGTGCTTTTGTTTACTAAAATAATGTGATTTCTAATTACTAATAATCCTTCGATCAATCATATTTCTCTCATTTTATATATCTAATGATTTGTAGATAAATCTTATTCTGGGCTAGACAATCCCGTAGGTCTATATGGTCATCTAAATGGAACATGGCAACTCCAAAAATATTCTTTAACATGTCCCCCGAGACTGCTTGCTCCAGCTCTTGGTATAAACTTGGGCATAGAAGATATGGAACGTAGAGATTGGTTGCATCTTGTTGCAGTCCACTGTGATGCATGGCTGCAATTTGGGACAGTGTTCTACAGTCTTAGATAGTGTCGTAGGTATAATGATATCATATTAGTGCATTGGTTTGAGGTGCTTTTGTTTACTAAAATAATGCGACTTCTAATTACTAATAATCCTTCGATCAATCATATTTCTCTCATTTTATATATCTAATGATTTGTAGATAAATCTTCTTCTGGGATAGACAATCCCGTAGGTCTATATGGTCATCCAAATGGAACATGGCAACTCCAAAAATATTCTTTAACATGTCCCCCGAGACTGCTTGCTCCAGCTCTTGGTATAAACTTGGGCATATAAGATATGGAACGTAGAGATTGGTTGCATCTTGTTGCAGTGCACTGTGATGCATGGCTGCAATTTGGGACAGTGTTCTACAGTTTTAGATAGTGTCGTAGGTCTAATGATATCATATTAGTGCATTGGTTTGAGGTGCTTTTGTTTACTAAAATAATGTGATTTCTAATTACTAATAATCCTTCGATCAATCATATTTCTCTCATTTTATATATCTAATGATTTGTAGATAAATCTTCTTCTGGGCTAGACAATCCCGTAGGTCTATATGGTCATCCAAATGGAACATGGCAACTCCAAAAATATTCTTTAACATGTCCCCCGAGACTGCTTGCTCCAGCTCTTGGTATAAACTTGGGCATAGAAGATATGGAACGTAGAGATTGGTTGCATCTTGTTGCAGTCCACTGTGATGCATGGCTGCAATTTGGGACAGTGTTCTACAGTTTTAGATAGTGTCGTAGGTATAATGATATCATATTAGTGCATTGGTTTGAGGTGCTTTTGTTTACTAAAATAATGCGACTTCTAATTACTAATAATCCTTCGATCAATCATATTTCTCTCATTTTATATATCTAATGATTTGTAGATAAATCTTCTTCTGGGCTAGACAATCCCGTAGGTCTATATGGTCATCCAAATGGAACATGGCAACTCCAAAAATATTCTTTAACATGTCCCCCGAGACTGCTTGCTCCAGCTCTTGGTATAAACTTGGGCATAGAAGATATGAAACGTAGAGATTGGTTGCATCTTGTTGCAGTCCACTGTGATGCATGGCTGCAATTTGGGACAGTGTTCTACAGTTTTAGATAGTGTCGTAGGTCTAATGATATCATATTAGTGCATTGGTTTGAGGTGCTTTTGTTTACTAAAATAATGTGATTTCTAATTACTAATAATCCTTCGATCAATCATATTTCTCTCATTTTATATATCTAATGATTTGTAGATAAATCTTATTCTGGGCTAGACAATCCCGTAGGTCTATATGGTCATCTAAATGGAACATGGCAACTCCAAAAATATTCTTTAACATGTCCCCCGAGACTGCTTGCTCCAGCTCTTGGTATAAACTTGGGCATAGAAGATATGGAACGTAGAGATTGGTTGCATCTTGTTGCAGTCCACTGTGATGCATGGCTGCAATTTGGGACAGTGTTCTACAGTCTTAGATAGTGTCGTAGGTATAATGATATCATATTAGTGCATTGGTTTTAGGTGCTTTTGTTTACTAAAATAATGCGACTTCTAATTACTAATAATCCTTCGATCAATCATATTTCTCTCATTTTATATATCTAATGATTTGTAGATAAATCTTTTTCTGGGCTAGACAATCCCGTAGGTCTATATGGTCATCCAAATGGAACATGGCAACTCCAAAAATATTCTTTAACATGTCCCCCGAGACTGCTTGCTCCAGCTCTTGGTATAAACTTGGGCATATAAGATATGGAACGTAGAGATTGGTTGCATCTTGTTGCAGTGCACTGTTATGCATGGCTGCAATTTGGGACAGTGTTCTACAGTTTTAGATAGTGTCGTAGGTCTAATGATATCATATTAGTGCATTGGTTTGAGGTGCTTTTGTTTTCTAAAATAATGTGATTTCTAATTACTAATAATCCTTCGATCAATCATATTTCTCTCATTTTATATATCTAATGATTTGTAGATAAATCTTCTTCTGGGCTAGACAATCCCGTAGGTCTATATGGTCATCCAAATGGAACATGGCAACTCCAAAAATATTCTTTAACATGTCCCCCGAGACTGCTTGCTCCAGCTCTTGGTATAAACTTGGGCATAGAAGATATGAAACGTAGAGATTGGTTGCATCTTGTTGCAGTCCACTGTGATGCATGGCTGCAATTTGGGACAGTGTTCTACAGTTTTAGATAGTGTCGTAGGTATAATGATATCATATTAGTGCATTGGTTTGAGGTGCTTTTGTTTACTAAAATAATGCGACTTCTAATTACTAATAATCCTTCGATCAATCATATTTCTCTCATTTTATATATCTAATGATTTGTAGATAAATCTTCTTCTGGGCTAGACAATCCCGTAGGTCTATATGGTCATCCAAATGGAACATGGCAACTCCAAAAATATTCTTTAACATGTCCCCCGAGACTGCTTGCTACAGCTCTTGGTATAAACTTGGGCATAGAAGATATGAAACGTAGAGATTGGTTGCATCTTGTTGCAGTCCACTGTGATGCATGGCTGCAATTTGGGACAGTGTTCTACAGTTTTAGATAGTGTCCTAGGTATAATGATATCATATTAGTGCATTGGTTTGAGGTGCTTTTGTTTACTAAAATAATGCGACTTCTAATTACTAATAATCCTTCGATCAATCATATTTCTCTCATTTTATATATCTAATGATTTGTAGATAAATCTTCTTCTGGGATAGACAATCCCGTAGGTCTATATGGTCATCCAAATGGAACATGGCAACTCCAAAAATATTCTTTAACATGTCCCCCGAGACTGCTTGCTCCAGCTCTTGGTATTAACTTGGGCATAGAAGATATGAAACGTAGAGATTGGTTGCATCTTGTTGCAGTCCACTGTGATGCATGACTGAAATTTGGGACAGTGTTCTACAGTTTTAGATAGTGTCGTAGGTCTAATGATATCATATTAGTGCATTGGTTTGAGGTGCTTTTGTTTACTAAAATAATGTGATTTCTAATTACTAATAATCCTTCGATCAATCATATTTCTCTCATTTTATATATCTAATGATTTGTAGATAAATCTTCTTCTGGGCTAGACAATCCCGTAGGTCTATATGGTCATCCAAATGGAACATGGCAACTCCAAAAATATTCTTTAACATGTCCCCCGGGACTGCTTGCTCCAGCTCTTGGTATAAACTTGGGCATATAAGATATGGAACGTAGAGATTGGCTGCATCTTGTTGCAGTCCACTGTGATGCATGGCTGCAATTTGGGACAGTGTTCTACAGTTTTAGATAGTGTTGTAGGTATAATGATATCATATTAGTGCATTGGTTTGAGGTGCTTTTGTTTACTAAAATAATGCGACTTCTAATTACTAATAATCCTTCGATCAATCATATTTCTCTCATTTTATATATCTAATGATTTGTAGATAAATCTTCTTCTGGGCTAGACAATCCTGTAGGTCTATATGGTCATCCAAATGGAACATGGCAACTCCAAAAATATTCTTTAACATGTCCCCCGAGACTGCTTGCTCCAGCTCTTGGTATAAACTTGGGCATAGAAGATATGAAACGTAGAGATTGGTTGCATCTTGTTGCAGTCCACTGTGATGCATGGCTGCAATTTGGGACAGTGTTCTACAGTTTTAGATAGTGTCGTAGGTATAATGATATCATATTAGTGCATTGGTTTGAGGTGCTTTTGTTTACTAAAATAATGCGACTTCTAATTACTAATAATCCTTCGATCAATCATATTTCTCTCATTTTATATATCTAATGATTTGTAGATAAATCTTCTTCTGGGCTAGACAATCCCGTAGGTCTATATGGTCATCCAAATGGAACATGGCAACTCCAAAAATATTCTTTAACATGTCCCCCGAGACTGCTTGCTCCAGCTCTTGGTATAAACTTGGGCATAGAAGATATGAAACGTAGAGATTGGTTGCATGTTGTTGCAGTCCACTGTGATGCATGGCTGCAATTTGGGACAGTGTTCTACAGTTTTAGATAGTGTCGTAGGTATAATGATATCATATTAGTGCATTGGTTTGAGGTGCTTTTGTTTACTAAAATAATGCGACTTCTAATTACTAATAATCCTTCGATCAATCATATTTCTCTCATTTTATATATCTAATGATTTGTAGATAAATCTTCTTCTGGGCTAGACAATCCCGTAGGTCTATATGGTCATCCAAATGGAACATGGCAACTCCAAAAATATTCTTTAACATGTCCCCCGAGACTGCTTGCTCCAGCTCTTGGTATTAACTTGGGCATAGAAGATATGGAACGTAGAGATTGGTTGCATCTTGTTGCAGTCCACTATAATGCATGGCTACAATTTGGGACAGTGTTCTACAGTTTTAGATAGTGTCGTAGGTCTAATGATATCATATTAGTGCATTGGTTTGAGGTGCTTTTGTTTTCTAAAATAATGTGACTTCTAATTACTAATATCCTTCGATCAATCATATTTCTCTCATTTTATATATCTAATGATTTGTAGATAAATACTCTTCTGGGCTAGACAATCCCGTAGGTCTATATGGTCATCCAAATGGAACATGGCAAATCCAAAAATATTCTTTAACATGTTCCCCGAGACTGCTTGCTCCAGCTCTTGGTATTAACTTGGGCATAGAAGATATGAAACGTAGAGAATTGTTGCATCTTGTTGCAGTCCACAGTGATGCATGGCTTCAATTTGGGACAGTGTTCTACAGTTTTAGATAGTGTCGTAGGTATAATGATATCATATTAGTGCATTTGTTTGAGTTGCTTTTGTTTTCTAAAATAATGTAACTTCTAATTAATAATAATCCTTCGATCAATCATATTTCTCTCATTTTATATATCTAATGATTTGTAGATAAATATTCTTCTGGGCTAGACAATCCCGTAGGTCTATATGGTCATCCAAATGGAACATGGCAACTCCAAAAATATTCTTTAACATGTCCCCCGAGACTGCTTGCTCCAGCTCTTGGTATTAACTTGGGCATAGAAGATATGGAATGTAGAGAATTGTTGCATCTTGTTGCAGTCCACTGTGATGCATGGCTTCAATTTGGGACAGTGTTCTACAGTTTTAGATAGTGTCGTAGGTCTAATGATATCATATTAGTGCATTGGTTTGAGGTGCTTTTGTTTTTTAAAATAATGTGACTTTTAATTACTAATAATCATTCGATCAATCATATTTCTCTCATTTTATATATCTAATGATTTGTAGATAAATCTTCTTCTGAGCTAGACAATCCCGTAGGTCTATATGGTCATCCAAATGGAACATGGCAACTCCAAAAATATTCTTTAACATGTCCCCCGAGACTGCTTGCTCCAGCTCTTGGTATAAACTTGGGCATAGAAGATATGAAACGTAGAGATTGGTTGCATCTTGTTGCAGTCCACTGTGATGCATGGCTTCAATTTGGGACAGTGTTCTACAGTTTTAGATAGTGTCGTAGGTCTAATGATATCATATTAGTGCATTGGTTTGAGGTGCTTTTGTTTACTAAAATAATGTGATTTCTAATTACTAATAATCCTTCGATCAATCATATTTCTCTCATTTTATATATCTAATGATTTGTAGATAAATCTTATTCTGGGCTAGACAATCCCGTAGGTCTATATGGTCATCTAAATGGAACATGGCAACTCCAAAAATATTCTTTAACATGTCCCCCGAGACTGCTTGCTCCAGCTCTTGGTATAAACTTGGGCATAGAAGATATGGAACGTAGAGATTGGTTGCATCTTGTTGCAGTCCACTGTGATTCATGGCTTCAATTTGGGACAGTGTTCTACAGTTTTAGATAGTGTCGTAGGTCTAATGATATCATATTAGTGCATTGGTTTGAGGTGCTTTTGTTTTCTAAAATAATGTGACTTCTAATTACTAATAATCCTTCGATCAATCATATTTCTCTCATTTTATATATCTAATGATTTGTAGATAAATCTTCTTCTAGGCTAGACAATCACGTAGGTCTATATGGTCATCCAAATGGAACATGGCAACTCCAAAAATATTCTTTAACATGTCCCCCGAGACTGCTTGCTCCAGCTCTTGGTATTAACTTGGGCATAGAAGATATGGAAAGTAGAGATTGGTTGCATCTTGTTGCAGTCAACTGTGATGCATAGCTGCAATTTGGGAGAGTGTTCTACAGCTTTAGATAGTGTCGTAGATCTAATGATATCATATTAGTGCATTGGTTTGAGGTGCTTTTGTTTTTTAAAATAATGTGACTTCTAATTACTAATAATCCTTTGATCAATCATATTTCTCTCATTTTATATATATAATGATTTGTAGATAAATATTCTTCTCGGCTAGACAATCCCGTAGGTCTATATGGTCATCCAAATAGAACATGGCAACTCCAAAAATATTCTTTAACATGTCCCCCGAGACTGCTTGCTCCAGCTCTTGGTATTAACTTGGGCATAGAAGATATGGAATGTAGAGAATTGTTGCATCTTGTTGCAGTCCACTGTGATGCATGTCTTCAATTTGGGACAGTGTTCTACAGTTTTAGATAGTGTCGTAGGTCTAATGATATCATATTAGTGCATTGGTTTGAGGTGCTTTTGTTTTCTAAAATAATGTGACTTCTAATTACTAATAATCCTTCGATCAATCATATTTCTCTCATTTTATATATCTAATGATTTGTAGATAAATCTTCTTCTGGGCTAGACAATCCCGTAGGTCTATATGGTCATCCAAATGGAACATGGCAACTCCAAAAATATACTTTAACATGTCCCCCGGGACTGCTTGCTCCAGCTCTTGGTATAAACTTGGGCATAGAAGATATGGAACGTAGAGATTGGTTGCATCTTGTTGCAGTCCACTGTGATGCATGGCTGTAATTTGGGACAGTGTTCTACAGTTTTAGATAGTGTCGTAGGTCTAATGATATCATATTAGTGCATTGGTTTCAGGTGCTTTTGTTTACTAAAATAATGCGACTTCTAATTACTAATAATCCTTCGATCAATCATATTTCTCTCATTTTATATATCTAATGATTTGTAGATAAATCTTCTTCTGGGCTAGACAATCCCGTAGGTCTATATGGTCATCCAAATGGAACATGGCAACTCCAAAAATATTCTTTAACATGTCCCCCGAGACTGCTTGCTCCAGCTCTTGGTATAAACTTGGGCATAGAAGATATGAAACGTAGAGATTGGTTGCATGTTGTTGCAGTCCACTGTGATGCATGGCTGCAATTTGGGACAGTGTTCTACAGCTTTAGATAGTGTCGTAGGTCTAATGATATCATATTAGTGCATTGGTTTGAGGTGCTTTTGTTTTTAAAATAATGTGACTTCTAATTACTAATAATCCTTCGATCAATCATATTTCTCTCATTTTATATATCTAATGATTTGTAGATAAATCTTCTTCTGGGCTAGACAATCCCGTAGGTCTATATGGTCATCCAAATGGAACATTGCAACTCCAAAAATATTCTTTAACATGTCCCCCGAGACTGCTTGCTCCAGCTCTTGGTATAAACTTGGGCATAGAAGATATGGAACGTAGAGATTGGTTGCATCTTGTTGCAGTCCACTGTTATGCATGGCTGTAATTTGGGACAGTGTTCTACAGTTTTAGATAGTGTCGTAGGTCTAATGATATCATATTAGTGCATTGGTTTGAGGTGCTTTTGTTTACTAAAATAATGCGACTTCTAATTACTAATAATCCTTCGATCAATCATATTTCTCTCATTTTATATATCTAATGATTTGTAGATAAATCTTCTTCTGGGCTAGACAATCCCGTAGGTCTATATGGTCATCCAAATGGAACATGGCAACTCCAAAAATATTCTTTAACATGTCCCCCGAGACTGCTTGCTCCAGCTCTTGGTATAAACTTGGGCATAGAAGATATGAAACGTAGAGATTGGTTGCATGTTGTTGCAGTCCACTGTGATGCATGGCTGCAATTTGGGACAGTGTTCTACAGTTTTAGATAGTGTCGTAGGTATAATGATATCATATTAGTGCATTGGTTTGAGGTGCTTTTGTTTACTAAAATAATGCGACTTCTAATTACTAATAATCCTTCGATCAATCATATTTCTCTCATTTTATATATCTAATGATTTGTAGATAAATCTTCTTCTGGGCTAGACAATCCCGTAGGTCTATATGGTCATCCAAATGGAACATGGCAACTCCAAAAATATTCTTTAACATGTCCCCCGAGACTGCTTGCTCCAGCTCTTGGTATAAACTTGGGCATAGAAGATATGAAACGTAGAGATTGGTTGCATGTTGTTGCAGTCCACTGTGATGCATGACTGCAATTTGGGACAGTGTTCTACAGTTTTAGATAGTGTCGTAGGTATAATGATATCATATTAGTGCATTGGTTTGAGGTGCTTTTGTTTACTAAAATAATGCGACTTCTAATTACTAATAATCCTTCGATCAATCATATTTCTCTCATTTTATATATCTAATGATTTGTAGATAAATCTTCTTCTGGGATAGACAATCCCGTAGGTCTATATGGTCATCCAAATGGAACATGGCAACTCCAAAAATATTCTTTAACATGTCCCCCGAGACTGCTTGCTCCAGCTCTTGGTATTAACTTGGGCATAGAAGATATGAAACGTAGAGATTGGTTGCATCTTGTTGCAGTCCACTGTGATGCATGACTGAAATTTGGGACAGTGTTCTACAGTTTTAGATAGTGTCGTAGGTCTAATGATATCATATTAGTGCATTGGTTTGAGGTGCTTTTGTTTACTAAAATAATGTGATTTCTAATTACTAATAATCCTTCGATCAATCATATTTCTCTCATTTTATATATCTAATGATTTGTAGATAAATCTTATTCTGGGCTAGACAATCCCGTAGGTCTATATGGTCATCCAAATGGAACATGGCAACTCCAAAAATATTCTTTAACATGTCCCCCGAGACTGCTTGCTCCAACTCTTGGTATAAACCTGGGCATAGAAGATATGGAACGTAGAGATTGGTTGCATCTTGTTGCAGTCAACTGTGATGCATGGCTGCAATTTGGGAGAGTGTTCTACAGTTTTAGATAGTGTCGTAGGTATAATGATATCATATTAGTACATTGGTTTGAGATGATTTTGTTTTTTAAAATAATGTTACTTCTAATTACTAATAATCTTTCGATCAATCATATTTCTCTCATTTTATATATCTAATGATTTGTAGATAAATCTTATTCTGGGCTAGACAATCCCGTAGGTCTATATGGTCATCCAAATGGAACATGGCAACTCCAAAAATATTCTTTAACATGTCCCCCGGGACTGCTTGCTCCAGCTCTTGGTATAAACTTGGGCATATAAGATATGGAACGTAGAGATTGGCTGCATCTTGTTGCAGTTCACTGTTACGCATGGCTGCAATTTGGGACAGTGTTCTACAGTTTTAGATAGTGTCGTAGGTCTAATGATATCATATTAGTGCATTGGTTTGAGGTGCTTTTGTTTTCTAAAATAATGTGACTTCTAATTACTAATAATCCTTCGATCAATCATATTTCTCTCATTTTATATATCTAATGATTTGTAGATAAATTTTCTTCTGGGCTAGACAATCCCGTAGGTCTATATGGTCATCCAAATGGAACATGGCAACTCCAAAAATATTCTTTAACATGTCCCCCGAGACTTCTTGCTCCAGCTCTTGGTATAAACTTGGGCATAGAAGATATGAAACGTAGAGATTGGTTGCATCTTGTTGCAGTCCATTGTGATGCATGGCTTCAATTTGGGACAATGTTCTACAGTTTTAGATAGTGTCGTAGGTCTAATGATATCATATTAGTGCATTTGTTTGAGTTGCTTTTGTTTTCTAAAATAATGTCACTTCTAAT
Organism: Primulina eburnea; assembly: GCF_022965805.1. Lineage (NCBI taxonomy): Eukaryota > Viridiplantae > Streptophyta > Magnoliopsida > Lamiales > Gesneriaceae > Primulina > Primulina eburnea. The sequence goes on from NC_133103.1 coordinate 15,241,189, forward strand.
TAATAATAATCCTTCGATCAATCATATTTCTCTCATTTTATATATCTAATGATTTGTAGATAAATCTTCTTCTGGGCTAGAGAATCTCGTAGGTCTATATGGTCATCCAAATGGAACATGACAACTCCAAAAATATTCTTTAACATGTCCCCCGGGACTGCTTGCTCCAGCTCTTGGTATAAACTTGGGCATATAAGATATGGAACGTAGAGATTGGCTGCATCTTGTTGCAGTTCACTGTTACGCATGGCTGCAATTTGGGACAGTGTTCTACAGTTTTAGATAGTGTCGTAGGTCTAATGATATCATATTAGTGCATTGGTTTGAGGTGCTTTTGTTTTCTAAAATAATGTGACTTCTAATTACTAATAATCCTTCGATCAATCATATTTCTCTCATTTTATATATCTAATGATTTGTAGATAAATATTCTTCTGGGCTAAACAATCCCGTAGGTCTATATGGTCATCCAAATGGAACATGGCAACTCCAAAAATATTCTTTAACATGTCCCCCGAGACTGCTTGCTCCAGCTCTTGGTATTAACTTGGGCATAGAAGATATGGAATGTCGAGAATTGTTGCATCTTGTTGCAGTCCACTGTGATGCATGGCTTCAATTTGGGACAGTGTTCTACAGTTTTAGATAGTGTCGTAGGTCTAATGATATCATATTAGTGCATTGGTTTGAGGTGCTTTTGTTTTTTAAAATAATGTGACTTCTAATTACTAATAATCATTCGATCAATCATATTTCTCTCATTTTATATATCTAATGATTTGTAGATAAATCTTATTCTGGGCTAGACAATCCCGTAGGTCTATATGGTCATCCAAATGGAACATGGCAACTCCAAAAATATTCTTTAACATGTCCCCCGAGACTGCTTGCTCCAGCTTTTGGTATTAACTTGGGCATAGAAGATTTGGAACGTAGAGATTGGTTGCATCTTGTTGCAGTCCACTGTGATGCATGACTGAAATTTGGGACAGTGTTCTACAGTTTTAGATAGTGTCGTAGGTCTAATGATATCATATTAGTGCATTGGTTTGAGGTTCTTTTGTTTACTAAAATAATGTGATTTCTAATTACTAATAATCCTTCGATCAATCATATTTTTCTCATTTTATATATCTAATGATTTGTAGATAAATCTTATTCTGGGCTAGACAATCCCGTAGGTCTATATGGTCATCCAAATGGAACATGGCAACTCCAAAAATATTCTTTAACATGTCCCCCGGGACTGCTTGCTCCAGCTCTTTGTATAAACTTGGGCATAGAAGATATGGAACGTAGAGATTGGTTGCATCTTGTTGCAGTCCACTGTGATGCATGGCAGCAATTTGGGACAGTGTTCTACAGTTTTAGATAGTGTCGTAGGTCTAATGATATCATATTAGTGCATTGGTTTGAGGTGCTTTTGTTTTCTAAAATAATGTGACTTCTAATTACTAATAATCCTTCGATCAATCATATTTCTCTCATTTTATATATCTAATGATTTGTAGATAAATCTTCTTCTGTGCTAGACAAACCCGTAGGTCTATATGGTCATCCAAATGGAACATGGCAACTCCAAAAATATTCTTTAACATGTCCCCCGAGACTGCTTGCTCCAGCTCTTGGTATTAACTTGGGCATAGAAGATATGGAACGTAGAGATTGGTTGCATCTTGTTGCAGTCAACTGTGATGCATGGCTGCAATTTGGGAGAGTGTTCTACAGCTTTAGATAGTGTCGGAGGTCTAATGATATCATATTAGTGCATTGGTTTGAGGTGCTTTTGTTTTTTAAAATAATGTGACTTCTAATTACTAATAATCCTTCGATCAATCATATTTCTCTCATTTTATATATCTAATGATTTGTAGATAAATATTCTTCTGGACTAGACAATCCCGTAGGTCTATATGGTCATCCAAATGGAACATGGCAACTCCAAAAATATTCTTTAACATGTCCCCCGAGACTGCTTGCTCCAGCTCTTGGTATTAACTTGGGCATAGAAGATATGGAATGTAGAGAATTGTTGCATCTTGTTGCAGTCCACTGTGATGCATGGCTTCAATTTGGGACAGTGTTCTACAGTTTTAGATAGTGTCGTAGGTCTAATGATATCATATTAGTGCATTGGTTTGAGGTGCTTTTGTTTTTTAAAATAATGTGACTTCTAATTACTAATAATTCTTCGATCAATCATATTTCTCTCATTTTATATATCTAATGATTTGTAGATAAATCTTATTCTGGGCTAGACAATCCCGTAGGTCTATATGGTCATCCAAATGGAACATGGCAACTCCAAAAATATTATTTAACATGTCCCCCGAGACTTCTTGCTCCAGCTCTTGGTATTAACTTGGGCATAGAAGATATGGAACGTAGAGATTGGTTGCATCTTGTTGCAGTCCACTGTGATGCATGGCTTCAATTTGGGACAGTGTTCTACAGTTTTAGATAGTGTCGTAGGTCTAATGATATCATATTAGTGCATTGGTTTGAGGTGCTTTTGTTTTCTAAAATAATGTGACTTCTAATTACTAATAATCCTTCGATCAATCATATTTCTCTCATTTTATATATCTAATGATTTGTAGATAAATATTCTTCTGGGCTAGACAATCCCGTAGGTCTATATGGTCATCCAAATGGAACATGGCAACTCCAAAAATATTCTTTAACATGTCCCCCGGGACTGCTTGCTCCAGCTCTTGGTATAAACTTGGGCATAGAAGATATGGAACGTAGAGATTGGTTGCATCTTGTTGCAGTCCACTGTGATGCATGGCAGCAATTTGGGACAGTGTTCTACAGTTTTAGATAGTGTCGTAGGTCTAATGATATCATATTAGTGCATTGGTTTGAGGTGCTTTTGTTTTCTAAAATAATGTGACTTCTATATGGTCATCCAAATGGAACATGGCAACTCCAAAAATATTCTTTAACATGTCCACCGAGACTGCTTGCTCCAGCTCTTGGTATAATCTTGGGCATAGAAGATATGAAACGTAGAGATTGGTTGCATCTTGTTGCAGTCCACTGTGATGCATGGCTGCAATTTGGGACAGTGTTCTACAGTTTTAGATAGTGTCGTAGGTCTAATGATATCATATTAGTGCATTGGTTTGAGGTGCTTTTGTTTACTAAAATAATGTGATTTCTAATTACTAATAATCCTTCGATCAATCATATTTTTCTCATTTTATATATCTAATGATTTGTAGATAAATCTTATTCTGGGCTAGACAATCCCGTAGGTCTATATGGTCATCCAAATGGAACATGGCAACTCCAAAAATATTCTTTAACATGTCCCCCGGGACTGCTTGCTCCAGCTCTTGGTATAAACTTGGGCATAGAAGATATGGAACGTAGAGATTGGTTGCATCTTGTTGCAGTCCACTGTGATGCATGGCAGCAATTTGGTACAGTGTTCTACAGTTTTAGATAGTGTCGTAGGTCTAATGATATCATATTAGTTCATTGGTTTGAGGTGCTTTTGTTTTCTAAAATAATGTGACTTCTAATTACTAATAATCCTTCGATCAATCATATTTCTCTCATTTTATATATCTAATGATTTGTAGATAAATCTTCTTCTGTGCTAGACAATCCCGTAGGTCTATATGGTCATCCAAATGGAACATGGCAACTCCAAAAATATTCTTTAACATGTCCCCCGAGACTGCTTGCTCCAGCTCTTGGTATAAACTTGGGCATAGAAGATATGAAACGTAGAGATTGGTTGCATCTTGTTGCAGTCCACTGTGATGCATGGCTGCAATTTGGGACAGTGTTCTACAGTTTTAGATAGTGTCGTAGGTCTAATGATATCATATTAGTGCATTGGTTTGAGGTGCTTTTGTTTACTAAAATAATGTGATTTCTAATTACTAATAATCCTTCGATCAATCATATTTTTCTCATTTTATATATCTAATGATTTGTAGATAAATCTTATTCTGGGCTAGACAATCCCGTAGGTCTATATGATCATCCAAATGGAACATGGCAACTCCAAAAATATTCTTTAACATGTCCCCCGGGACTTCTTGCTCCAGCTCTTGGTATAAACTTGGGCATAGAAGATATGAAACGTAGAGATTGGTTGCATCTTGTTGCAGTCCACTGTGATGCATGGCTGCAATTTGGGACAGTGTTCTACAGTTTTAGATAGTGTCGTAGGTCTAATGATATTATATAATGCATTGGTTTGAGGTGCTTTTGTTTTCTAAAATAATGTGACTTCTAATTACTAATAATCCTTCGATCAATCATATTTCTCTCATTTTATATATCTAATGATTTGTAGATAAATCTTCTTCTGGGCTAGACAACCCGTAGGTCTATATGGTCATCCAAATGGAACATGGCAACTCCAAAAATATTCTTTAACATGTCCCCCGAGACTGCTTGCTCCAGCTCTTGGTATAAACTTGGGCATAGAAGATATGAAACGTAGAGATTGGTTGCATCTTGTTGCAGTCCACTGTGATGCATGGCTACAATTTGGGACAGTGTTCTACAGTTTTAGATAGTGTCGTAGGTCTAATGATATCATATTAGTGCATTGGTTTGAGGTGCTTTTGTTTACTAAAATAATGTGATTTCTAATTACTAATAATCCTTCGATCAATCATATTTCTCTCATTTTATATATCTAATGATTTGTAGATAAATCTTATTCTGAGCTAGACAATCCCGTAGGTCTATATGGTCATCCAAATGGAACATGGCAACTCCAAAAATATTCTTTAACATGTCCCCTGAGACTGCTTGCTCCAGCTCTTGGTATAAACTTGGGCATAGAAGATATGGAACGTAGAGATTGGTTGCATCTTGTTGCAGTCCACTGTGATGTGTAGCTTTTTTCCATGCCACAAGTAATCGATTTGATAGGTCTGAAAGGTAAATATAGTATGTTTGTAATACTTTCCCCAATGTTTTTTTCTATCACAATGCGCCAGAAACTTCTTCTTTTGATTATCATTTACTTTATGTGATGGTATATTCATATTGGTAGAAAGAGACTTCTTGGCGAGATCAATACTTTCGCGACTATAGTGGAGGTTGTGGGAAAAGGCCAGAACGACAATTAACAAGATGACGATGAGCAAGATGAAGCTGAACAAGATGACGAAGAAGAAGATGAACAAGAAGATCTTATTTGTCAAACTTGTGGACTCGTCAAGTTTAACAAGAATGAATTTTGGATCTACTGTGTCACATGCACAGGATGGTATCACGGTGCATGCGAGCTCGTATCACGTTCTGATGCAGAAAATATCTTTTCTTATGAATGTCTTGCTTGCAGGGAAACATGAACTTGAGAGTACATGCCCCACCCCATATTGTTCATTCATGATAGATCTTTGTACATTTTGCACCGAATAATCATTTTTTGACACAAACTGTGGTATAGATTTTTGTATGACTATGGTCTAATGCATTTTGTTATGGATTGTTGTTAATTCTACAAATTACCAAATAAAGGCCATGTCTACAATCTTTTACATATCAAGTTTAAATTTTCGTTCAAAAAATAATAATTAAAGTAATAAATGGGTTATTGTGAAAAATAAAATTAGGACAACGTCATGCATAATTTCCAAGTCTGAAAAGAAAAGTGCCAATCAAGAAATAGGTGAATCTCAGGGTTTCCTCAAGAAATCGGTCAATCATCTTCCAAGAAAAAATGGGAGACACGAGTGTTACCGTAGAATCAATGGTGGACGAATTTTTTGGACGAAGAACGGACATCATCCAAGCACTAACTGTTGGTAGTTTCATTTTCTACTTTCTTGATTGATTAGAGTTCATAAACGAAAGAGAAATACGTTTGGGGGACTTTCCTTTGTCGAGAGAAATCATCTTCACCCCCTCTTTCGGGACACAGCGTCCTCGCCCATATTTGTCACACCATCCCAAACTCAGGCGGAGTTGCTCTGATACCAAATGTCACGGCCCAACCTAATTGTGATATTCTCCGCTTTGGCTTGAGGCCTTACGGCTTTAAAACGCGTCACAATGGGTTGCTACACGCTCATTTAAATGCCCAACATCTCTCCAATGGTTTAACGATGTGGGATTTCGCCTAAGGGCCTTCATAATATTACGAACTAACTTACTTGTGATATTGTCTGATTTGGCTCGAGACCTCGTGGCTTTAAAATTCATCGCAAGGGGCTGCTACACGCTCATTTAAATACCTAACATCTCTCCCGTGTTTTAGCGATGTGGGATTTCGCCTAAGGGCCTTCACCCGCCCTCTTTCCAGGAATCGGCGTCCTCGCTGAGATTTGCCCCATCATCTCAAACCCACGCGGAGTGGCCCTGATACCAAGTGTCACGGCCCAACCCATTTGTGATATTGTCAGCTTTGGCCCAAACCTCACGGCTTTAAAATGTGTCACAAGGGGTTTTTACACGCTCATTTAAATGTCCAGCATCTCTCTCATGGTTTAGCGATATGGGATTTTGCCTAAAGGCCTTCACCCCCTCTCTTTCGGGACTCAGCGTCCTTGCTGAAGTTTGCCCCACCATCCCAAATCCCGCGGACTCGCTCTGATACCAATTGTCACGGCTCAAACCCACTGGTGATATTGTCTGCTTTGGCCCGAGGCCTCACGGTTTTAAAACGTGTCACAAGGGGTTGCTACACACTCATTTAAATACCCAGCATCTCTCGTGTGGTTTAACGATGTGGGATTTTGCCTAAGGGCCTTCACCCCATTCCCTTTTCGGGACTCAGCGTCCTCGCTGAGGTTTGCCCCCACCATCCCAAACTCACGTAGGATCGCTCTGATACTAAATGTCATGGCTCAACCCACTTGTGATACTGTCCGCTTTGGCCCGAGGCCTCACGGTTTTAAAACACGTCACAAGAGGTTGATACACGCTCATTTAAATGGCCAACATCTCTCCCGTAGTTTAGCGATACGGGATTTCTCCTAAAAGCCTTCACCTACTCCTCTTTCAAAACTCAGCGTCCTCATTAGCAAACCTCAGTGAGGACGTTGAGTCCCGAAAGGGGGTTGAAGGTCCTTAGGCAAAATTTTTCATCGCTAAACCATGAGAGAGATGAACATTTAAATTAACGTTTAGCAATATCTTGTGACGTGTTTTAAAGTCGTGAGGCCTCAGGCCAAAGTGGTTAATATCACAAGTGGGTTGGGCCGTGACATTTGGTATCAGAGCAACGACCCTTAGGTGAAATTCTACATTGCTAAACCACGAGAGAGATGTTGGGCATTTAAATGAGCATGTAGCAACCCCTTGTCACGCGTTTTAAAGCCGTGAGGCCTCGGGCCAAAGCAGACAATATCACAAGTGGATTGAGCCATGAAATTTGGTATCAGAGCGACTCCGCGTGAGTTTGGGAAGGTGTGGCAAAACTCAGCGAGAACGCTGAGTCTCGAAAGGGGGGTGGTGAAGACCCTTAGGCGAAATCCCATATCGCTAAACCACGGGAGAGGTGTTGGCCATTTAATTGAGTGTGTAGTAACCCCTTGGGACATGTTTTAAAGCCGTGAGGCCTCGGTTCAAAGTGGACATATCACAAGTGGGTTGGACAGTGACATTTGGTATCATAACGACTCCACGTGAGTTTGAGATGTTTGGGCAAACCTCAGTGAGGACGCTGAGTTCCGAAAGGGTGGTGAAGGCCCTTAGAAGAAATCTCACATCGCTAAATCACGGTAGAGATGCTGGGCATTTAAATGAGCGTGTAGCAACTCCTTGTGACGCATTTTAAAGTCATGAGGTTTCGGGCCAAAGCTGACAATATCATAAGTAAGTTGGGTCATGACACATTTTCTCCTTCATTTATGAACTCTAATAAATCAATAAAGTAAAAAATGAAATTACCAACCGTTAAAGCTTGGATGATGCTCGTTCTTCGTCTGACAAAGTTGTCCACGATTGATTCCACAGTAACACTTGGGTCTCCCATTTTTTCTTGGAAGATAATCACCCGATTTCTTGAGGAAACCCTGAGATTCACCTATTTCTTGATTGGCTCTCTTCTTTTCTAACTTGGAAATTACGCATGACGTTATCTTACTTTTATTTTTCACAATAACCCATTATATTACTTTAATTATTATTTTTACTATATCTAATAAAATAAAAATGCAATCATAAATTTAAATAAAAAAATATTTTATACAAAATTTAACATATTAATAATTATACTTTATATAATTCTACACATCATATATTAGAAAAGTTTATTAATTAAGGGGGTTTAAAGATTAAGCTAATTAATTAAAAAAATCTGAAATTATAATATAATTAACGCATAATTACCAGTACTTGTTCTACATAAATTGTTTTGAAGTTATATTTAAAATATTTTAAGCAAAATAGATATATTTTGTTAGTTGTAGGCTATACAGGACCCGAGACCCGCCCCATTACCCGTCCAATACACGGACCCGAGACCCGTCCCATGACCCATTTTGTCACATACCAACCCACTTGTGATATTGTCTGCTTGGCCCGAGGCTTCACAGCTTTAAAATGCATAACAACGGATTGCTACACGCTCATTTAAATGTCCAGCATCTCTCTCGTGGTTTAACGATGTGAGATTACACCTAAGGGCCTTCACCTTCCTTTCGAGACTCTGCATCCTCCCTGAGGTTTCCCAACCATCCCAAACTCACGCGGAGTAGCTCTGATACCAAATTTCACGGCTCAACCCATATTGATATTGTCAGCTTCGGCCTGAGACCTCACGGCTTTAAAACGCGTCACAAGGGATTGTTATACGCTTATTTAAATGTCCAACATCTCTCACATGGTTTAGCGATGTAAGATTTCGCCTAAGGGCCTTCACCCTCCCCCCTTTCAAGACTCTGCGTTCTTGCTGAGGCTTTCCCCACCATCCCAAGCTCGCTCTGATAACAAATGTCACGTCTCATTCCACTTGTGATATTGTCCGCTTTGGCTCGAGGGGCTTCACAGTTTTAAAACGTGTCACAAGGGGTTGCTACACACTCTTTTAAATGCCAGCATATCTCCCGTGGTTTAACGATGCGGGATTTTGCCTAAGAGCCTTCACCCCTCTTCCCCTTTCGGGACTCAGCGTCATCGCTGAGGCTTGCCCCACCATCCCAAACTCACGCGGAGTCGCTCTAATACCAAATGTCACGGCCCAACCCACTTGTGATATTGTCGCTTTAGCTCGAGGCTCCACAGTTTTAAAACGCGTCACAAGGGGTTGCTACACGCTCATTCAAATATCTAGTATCTCTCCCATGATTTAGCAATGTGGGATTTGGCCTAAGGGCCTTAAACCCCCCCCTCCCTTCGGAACTCAACGTCCTCATTGGCAAACCTCAAGCGCGTGGACGCCGAGTCCCGAAAGGGGAAGGGGTGAAGGACTTTAGGCGAAATATCTCATCGCTAAAACACGGGAGAGATGATAGGCATTTAAATGAGATTGTAGCAACTTCTTGTGACATGTTTTAAAGCCGTGAGACCTCGGGCCAAAGCAGACAATATCACAATTGGGTTGGGCCGTAACATTTGGTATCAGAGCGATTCCGCGTGAGTTTGGGATGGTGTGACAAATATCGGCGAGGACTCTGAGTCCCGAAAGAGGGGGTGAAGACCCTTAGGCTAAATCTCACATTGCTAAACCACGGGAGAGATACTGGTCATTTAAATGAGGGTGTAACAACCCCTTGTGACTCATTTTAAAGCTGCGAGGTCTCAGGACCAAAGTGGACAATATCACAAGTGGGTTGGGCCATGTCATTTGGTATCATAGCGACTCCGCATGAGTTTGAGATGGTTGGGCAAACCTCAGCGAAGACGTTGAGTCTCGAAAGGGAGGTGAAGGCCCTTAGACGAAATCTCATATCGCTAAACCACGGGAGAGATGCTGGACCTTTAAACGAGCGTGTAGCAATCCCTTGTGACGCGTTTTAAAGCCATGAGGTCTCGGGCCAAAACAGACAATATCACAATTGGGTTGGGCCGTGACATTTGGTATCAGAGCGATTCTGCGTGAGTTTGGGATGGTGTGACAAATATCGGCGAGGACGCTGAGTCCCGAAAGAGGGGATGAAGGCCCTTAGGTGAAATCCCACATTTCTAAATCACGGGAGAGATGATGGACATTTAAATGAGGGTGTAGCAACCCCTTGTGACCCGTTTTAAAAACTCTAGTCCAATCTCAACAAAAATCTTAGAAAATGTTTATGTATCTGAAAATTATTAAATAAATTAATGTTCTGCATGATCATATCTTATTTTGTTTGCAAGTAAATTTAAAATACGCAAGAAACATGGTCCACCATGAATTCAAAAGATTTTGAAACTTGAAGGAGAAAAAACAAAATAAAAATTCGACAAATAGTAATTTTTAGATGATAGAGTAAAAGATATTGATAAATAAATGTGAACAATATTATTCTTTTAAAATAAATGAGATTTTAACAAATTATTTGTTATCTAAAAACTATGCGATCAAAGTAAAATGAATATTAATAATTGTTTTGATCTCAATTAATCTTTTTCTCAATATACAAAATAATAAGTATTTAGGAATATAATTGCAAAGCATAGAGCGTAATTATAGACAAACAAGAATAAAAAAAAATGCGTTAAATATAAAACACAGTAATGACAAAATGTTGAAACCCAGACCAGTATATATCACTTAAAAAACTCCACGTTTTCAAGTTCCAGGCCACGACCCCAATATGGATCCAGGAGATTTTGTTCACATACTGAAGACTGAAGTGAGCTGCAGGTGGGACAAACTTGAATGTTTCTATTGCCGAGTCGAATGAACTTACAAGCTCGCAAGGTTTATAACTGTCTGTTATCCAGTGAAGTACACCATTTAGAAGAGGATAAAATGATTTATGTTTTGGCTTAGAAGCATTTTCAACCCTTCTCCATGAATCTGCACCAAGTGTGTGTGTCAGCTACCATTCTTTTCGATTCTGCAGAAGTCACGTTGTCGATGGACGTAAGGTACATGAAACTGATAACCTTATACTTCTTAGTCTTTCGGCAATATCCTTGTCACGGGCTAGGAACCCTTGTCATTTCGTTGTATATAGGGTTGCACATTGCATACCAGGGCATTGGTGGTGAATCAACATACAAACACAGCAGTCCATTGCATGATCCAACAAAATCAAGTCTTTCGAGACGTGAACCGTATGGAACCTCAAGCTGATATGCAATATGTTTAGTATTAAAAAAGTTATCATCACTGGAGCATAAGGACATACCAACTTCATCGTGATTAAAGGTGACTAGATGAGGAAGCGGAGAATCGCACGATACCCCTAGTTCTCATAATAAAATAGATAGGTTGTCAAAGTAGATGATCTGGACACATGTAATTTCATAAAATAAGGATCTTTGAGAAGGTAGAGAAACATCTTGCAAACACCTCGACATCGTAATATACACTTCAGCGGAAGCCTAGAAAAAATATCAATAATCATATGGCCTGGAAACTCACATATAGGGAAACTTAGTCTACTTATCACCTCCACAGAACTACCACAAGTTTGTTCAACAATCCAGTTGCTCCCTCTTCCCTCACCCTCACTACCCATTAATCGTTTTCTGTGTATCTTGGTTCCGTCTAACTCCATTCCAAGAACTAAACACAGCAGTCTGCACTGTTTTGAGAGAAGAGTATCTGTACCCTCAGCGCTATGAATCTTGCTTCCCAATTTAAGACAAGCCCTTTGACATTTATTGAATCAAGATAAACTGAAAAGAACAAACAATGGGATCAAATATAAGCGAAAATATTACATTAAAAATGCATTCTGTCAGTAATTTGCTCATCAATGTGGAGTCTAAGATACTAGTTTAGAGAATATAGATATCAAAAGTGGAAGCCACACAGACGTCATTCGAACCTCGGGTTTGAACCAAAACAAAAGACTGTGTATAAAACAATGTCAATAAATCTTTCCTATCCTGGGGATTTCTCATTATCTGTCTTCTGGAGTATCCACATATAATTGTGTTTCGTTGTTCTAAATACCCGTAATTTCTGTAAATAAAAAAAAAACATTGCTTTGCTCCTCGTTCCCTAACCTAAAAGAAACACTACCGAGAGCAGATAAATTGTTACTTTGATTTAAAACAAAACCTCTCTTTAGTGAAATTCGAAGCAGGTCCCATAATTTCTCCATAATAAATCCATATCGGCAAACACGAACTTCAACAAATTTCCAGCTACCATAAAAAAATCACGCGCCAAAATACAATGAGCTATCCGTCCATTTCTTTATTAAAAAAAACCCAAATCCCATTTAAATTCAAGTGAAATAATCATCTCTCGTATGCCAAAACAATCAAACACATGATCGCAATCACTTCATCGCAATTCTGATTAAAAAACTAGAATTATCACGAGATCCCGACCATATAATTAAAACATAAAACCTCAATCAAGGAAAAGTTCCGCGAAGCTTGGTTTATTTCATCCTACCTATGTGGGCATTGCTCCCATGATAGGATGATAGGACAAGATTTGTCCATGTATATGTAGGACCCATTTTTTTTTTTTTTGAAATTGTATGTTTGGCAAGATCTTGGCCATTCATCTTCTCATGGAGGCAATACCCACATGGATAGGATCTCATTCGCTTCAACAGAAACCAAGAGAAAATCTTGGTGTCGATTTGGTTGCACACAGTATTTTGAGGCTCGTGAGAGATGTAGACTGAGTAGCGGAGTCGGTGGCAGCAGCGTATTTGGGATGGTATTATAACGGGCTTTTATAAGTGGGCTGGGTGATAATATCGAAAATCTAGTTATATCGATTAAAAATCTATTGATCCATCAAAATTTTAGAAGAATATAGATTTAAGATAAACCAATATTAATTTGAAGCCGATTTAGCATTTGTTTATTGATTCAGAAAACTACTATTTGATTTCAATTATAAAAATATGTTTTTTTACTAAAAGACAAAAAACTTGTGTGAAACGATCTCACATGTCGTATTTTGTGAGACAGATATCTTATTTGGATCATTCATGAAAAAATATTACTTTTGTCCTAAGAGTATTACTTTTTATTGTGAATACCGGTAGGATTGACCCATCTCACAGATAAAAATTTGTCACAATAAAACTACTTATTCGTGAGAAGACTATCTACGCCGCTTATTTTTTAATTTTTCAAAAAACATTAAAATATATTATTTTTACTTTAAATAATATATTTAATTCTAAGCGAACTCAAACTCCTATCAACATGGGGAGGATCAGCATCAGGAGCTTAACAAAAAGTCTGAGGCGAGCTTGAACTCGTTTAACTTTGAGCCGCAATTGAGCCCTTCGACATGCTTTTAGACTCTGAATTTCAAAAATTTATCATGCCTGAGTAATAAAAGAAAACCAGGAAATCTAAAATAGTGCAAAGGCAAGTATCCAATTGAGTTGGGATAAAATAAAGTTCTATCAATTGACGTACAGATACAGAACATGGAAAAGGAAGAAAAAGATTGAATAAATGGTCCAAAATGCGTATTAGTTGGGCTAAAAGAAGCAGAAGGCATTAAAAAATGAAACTTCACGACTTGTATCAATGTCTCTCTATCTTGCCTTCAGGCAAAGCAGCGTTTTCATGCAAAAACTTTGTTTTTTGAATCAACGATACTTCTTTTGTCAGACATGATTCTCTCTGTCACTCTTCCAGAGTTTTGTGTATTCTTGCTGATAATGCTTCTACTTCCAGAGTTTCTCGCCACACTTCGCTGCATTATACGGACTGGAATTCCACCCAAATCGAAGTCTTCCTTGAGTGATTTGGTCAAGAATCTCAGCTCTGTATCTGACAATTGAATCTTTCCACTCATAAATGCTACAAAAGTAGGCGGCCGAGCCTTCACCTGAGTGAAATACTTTATCTTCGGTTGGGACGAACTGTCTTTCCAAGAATGCCGACTCATAACCTACCCATGAATCCCAAATATATATGATAAAGTTTGTGTCCTGATTATAGCGATACAAATGAAGGGGAGAATTTAGCAAAACCTTGCGTAGCCAGCGGTTAAGGCGAGCAGTTGGCAATCTGAGACACCATTTCTCGTATGTTTCAACGACCTGGCGCATAACAGCAATTCTACCTTTTCCCTCAAGTGCAGAAACAAATACCACAGGTATCCCAATCGCCTGCATGCCGAATAACTTCCATCATGCAAGGATGATATTTCAAATATGGAAATAGTCAAATATATGACAATTCAGTGATTTCCTGTCCTTGTGATCTTCCAAGAAGGTATAATCTCGCACACTATTAAAGATTAAATCATAACGTAAAATTAAATTGAGTTGCTAAAACAATTCAAGTAACAAGGGGCGCGGGTGCAAAATTTTGGAAATTTCATTGGGATTCTAAAGTACTTGATGATAGCAATAAAAGAAACAGGAAAACTTTCCAAACCTTTGATCTTATTGTTTAAACTTTGCATAAGTTACGAGCTAGGAGAATATTGTTAATACTTTTTGCTACACTGAATAGCGAGAGACCTGTGGTATAAGCGCTTGAATTTCTTCAGGCACAGCTTTGATGAGGCTCTCATAATTCCGTTTCCCTTTCAAAAGATCCATCTTGTTAACAACAACTACCAAACCACGCCCTTCTTCCACTGCTCGTCTAGCTATTACTACTTCACTATGCTTCATGCTTCGTCTACCACTTGCAATCTAATCAGCAAAAAGCTAAAAGCATAATAACACGTCACATGTACGATCACAGTTCAAAAAGCTCATTCATGGTACAACTTATCCACCTCACTCAATGTAAAGCATGAAATTAAAGGACTACGAACAACTAAAAAGTAAAAAGTTAACAAATTGTTTATGCAATCAATAAGTGGAACCATAAACGGACAGATAAGAACTTCAGATTCACAACCTTGAATAATTTAAGATGTCAAAAACAATTAATCTACCAGCAGGAATATAAAGTGAACTGAACTTTGTGACACGTCAATTATTCTTTTACTATGGTTTGGTGGAAGTTTAAGCATTAGTCAAATACTTAAAACCAAAATGTGATCTTGAGTTTAAATAAGCACAAACCTTGGAATGAAGTATTCTACAGCATAGATATGCTCCTTAATGTTGAATTGGAAAAAGATCCATTTTGCATCATATCTAAGGGATTCCAAGGGTGCGGGTAAGACTGCATAACTATTTTGCACCCATCAGAATCATTATTATTAGTTTGAATTCGCTAATTAACAAGAATATGTGCATGCAGAAAAAAAAGATCACTTGTCATATACGAATACACACAAGAGCTACCGACAGCCATGCAAAAGAACTGGTTTCGCAAATTTCCCAAGTGAAAAAGGTTTAACTAATCTGTTAAGTTTCCTTAATCTGACATACCAAACAAGAATCCGACAGTCAACCATCAAAAAGAAAGTTTAACACAGATCACTTTTTATGGCAGTTGCTTGAATGAGCAACCCAAGTTAGTTATATATTAAAAAATCAAAAGTACTAGGTCTCTCTAATCTAATTTAAAAACCACACTCGCCGCATGCAAATAAATATTGTGTTTTTAAATAATTTGCAGCATATGTTGATATTATTTAATATAAAAAAAAATTATAGCATTATATTATTGTTATAAAGCAAAGGTCGTTTTAATAAAAAGAACATAGAAAAATTAACTCGTTAATATAATAAACATTTTAATGTTTGGTAGGATTGTTAGAAAGACCATCATAAGAAATTTGAGTATTTTAAAAAAGCCATCATTATTTGCGTTCCAGTTTGTACTACTCTCACTCCAAGTTATAAAAAAATGAAATAATTTTATTTATAGAGTGAAGTTTGTATAAATAAAATAGAGTGCCAATAACAATAATCTTTTGGAAATAAAAAGGAAGTATAAAGAGATTAATACACAGTTATACAATAGGGAAGAGTTTTAGAAAACACAAGTGCCATACCAAAGAGCGCAAAAATAGTTACTATAGGTGGCTCTTAATTAATAATACAAGTGCATGCATAAAGAAGCGAGCAATACAGAGAACTAAGATGTTATGAGACCATATCGGACCATTGAGCATGCTTCTTTCAAATGGTTGCTCGATATGATTCAAGTATGCAAATTTACTGCACTCTTGAAGGTCGGCTAAATAATTTGTTGCTTAGAATAAAATTTATGTAATTGAACAACCCCTCATTGAAATACAACCAGCAATTATGCATTTCAGAGGTTTCAGAGGGTGTATTTTACTATTTCCCATTAATTTCATGCTTTAAACAAACAAAAACAATTTCTATAAAGGTATTTTCATCCCTCAAATTAAAATCATGTCTCTATATAACCATAATGCTGCTCTAAGTAGGTTGCAGCGGGTTACAGGAAGTGAGCGAAAGTGAAGAAAAGCACCATATAGTCAAATAATACAGACCGACAAATGCCAACTGAATGTCACAAACTGACAAACCTCTTCAGCATCCAGAACCAAGGCAACCACATGGGCTCTCATCAGATGTTTCCTTGACTGCACAAGGCTCAAGGATGATGGTCCTTTCTCCTGTCTGGTCCGCCCCAACCAACCTGCAGTGTCAACCTGAACCAAATAAACTCATCAAACAGAGAAAACTCTGCAATCCTAATGTTTAAGTAATCAAGACTTGAGACAAATATTAATTTTCGCGAAACAAAGACAGTGTGAACAGCGCATATTCTCTATACCATATCAAAAGAACATATGCATGTTAGAGAATAAAATAATTGTCGCAAGCATTAATCCCACAAAATTGATTGCATTAGAGAAGAGACTGGTGAATCACTCACTACATGGAGAATAGTGCCCAATACAATAGTGCACATATGACCAGCCATAAGAAAGAAACAATAGTCAGGTCCGTTAAAATACTTGAAACTGTAAGCTTGCAAAGATAAATATCAATAAGTGGAAATGAATGTAGCAGTAAACTTGGTATTTTGGGCAAAGGCAATCACTGCAATTGAAGACGAAAACACTGTGCTTTTCCATTTGATGGCATAAAATAAGACGTTACCTCTTTCATGGGTCTAGTAAACAACAAGAGTAAGAAATTTGAGGCTCACAAGGAATATGTTTCTCCCTTCATGCTGAAATTGAACCCGTACTGAATCTCTGGTCAAACCAGCTTCTGGTCCTACTAAAACACGATTTTCCTGTAATATCGCATTCAGCAGAGTTGATTTCCCGACATTTGGTCTCCCTACAATTGCCAACTGCATTGGAAGCTTAGAATGAACATCCTCATTTTCTGATGAGCCAGTGTCATATATTTCTTCTTCTGGAAATGGAAACATGACATACTTAATGTTAATGACAAACTTCAACTGATTCAAACATTTAAGCAACAGATAAATTATTCAACAGGTCGAGTTATTCTTAGTCACAACATAACCAGCCAGCAGACTGGGCAATCGTTTCAAGAATTTATTAGCAATGGAAGTTCCATTTGTTTTTTTAAAATTTGAATAACCCATTTACTACACATTATTTCCAAAATGAAAAAAGCAAAAAACAATCCAAAAACATGTCAATAAACACGCAAGTAACATCCACACTCATCATATATTTGAATAATACCACATTAATGCAAAGGCAATCATAACAGAAGATATACCAGAGCCATTTTCATTTGCTCTAGTATGTAAATTGCGATAGAATCTTTTAAGCCCAGGACAGCACATGTTAAACAGGCGCTAAAGTCTAAACACTAAGAAACGATTAGATACGATCAACTAGAAACAGTCATGGCTAGTTCCTTCCTTACATTTGAGTTACCATTTGACAAATAAATTAACAGTAACAACTTCGAAAGCTTCAAGTTCTCCAAATTTCTTCAAGTTATCTAATGATGGCGAGTGTTTTCTTTCTTGATCTTCTGAAAATGCACTGTAACATACCAGTAAAACTTACTAGGGATTGCATTCCATATTTCCTCCAACTTCAGAGGATCCTTCATCTTAGACATTTAGTGTCACTCTCTTTTCATTTAACATACCATACCTGTTGTTTGGATAATCAAGCAAAGAGATATACTTGATACAATATGCTGCATGAGTAATTTGTCTATGCTGAAAATGCTCTATTCTTGGAACATAAATAACAAGATTTTTTGTTAAAATAAAGACTGCTATTGTCTCTTGGACCTAACACTGAAGCACAACTCTCGTATTCTAAACTTTCCACTATTTGATCAACAACATCTTAAAATTTCTGATAGTAGTTTTGGAGGAAGATGCTTGGACGTTCGACCTAGTTCACTGGAGGATCTAAAAAGCCAGCCACAAAGAGCAAACTCAACTGGTAGCTGGACAAACATAGTGTGAGTGTGTGACTGAAAGAAGAATATCCTATATGCTGCTTTTAGATAACAGCTGTCTATGTTTCGCAATTCGGATCAGTAAAAAAACAGAAGTTTAAAGGGATAGTCCTTATCAAAGATTATCGTTAATTAAGGTTTACAACTACCAAAAAATATCAATATAAGATTATACCCACTTCAATAAATGTTGTATGATGTAAGACAATTGTTAATAACCAGAAAGTTTGGCTGCAGATCCCTTCAATCACATGAAAAAGTTCCTTAACATCCGAAGGCTAGAATTAGAAAATGTATAAATTTGTAGCGTGCTATCATGCAAAAATGCAGCCATATCTGGTAAATTAGACAAGGAAAGAAAGCAATAAACGAAAATAAAAAATTTATAACGGAGAAATTCATTTCATCTATCGACATAAACAATTATACTACACAGATCTTGCTTTAGATGCAAAGCCCGGAAACTGATTAAACAATTACCAGTTATGGAGTGGAGAACATAGTCCTCAAGCAATGGCCTCAAAGCACTACATAGCTCTGCCATTCCCAGTCCAGTTTCAGCAGATAAAGCGATGGGGTCCCCAAACCCGAGTCTGTAAGCTTCACCAGCAGCAGAAGCAAGAGAGCCAGTAATTTCATCAAGCAACTCAGCTTTGTTCATGACCACAATGATCTTAAGCCCACTAGCATGTTTTCTTAACCACTTTCCAACATCCAAATCCATGGGCTGTACTCCATCTCTAGACTTAATATAAATTTGAAAAGTTAATTTCATGAGGGAGAAGTGAAAGGCAATGCACAAATAGTATTCAATTTGTCTCTGTTTCGTAAAGTAACTGAAGCATTTAATAAAGGCAAAAACTCATTTTATGTTCTGTATGACTAGGACTGTGGGTTGTGATAGGGTATCAACATGTTTATCTCATGTACGTTGGCATATACATGCACATGTGTGTGTGTGTGTGTGTGTGAATAATAACAACAACAAAACACAAAAGCCCACTTTAAACCTAAAAAATACTAAAATAGCCATGTTCAAAAAGTATGTACTTTTCAAAATGGTTATGATTCCAGGAATAAGTGGAATTTTATTAATGTGCGACAATAAAAGTGAGACAGGTATTGAAATACTAATCAAGAAATAGAAGCATACAACGACTACTATAATTGAATTGAGGATAAAAATTAATATTTTGGAATAAAAAAAATCTAAAGTCAACTACCAATCATAGTTATCGGGTAAATTTTGATACATGAACAGACAAAAGGCTAAAATCGATTAGAAGAGAACAGTTAAATGACTATTTTTTTTATATGAAATTAGATTTTATTAATACTTAAAGTTTTACATAAAGTTTTACAAAGATAGCGGATGAGTAATCCACACGAGGGCTAGTAAAACAAATTATGAGGTACTATCCTAGTGACTTCATGCCCATACATAATTCCAATCCCTACAGATATGGGATGTAAAATGCATGTTGAATTTTGCATGAACTAAATAACAAAGCAGCAAATTATCATATTTTAAGAAGGAGCCTAAATTTTTTTTTTATCATTCTATATTATTAGACATAAACTTTTGAATAAAATACAGTAAAGACATTTGTTTTTAAGAGAGATCCTTGTGAACATCCATTCAGTTAATAACCATTTGGTTGCACTCTCTACCTTATCACAATATAAAGTTTTACTTAGATAGCATTTCAAACAGAAAAAGCAACATAATGAAACAGATGCTAACTTTATAAGAAGATTACTTAGATATATGTGTACTGGGTAGAAAAGGAATTGGTAGAAATAATATACTAAAACTCGTGAACAAGATCGACCTGGCATCTATCATAAAGAGTGCAAATTGGGCCCTTTGCAGAATATTTCCAGTCATTGTCGCAGTTCGGTCAAGAACAGAACCTGAAGAAGCCTCCGCCTCCAAGCCGGCTGAATCCAAAACACAAAATCGCAAATCCCCCAATTTAGCAACACCATCTCGTATGTCGCGTGTAACATGGTCATTAGGAGTGTTGTATACAAGAGCCTCCCTCCTGCGAATCAAACTACACATACAAGAAGCCAACTTAAACTACCGATCGATTATACGTCAAAGACTAAAAGAAGTTGTCCCGTCTCAAAAAAACAACAATATGTGAAATTCAGATGTTCCCTTGACTTCGATTTATCAAATGCAACTATATAGAAAAACTAACCGATTAAATAATGCCGATTTTCCAACATTGGGGCGCCCAATGAGGATGACAGTGGGAAGCTTGTCAATATGAATTTTGGTGAAATCAACTGATCCTAGAAACCTAGGTTTAGCATTTGGCTCATCAACGCAATCATTACGATAATCAAAGAACTCAAGCTTCTCCAATTTTCTGACATAGGATAACGAAGAAGAACCCAACAATTCATTTGGGGTTTCATCTTCTAGCAATGTACAATAATTCGCTACATGCCTCCTAAAAGAAGTATGAGATACAAGGGGTGGTCTTCCACAACTAAACCGCAAACTTGTTACTCCAATGCCATTTCTTGTAACTGCATTCAATACCAATCTTAAAATCAACAATTCCGAAATATAGAACAAAAATCAAAATCTCAAACATGAAACACCTCAAAATAGAGGTTACAAACATATCATTAACACATAGAGACGAGACATGGTTTAAACTCTATTCCAAAAAAATATGGGCAGCACATGATTTGGATGCTTATTCAACAAATATTTTCAGTCGCGTGTATAAAAATATATTCAAACACGTAAAAAACAATGAATCAAGAGGCAAAGCAGTTCTTAGTTAGAGAAAGTGAACTTGATATGTTCCTAACAATCTTATCTAAAATTTTCTCAATTTGATTTAAGGAAGCTCTGGTAAGCCGCAAAGAATGTTAATAAGAGATTAAAATGGGATAAAGAAAGAAAATCCTCAATAGTCATTCTAATTTCATGCTGCATTACTAGAGGTTATTTATAATTGAGAGAGAACTTTTTAACTACTATTCCTATTGATCCCATCACCTTGAGGATCAACTTGTCCTCAAGGTGAATATCATGGCAAATGACCAAACAAATAACACTGCGGGATATTTTCTTTACATAGCTCCTATAAATCTTCTAGACCTTGTACATCTAAGTCCGATGATTGTATAAGAATAAATGGAAAGGTGGATAACAATTGTTTTTTTTATAACCATTCTCCTTTTTCTAGGTTTTCTTCTCTTTAAAATAAATGACATCGGATTTGAAGAACAGAAACACAGTTCACATCCATATAACCAAAACTCATCCTCTTCAGTCTTTTCTCTTCCTATTTTTTGTCCATGTTTCTCTTGGTTCAGAAAATTGTGGCCGAAAAAAGTGTTCCAAGGAAATATTTAATTGATTAGCAAAAGGTCCCAAAACCATCTAGTCTCGATGCAATCTTCTCGGCAATAACAGCAGCATTCCAGTTATGTTTCCTAGTAGAACCAAATTCAGCCAAATCATAACAGTAGCTTTTGGTGGCATGACATTTCAAATTGATTACATTCCAAATATAAGTCCAACACCATACATGCATATACACGACTGACAATCAAATGCAATGCGTTTCTTTGAGTGAGATACAAGAAACAAATTGTGAGCAGCAATTACCGTTGTAAGTTATTCCACATCTAGCATTTAAAGGGGTCCTCTCACTGCTTCTAAAAACTTCAGATACTGGGTTGTTTATAAAATATTGTGTGCGTCCCAGTCTTGACACTAAACTAACAAGGCAAAGATGGCTTCTGCGAGCAGAAATAGACTTAAACCATGATGGACACATTCCCACCCTAAAACTTTAAAGACGCTGCCATAGCTTTCACGGGGATGAGGTGTTCCTTGAATCACTTTTGATGCTGAGTTATCACCTGTAGGACAGAAAGATGCATGATAAGAATTGACAAGATATATACAGCTACAAGCCTACAACTACGTGTTTATGGGGCTGTATCGAAAAATACTCCAACTTTATACATATATGCTATCAAAACTAACATTTGATTAAAAATTGGGAGTGCTTGTGAGGATAGCGGCTGCGGTGGAGACGCCGGCAGAGGTTGTGGTAGCGACGAGGTAGGAAAGTCGGGAATTTGGGATTTAGGGTTTTAAAAGACGGTGTTTGGAAGGATAGAGTAAACTAACGATTAGTACGTAAATGATAAAGAAAATGATTGTGATAGGATTGTAATATATGGTGTAAAATAATATTATGTTTGGTAGGATTTTTAAGTGTAGGATAATTTTGAATTTTTTGATGAGAAGACGAATTTGCCCTTCCCATTCGCGACGGCGATAGTGGGAAATGGTCTGCCGGAAAAGGTCGGCGGGTGAGAGGGCCTGAAACGATTGCCGGAAAATCAGCGACGGTTGATCAACAACCGTCGCTAATAGCGACGTTTTGTGAGAAACCGTCGTCGATCTTGTTTAGATCGGCGACAGTTTCTGAATAACCGTCGCTCTTAGCGACGGTTTTTGAGACAACCGTCGCGATTTGCGACGGATTTTTACAAACCGTCGGTAAATGGTTGGCCCGTGCTCGGCCACAGTCGGCGGTCTTTCGGTGATCGGCCGGCGGCGGTCGTGGCGGTAAGTGGTGGTGAGTTTGAATTTAGGAGAAGGGTAAAATTGGAAAAGTAGGAGGTATTAAGAGTGGGATAAGTTATCACACCTAAATTATCAGTATTATTTGTCCAACAAATTTTAGCTACAGTACGGGCTTTTTCCTATTGTCACGGGCCCATATATTTGATAAAAAACCAACCAAACATTGGATTAGCCCATGATTGTTAACTTATCATGGGCTAATCCATGATACCAAACGGGCCCTAAGTCGTTACATTATCCAAATAATCAATCCATCAGATTGTTAATTATCTCGTTTTTATTACTTTATTAATTTTTGAGTTAATCATATTAATTATATTTTCCAATAAAAAAATTATAATTAATTTAAATCAATTTCTATATAATTTCAAAAAAAAAATGTAAAATAAATACTTGTAACCATGCAGTAAATATATATATTTAGATTATTTACCTAATTATCTTAATCTTTAAAACCACTTAATAACTTGTATAATGTATAACTAATGGGACAAATCTAATATATGATAAGAATAATTGCGTAAAGTATGATTGGTAATATATTAAAATTTACATAAAATATAATCGTATTAAAATAAATTTTTTATTTAAATTTACAATTGAATTTTATTTTATTATGTTCGTAAAAAAAAAATTAAAGTGGTATAAGAATAAGTTACTTTGAAAAATAAAAGTAACATGTCTTTTTTTACAAGTTTCAGAGAAGAATGTAGTGCATAATTGCCTTTTTAAATGAGTCCATTCTATTTTCTTTAATTTACAAATAGAAATTTTGTTTAAAATATCAAATACCCAATATGTAAATTCAAGCTTACAAAAGAAAATAATTACATACATGATGAATTGATATCTTGAATTGTTTTCTTCATTAAAGATTTCTCCACATATTCTATGTATTCAGCTTTGTCATTTAGATAATTATCTAAGAACAAATTATTCAATATACTCTTGCATCTACTCACTAAATTGGCTTCAAAAGTATGGACAAAAACTTTTATAACAATAAACAGAAATACACATGCAAACATAATGTCGGAATTCAGATACAAATAGAATAACATAATTTATATAAAAAATTATATAGAATTAAGTAAAACATTATAAAAACTAACAAAATCAAAGTTATAGGACTAAAACACAATTTTGGCAGATTAAATTTAAAAAAAATGACAACTAAGATAACTAAATTGGTTATATTCTTTTACTTTATAGTTGTTTTGTTTCACCCGCGTACTCTAGTATAAAATATACCACAATAATGTTATCATTAGCATCAGACACAGAGTGATCGCATTAATAAAAATTTAAGAAATATTTTTTATGTTTTTTGATAGAAAGTGAAAACTCTTTATTGCAATTTTTTAAAAATATATATGTAAATATTAAGAACGACAATAAATATATCTGATATGTATTCAAAAGATCGTGTCGACAATTTCTTTATATATTAGATTTATATAATACATTCAACAAAGCCAAATTAAGTAACACATTCTAAACTTATGTAGATAATTATTAAAATTAAAAACTTAAAGAAACCATGTCTGAGGTGTTTATCTTTCATTTTCATAATCTGCTCTTAGAATTTGAATGAGGGTGCCAGCAATTTAAGGGGCAAAACTTCAATTTTCTTTTATAAAAAAACATATTTAAATTTTTTACAAATTTTCGGATAGAAAGGGGACAAGAATTAAAAATTCGATTAGCTAGCTTGGCTAATCTACATATATTTCCTAATTAAATTATGGTAAGTATGTCCCATAAAAATACTAATGTTGTCACAATTAAATAATATGCATGATTAGACAATTATGTATGTCGTTATGATATCAGTGACTCGGTCGTGTTACAAATATTTGACAATCATTTGTTTATTACATGAGTCGGATTTTTTCGTTATCACCTAATATCCAATTTAGAAATATCTTCTATCGGAAGATGTTTATGTTATTACATGACAAATTTTTTTATCAATCTAACATGATTATCCCAAAATTTAAAAACATTTGTAAAAAAAATAATTAATGATATTTGAAATTTTAGCAGAGTGAAATTACTGGCAGACTTCTCCAAAAAAAAAAAAAAAAAGTTGGTAGGGGCCGTCGCCCTCGATCTCGATTTGCCATCCCACCACGCGAAAGTGACAAATTCTTATGCATTGGATCAACAATTAATGCTGTTATTTATTCACATTTATTACTATTTATTCGTGTCAAGAGTGACTATTTATTTATTTATTAATAATTTTTCCAGGCTTCCATTTGGTATAAAATTGGCACAAAACTCTAAATAATAAATGAAAGAAAATGGGTATTTGGTTCAAACGGAAATAATAACTATTAAACACATACCTTGTTCGAATAAGTTTGCTGATATATTATTGACCAAATTTAAACCCCCATCTTCATTCGCATGGATTTTGAGAAGAAAAAAAAAACATTTCCTTAAAATAAAGATATTACTTATGTATAACATAAGCTCAATAATTCTTATAAAACAAGGACGGATATAATCGTTATCGAACCATCAAAATAGTCGCATTTTTGAAATAGACAAGATAAAACTTTAAGAATTTAATCATGTGTAAACATAGGGACATGATACTGAATGCAGAAAAATAGATCTAATGTTACCTCCAGCCATTGAGTATGAAGAATGCCTTGAACATCTTTTTGAATTTCTTTTAATTGTTCGACAGTCTTCTAAACACTCCAAACCTCACAGTTGATGGTGTAGTGTAATTTTTGGAGTATGTTCGTAGGACCTCAAACGCCATTATGTATAGATGTTCTTACCATCATAAAGAAAGAAGAGATTTGGCGAAACTTGATGATGTTCATTCATAATATGGTAAATAAATCCCAATATATCTATCATCACACATAATATTGTTGATTTTCATTCTTTTAAATATGAGATGTCTATTATATTTATTTTAATGAAATATATTGATCATAATTTAATTACTTTATGTACTTAAATAAAATAATTTTACATTCTTTCACTTGGTTTATATATTTCAAATAACTGAATAATCAAGAAATCAATCACAAGCATTCAAAGTCAAGAAAGAAATACATACGTCCTCTTTATATTGAGTATTATCTTGCATATATCACACATAATATATTCTCTAATATAACTTAATGAATAAAACAAATACTTTATTTTAGGTCCAACTTTTTTTATATTTATCAAATTAATGAATGTGTACACCAGTAACAAATATGAGAAAAATATCATAACAGAGTTTCATTAAAAACTGAATTTGTTCTTATAACAAAAATTACATGGAGGAATCAAGTCTCATACTTTCACCATGATCTTTAAATTTATGTGGTGGCAAGTTACCACTCTCACTAATCAAGTAATTCTCAATAAATTTTGCATTTTTTACTTCACAATTATAGTGCTATGAGATAGACAATATAATCTTTGCCCTTTGGATTTTTTAACATACCCAATGAAATATATAATTATAGTTATTGGGTCCAGTTTCTTTTCTTATGGGTCATAAAGTCTCATTTCATACAGGTTCCCCAAATACATATATGTTGAAAACTCGGTTTCCAATATTTCCATAATTCAAGTAGCATATTTGGAACTCGGTTTAAATATATAACTGCTATTTTAAGAGCTTCAATTCACAAGGTCTTGGGAAGTTTGGGCTTATTCCTCGTACTCTTAACCATGTCTATATTAAAATTTGGATACTTCTTTCAGCAATGACATTTTGGTAATGAGAACCAAGCATGGTATATTGAACAAAAAATCACATTTTCTTGAAGAAACTTCGCAAATTGCCCAAGAGCTTGTCAATTTTCAGTGTATCTACCATTATATTCATCACTTCTATCAGACCTCACGATCTTAATTTGTTTATCACATTGTTTTTCCTAATTCAACTTTAAAAACTTTAAAGGTATCAAAAGCTTCGTGATTATTATGAAGTAAGTAGATATACATGTATCGTAAGTAATCATCAATGAAAATGATTAAATATTTTGGACTTTGCATGTCCATGTCTGGACAACATATATCTTGTAGGACCGAGTGTTTACCGCTTTACCAAAAGCTATAGCTAGTGGTAATGATGTAACTCAAATTTTTTAAACCGCAAAGCAGCTCAATCACCACGGTTCGATCGCTCTACCAAGTAAGGACAATTATTGCACCCAACAATCTCCCTCTCAATAATTGTACTCTTTGCAATCAATGAGAATCGAACCCGTTACCTTGGCTCTGATACCAATTGTAGAACCGAGTGCTTACCGCTTTACCAAAAGCTATAGCTAGTGGTAATAGTGCAACTCAAATCTTTTAAACTACAAAGCAGCTCAAGCAACACGGTTCGATCGCTCTACTAAGCAAAGACAATTATTACACTCAACATATCAATATGTATGATCTCTAACAATTTGCTGCTACTCCACTTGGCACTCTTTTTTGATTTTTTTAATGTGCTTACCCTTGATACAATCCACACAAATATCAACATTAGTAAAATCTAAAGTATTAAGTACTACATCATTTACTAATCTCTTAATCCTCAATGGAGATATGTCTCAATCTCTCTCCGGTGTCACTACGGGTGGGTACGGTACGGTATACCGTACCGAACTACGGTACCGTATATTGTACCGTAAATATCGGTATGGAATTTTTCCATACCGATACCGAAAATTCGGTATACCGAATTTTCGATATGAAAAAAGTTCATACCAGTATCGTACCGACACCGAAAATTTTGTCGGTATACCAAAAAAATATATGTATATACCGAAAACATTTTCGGTATACCGACATTTTTTCGATATACCGAACTTAAATTTTAAAAAATAATAATAAAAAATTATTTTCGGTATACCGAAATACCAAAAAAAAATTTTGTACCGATACCGAAAATTTCCGTACGGTATTTTCGGTATACCGATTTTTTCGGTAAGTTCGATATTTTTTTCAGTATTTCGTTATTTTTTCTCACCCCTAAGTATCACAATATAGAAAAATCTTTATTTATAATACATATTTTAATATCGCTTGAACATACATATTGGTTTTGATATCATTTTGCAAAGAAAATGAAAAAAAATCATCAACCATTGTATCATTCCCAACAAAATTTGATTTATAAAATAAATTCATAGAATTATTCAAAAATTAAAATAAGTATTCAATCGGTACAAAACTTGAAAATGAAATTAAAGTTATAGAAAAACTTGGAACATAGAATGATTTCTCCAAAACAAAAATTAAATCATTATTCAATACTAAATTGCAAGTCTTTATAGTTTTCACACGTGAACGCATATTGTTTCCGGAATAGATGTTACGCTCGCTTCCCATGACTTCCTTAGGCTTTCCATACCCTACAATATATTTGTGATATGGATTGTAGAACCAGAGTAAATCCATCACGTGTTATAAATCATATTCACTATATTAAATTAATAACAAACAAATGAAATATAAATATCTTTTATTCTCAAACCAATCTTTAAATTTGGTACAATCGTTCTTCATTATCCCCTCCTTTTATCGAATAAATACTTGATCTTTGTTATGTCAGGTTGAGATGGAATTTTTCCTTTAACTTTTCCCTTGACTTTGGTTTAATTCTTAGACTTTAGTCAATAAAATATTATCACTCTTCTTCATCGACAACCTTCCTACTTCTTGAACACACATGATCATCAATTTATTGATCGATCACTTATCCTTACAGATATTGCAAGAAATTTTGAGAGTCTATATTATTGTGGAAGAGTCCATGAAATGAAGTACGAAAGAAATTTATCAGATATTTCCACTTTAAGTGTTTTCAATCGAGCCACTTGTCTCTCATCTTCATGATATGCTCTCACATACCTTTCACACTTGTATGCCTTAATTAAGAGAATTCCATTATTAGGGTACTGGCAAGTGCTTTGTCTAAAGTTGCAAATTGTTTGTCAATTGTTTTAAGTAGGTCCTTGTCATTCTCATACCCTTCAATCGAACCACGAATATTAACAGAGATCTTGGTGTTTATGAACATAACGCATAGTCGATTAGATTGCTTCCACTTTTCATAAATATCTACCTCATTTATAAGTTCACTGAATTCATATATGGCATATGGTTTGTTCTTTCTTACTAGACTATGTAATTATCCCCGTTGTTCAGGGATATCACAACTTATATCAGATAAATTAACAAGTTTTACTACAAGAAATTTAATTAAAAAAATTATTAAAAAACCTAATTGAGGAAATTTTCAAGTTTGACCCAAATGTAAATTATGTACAAAAAAAATATGGTGACATAAAACTTACATGTGGGCTAAAGTTTTAATTCAATTAGATTTTATGTAACTTTATAGTAAATCTATCAAAATAATTTTCCTTAAATCTAGTGGGTAAATTAAGAAAAAAATATTTTGAAATTTTATCATAATTAATCACATAAATGTAATAAAAGTCAGTGTGGAGTAAAATTTATTATATTTACATAGTTAATGACAATTTTGTCTATAATGTTACCTTAATCCATTTAATTTACAATTTTTTGCATAATTAAGAGTGTTGTGGCTCCAAAGTGTTCTTTAAATACACAACTCCTAGACACATCAACGTTGTCAAGGAAATCAGTGGCAAGAGCATCAAAATCTGTTCTTTCTCAGCTGGACAGCCCTCGCTATCCTAACAGGAGGAAATGCCTTTTCATTCTCTTCGATTTCGTGAAACCAAACAAGCAAACAAACAATGTGGATTTGGTTTGCTTCCAAACAAGCAAACAAACAATGAAAAATAAAATATTTGTTCCCTGCATACATACATGCAGTTATTCATCTTCTTCTGTTTTTATTTT
The DNA here is from genome assembly GCF_022965805.1 of Primulina eburnea. NCBI lineage: Eukaryota > Viridiplantae > Streptophyta > Magnoliopsida > Lamiales > Gesneriaceae > Primulina > Primulina eburnea. Next base: position 15,271,015 of record NC_133103.1, read on the forward strand.
TCTTTTACAACATTTAAAATCAGACCCTACAAGTTGTATTCCTTCTCCTGCTTGTCTACTTATACCTCACTAGCTGTACATTCTTAATTTCAGACCACCCCTTATTAAATGGTTGTTGAGAAAAAAATTCATAAAGAAGGAATTAAAACCTGTGAGATCTATCTAATCCCCTCTCTCAATTGTGCAAAAAGACACATTTTCTTGGTTTTTGACACCTTGTTTTGAATTTTCACGTGCATTTACGTATGTAACTGTGCTTCTTGTTATTTGTTTCTACTCTCTGGTGGTGGTGAAGTGGTTAGCGTTGTCAAAATAGTGCCTTTATAGGAGGAATGGTGGGTGGTGGTGGTGGGATTGATCCAGGTAGACTGACTTTGAAGAAAGAATTGACTCAAATTCGAAAGGGAGCTCGAGTGTCGCGGGACCCCGGGACATCCTCGTCTTGGCGTTCTCCGATGAGTTCTGCGAGGTCCCTCGGCAAGAATCATTATATGCATCACTACAAGAAGGGCGACAATGATGCTAGTGCTATTCCTGATCCCTCTGTACAGTTCTTGCAAACCCCACTGCATGTGGAAAGCAATACCAATTGTGGTAGTTGTGATAATTATGTTAATAGAGGCAATGTTTATGTGAAAGAGAAAGAAACGAAGGTGTTTTTGTACAATTGGAGCTCGAAATCCGAGAGTGAAAAGGATGGTGACGTTGAGAATGGGAATGATGAAAGGCGGCATTCGAGTCATGAGGAGAGTGTTGATTTGGAATACTCAAATCGCGAAAGGAAACTTTTGGGAAATGATTCCAAGCGTTTTGCATATTTGAGTGATGGGTGTGATTCTTCGATTTTCAAGTGTAAAGATACTGTTGTTGTTCCTGCCATTCGACATACAATTAGGGAATCGAAGAGAAGTAATAATTCTAATAACAGTTTGCTTCGTTCTAATGATAAATTGCAGAAACAGATATTATTGAGTAGGTGTTGTGTCAAGAACATGGTAGAAAATTTGACTGATGCGGGTGTAAAGAGGGATGGTTTGGTCAGTTTGGTTTATCATTCTGATGATACAGAGGATGAATGTAATTCCTTCCTAGCTCGTTCTTCGATGAGACAAATTCATAGGAAAGAGGAAGATTCCGCTTCACATAGTACTCCAACATTGTCCACGAGTTCCTATAATGATTATGGCTTTAAAGATTCAAGTGCTATCATGCCCCACAATCCAACCATGGGAGATGATGCAGCAGATGATCAAGTGGATTTTTCCGTCCAACAGAGGTGTGGGATTCCTTGTTATTGGTCGAAAAAGTTAACAAGGAAGTCTAGAGTAGGATATGGGAATAGCTATTCTCCATCTCTTTCTGAAACTTTAAGGAGAAAACGAGGCAGCATTCTGTGTGGAAGTCAAAGGAGTGATCAAAGAAGACGTCACAGGACATCTACGGCTTCCAACAAGAGGAGACTGGCTTCTCGGACAACAGCTAAAAATGTCCTATCCCTTCTCACCAATAGCGGTGACGATAGAGGAGGATCATCTTTCGGAAACGAGCACAGTGATCACGAGTCCTCGTCAAATTTTGGGGAGCTTGATTTGGAGGCTTTGAGCAGATTGGATGGAAAAAGGCAGTCTTCAAGTTGTAGAATTCGAGACAGGTTCGAGCTAGTGGCACCTAATTCGGGAATTCTAAGGAAAGAATCTCCTCAAACTGTCATAAATCTCAGTCACAAATATAGACCGATGCTTTTTGAGGACTTGATTGGGCAAAACATAGTTGTTCAGTCCCTCAAGAGTGCAATTTCAAGAGGAAGAATCGCCCCCTTTTATCTTTTTCAAGGTCCACATGGAACTGGAAAAAGTTCATCTGCAAGAATTTTTGCTGCTGCTCTGAATTGCCTTGCCACTAAAGATCCAAAGCCTTGTGGGGTCTGTAGAGAATGTGTCGATTTGATATCTGGCAATGTCTGTGACCTTATCGAAGTTGATGGTTCTGATAAGAAAGGAATTGAAACAATTGAAAATCTTTTGAGAAACCTTCTGAGGGAAAAGCAATCTACTCTTCTTAAGTACAAGGTTTATGTTGTCGACAAGTGTCACCTATTGCCTTCAAAGACATGGCTGTCACTACTTCGACTTCTTGAGAAACTCCTGCAGCATGTAGTTTTCATACTCATAACGACTGATATTGATAATGTGCATCATACTATGTTGTCTCGGTGTCAAAGAATTACTTTTAACAAAGTTAGCATTTGCGACATAATTGCTCGACTCAGGAAAATTGTTGATGATGAAAACTTATATGTTGAATCAGATGCATTAGATTTGATTGCTTCAAATGCAGATGGTTCGCCACAAGTTGCAGAAACTATGTTAGATCAGCTGACCCTGTTTGGGAAAAGAATCACCACGTCCATGGTGAATAAACTTGTGAGTTTTCATTCACATTTCTTCTTAAAATCCAATCGATAATTGTAGTGTTTTTCCTCTGATCACTGTGATACTTAACAGTTTTTTAATGCTTGCTCCCTGAATGGTTTTAGTATCGCACATATACATAAGTTGTGGGAAGCTATAATTCTCCTTACTTGCATATCAATCTAAACATGGTGCTAAAGCTGTTACAAGGTTACAAAGATTTTAGTTGGATTACTATCACTAGACATAACTTTTGTTGAGCAGTAAACACTCAATCCTATAAGTGGTATCAGAGAGACCACATGTTTCATTCACATGAGTTGTAATTTGGAGGACTATCAAGGGCAGATTGTTAGGAAGTAATATTTGCTCTATTAGGCATAACGATTGAAAGGAGGTGCTTATCTATTAGGGAGTTACATCACTGCCACGAACTATTGCCTTTGGCTTAGCCCCCTATATCTTTAATAATATATTATGGTAACTGCATTGTGAAAGGAAACTGTTCAATTAATGTCCGAGTTGGAGAACTCAGAAGGCAAGCAAATGCACTTGGGTGTAGATGATTTCTTATCAGGTGGATCCATTGATTGAATCAAACCAAGTTATGTAAACTGCTTCCTTTTTTGTAGATTGGGGCTGTTCCTGATGATAGATTGCTGAATCTTTTGGAATTAGCCATGACATCAAATGCTACTGAAACAGTGAAGAGAGCCAGAGAATTGATGAATGCAGGTCATGATCCTGTAGTTTTAACGTCTCGAATGGCAACTCTTATTGTGGATATTATTGCTGGAACTTGCTCGAATGTCGATTCTAAGAACAATGATTCTTTCTTTGCTGGACGAATTTGTAAGTGAGACTCTGTTTATTCTTTCTTTATGGTTCTCTGGATGCTTCTTATTTTAGAATGTACTTTAAACTTTAGTAATTTCAGTGTCGGAAAGAGAATTAGACACACTCAAGCATGTGTTGACGATTCTCTCTGAGTCGGAGAAGCATCTGAGGGTATCAACCGAACGGTCAACGTGGTTCACAGCAACCCTGTTACAATTAAGTTCTGGCCCTTCACTCGGTCAAGCCAACTCGGTCAGTAGTAGACGACAGAGCTTCCAAACAACGGAGGAGGACCGTATAAAAATGTTCGGAGGATCTTCTGCCCAAAGGCAGACTGATGAACAACTTGCACCTGAAAAATCAGGTTCTGAAGTATCGTTTTCAGTATCAGCTAACCAGAATATAACGAGAATCGATGATCCAATATCATTTGATGCTGCCAGTAGTGATCCTAATGCCAACCAATTCGTAAATGGTGAGGCATTGGTTCTCTCTCAATATGATTGTGGAAATCGAAAAACTGCTTTGAGATACATGGACTCAAAGGTGTTGGCGGATATTTGGGTCCTGTGTATTGAGAAATGCCATTCTGAGACTCTGAGACAACTGCTTTCTTCTCATGGAAAGCTTGTATGCATTTCTGAAGTTAAAGGTGAGATTTTTCACCTAAAAGAAAACATTATGACCCGCAGTTTGCCAGAGAAAGTAGCTTTTTGAAGTGGTTTTCTTTTGCACTCCTGATGTATATTATTTCTGTTTGCAGGTGGATTTGTTGCTTATGTTGCATTCCAAGATAGTGCTATTAAAACCAGAGCAGAAGGTTATCTAAGCAGTATCGCTAATTTGTTCCAAATCGTTTTACAACACAATGTTGAGGTTGAAATCATCCTTTTACCAGATTCTTTGGGTCAGAAGCAGATCAAGAAATACATATTCACTACCCCGAAAAAGAAACTAACATGCTCGAAAAGAACAGAAAGCAATTCTGGTCTTAATTTGGAGTCGTTGAAGTTGGAAGAGTTAATCTATAATGAGTGCAAAGTTAATCAAACGAGGCAGTTTGAATCTGCCAAAGGAAATGATAAATCAAGCACTTCAAGAGAGAGCAAGCCGCTTCTTCCAATGCAGAGAATTGAATCCATCATGCGTGATCCAAGATTAGAAAGTGCACTGTCACAGGCTAATGAGACAGGCATTTCGGGGTCAATGGCTCATTCGAAAGCTGAACGGAATTATAATCTGACTCAGGCTGGTTCATTTCATCAAAATCATGTGAAGCTAATGAATTCAGAAAATTTACCATCCCAGCACTGGCAAGATGAGTTTAGCTATGAAATCACGGCTTCAAAAATGAATGATGGAATGGCATCTGAGAAGGACCGGACTACTAAGAGGATCAATGAGCATCTCATTGCTCAAAGCATGTTGCATAACAGTAGCTTTGCGAGAGATTTTGGCAAAGAAAATATGTAAGTTATTAGCTTGTCTATATATTGCTATTTCGAGTAAGTTATTAGCTTGTCTATATGTTAATATTTCGAGTTTTTCGGTGCCTCCAAAGGTGATTTTAGTTAGATTACTCCTAGGATCTTATTTTCAAGTGCCGTTATCTTTTGTGTGAGTGAAATATTCTCCACCAGAATTTAATTAGTGATAGATAGAGCAATTTCCTTTCTTTTTTTGCTTTGATATTTGTTAAGGCCTTCTATTTCCATTTTATGGCATTATAAAGATGTATTGACGTAAAATGCATCAAAACTTGTCATTTGGAAAAGGATTTTCTGTAAAGTTTTTTGGTGCCTTATACAGTGCATACGATTCTGGATCACAAAATGCCGGTTTCAGTGGTGTGTTCTGTTGGAACAGCAGCCAACCTCTCGGACGGGGAAAGGTAGGCTGCTTCATTCCTTGTTCACACTTGCATTTGCGAAATTTAACCTTTTCTTTTCTTTGTTTGTTTCTAAGTTCTGTGTGTTGATCCTTCAATATATGATATGTTTCAATTCCAGGCTACACGGGCACGCAGAATTCGACGATTTTCATGGTTTGGAGTATGTGCAAGATGGAAGAAAGACAAAGGGTACAATAGATAAAATAAAAAAGAGTATTGAAATGTTTATGTTTCCAATTTTTTCTTTCATTCTTTGGAAATTAACCATTTGGCTTCTGTATTTGTGTAAATTTTTCCTGTGTTATATGATAGAAATAAGAATTGAACGCTGGGACTGGGAAGCTATTCTTTCTGCTGCTGTTAAATCACCGCATCAACATACCACTAGTTTGAGCCTTGTGCTATGTATGTATCAGTATTTTTTTTAATACCAAATGTATTTTTTTTTTCGCGAGATTTTTTATTATTATGTTATGTTTTGTAATTATTTTTGGGGTCATAATTATACAACTATATTTAATATGTAATTTTTAAAAGATAATGTGTGAATATTTGAACTTTAGAAAATGATTGAGATATGATAATTATGAATAAATTATCAATGTACTAAAATATCTTTTTATGATATTTTTTATTAAATGAAATGTATTATTTTTCTAAGTGGATATATATATTTTTAAAAAAATCAATTAGTAGAACAAAGTGTGATTATATATGACTAACGAACAATGTGTACTAGATGTGTGTGTAAAATAATGACTATTACGTATATAGATCATGATAATTAATCAATCGAATTGATTCATAAAATTTTGTTGTAATTTTTAAATTATTATTTAGAAAATAATAATGCAATTATATTAAATATGTGTTTCGTAAAAGTAATATATGAATTTTTGAATTTTTAAAGTAGATTAGATATTGTACTTATAAGTAAATTATATGCAAAACATTACATATCTAAATTAATAAGATATTTTTGTAATAATTAATTGATGTCGCAAAATTGAACTACTAAGAATTTCGACCATTATATATACTATTAAAAGATACATACATGTTATATGTATTATTATTTTTCTTAATTTGATCAAATAATAATAAAAAATTAACACGAAATTATTTTCAATTTAGAAGAGATGTTCGATTTAAAAAAGAAGTTTCGTTTAGATTTTTTTAAATGTAAAATATGGAGTGATTTGAGAAGGTTTTTTAGTAGGATAAGAAAGGTAATTATAGAATTAATATTTTGATGTCCTCTGAAGTAGTTACTCTAAAGTCTCACATTTAATAATATAGTATATATATATATATTATTATCATTATTATTATTATTAAAGAGTTTGGTCTTTTAATAAAATAAAATATATATTACAATATTGAGATACAAATAAAGTAAATCTTTAAGATCATCTTTGATCTTTGAGCTACAACTCTGCTTTTGAACAAATATGCAAAAAAATAATGTATTTTTGCACCAAATCCAAAGCTTTATCTCCATTTTGTATATTTCAAATTTCACAAAATTTTAATGAGATAGTTTTACGGGTCAATTTTTTGAGATAAATCTTTTATTTGGGTCACTCATGAAAACAAATTATTTTTCATAACAAAATATTATTTTTTATTATAAACATGGATAGGATTTACCCGTCTCATAAAAACAGATTTGTGACTGTTTCTTCAAATTTTACACTAAAACGAATATTTTTTCAATTTATTTTAAATTGCGAAAATTAAAAATACTAATTAAAATATATCAATACTATGTGCAAAATTACTGGTACTTCAAAAGGTACCACAAATCTTATCCTCACTTTTAAAAAGTTTTTTTTTATAAAAAGACTCTAAAAAAGTTATACAAAGTACAGTTTTAAAAACCCCTCTATTTAGTGCCACCACCTTTAGTGCTATAGTTGCATAAAGGTTTCAATTTAGGTTAAAGAAAAAAACCTAATCCCCAGATGTAATTTGTTAAAAATCCCTCTATTAATTTTTAAAATTTAAAAAAAAAAAACACCTAAATATTAATTTGGGATTCCCTCTCGGTTTTTAAAATACCTAAAGTAAATTCTAAAAATTATTAATATGCAAAACCGATCTACCTTAAATAATATTAAGTCATGTTTCAAAAGAAATGGTATTCAGTTATAAAACCTTTTAAGCAATTTTTCAGCCACAAATTCATTGGTTAAATTGTCTTTCAAAAAAACAAGTTAAATAAAAAAATATCATAATAACTATTTTAACAAATTGAAACAACATTTACAACAGAATATCTGAACTGGAATTTTTTTGTAAATACAAGTATTATTTGCTAGAGTTTGCAATTTATATTAAGCTATTTCACTTATTTGTGATCAAGAATTTCAAATATGTTACTCAGTCAAATCATAAGGAAGGCATGAAAGAAACAGCTATATCACTAAAGAAAAAAAGTAGGATGGCTAGCAAGTTTAAATTCTTCAGTTTTGCGCATTTGCTCCCGCAACATCCTTTGGAGATATGAAGCTCAAATTGTGCGCAATAATCTCGGATTTTTCGGGTCCTATTGGCCTCAGTTCCTTGAAAGTTCTTTTAGCAGGGCTGAAAGAAACAAGAAATTCTGACCCAGATATAAACCATAGATCCCCATTGTTCAAAAATTTGATTGGTCGTTGAAGATCCTCAATCGATAGCTCGGTATAAGTCTTCATGTCAATTCTGAATTGTCTGGTCCATGATTCTTTAACTCCATATTCTTTCATTAACCAGACCTCAAAGACAGTATCCTTGTAAATGTAGCATATGCAGAGGCAATTCTTGAGGACACCGATATTGATGCTGGAGATTTTGTCGATGTACTGTAGACTGAAGTGAGCTGGAGGTGGGACAAACTTGAACGTTTCCGCTGCCAAGTCAAATGAACTTATAAGCTCACAAGGTTTGCAACTGGTGGTTATCCAATGAAGTGCGTCATTCAGAAGAGGATCAAACGACTTGCGTTTTGGCCAAGGGGCATTTTCAATCCTTCTCCATGAATCCGATCCAAGTGTGTGTACATCAGCGACCAACCTTTTCGATTCTTCGGAGGTCAAAGGGTCAATGGATATAAGATACATGAGACTGATAACCTTGTACTGCTTGGTCTTCCGACAATATCCAAATCCAGAATAGTTTGCATAAGTATTAAATGGAGTCGAGATGGCGAGGCAAGGAAGCTTTATCTGTTCGCGGCGAATAGGGTTGCAGATAGCATAGAAAGGCTTTGGTGATGAATCAAAATACAAACATAGCAGTCCATCGCATGATCCAACAAGAACATGTCTTCTGGTATGAAAAGTAAACACAGAGATATTCCAAGTGTATAGCCCATGATGACAGCAATAATGTTTATTTTGATCATCACAGGTGCAAAAGGATAAAGGTGGTTCCTCATGATTAAAGGTAAAGAGGCGGCGAGTGCTCAGCTGACCCAGACTGTGTTGAAAAATTAGATTGGTTGTTAAGACAGATGATCTCGCACGATGCAACTCGATAAAACAAGAATCCTTGACTAATTGTAGAAACATCTTGCAAACACGACTACAGTGAAATATACTCTTCAACGGAAGCCTTGAAAAAATATCACATAATACATGGTCAGGCAACTCAAGTACTATGGGCTCACTTAGTCTAGTTATCAATGGTGCAGTGCCATCACATTGCTGCTCATCCACACAGTTCTTTGCTCTTTCTTCAAAAATCATAAGATATTTACCACGTCTCTCGCTTCGGTGTATCTCCATCGAACGAACTAACACCGTATGTGAGGGAAGAGTAGTTTTATCCGCAGCCTTACATATCCTGTTCTGCAATCAAAGGAGGAAACAAGATTACATTCATTTCACGATGAAATTGGGTAGTTTTAAAATATATATGATATGTTTGGTGCTAGCTAGCTATGGCAATGCAAAGGCGATCTTCCAAGAGCGAAGATACAAAACATAAAAGAGAAGGTTGTTTATGTCGAAAATATCTGTCTTTAACTGAAATCCAGAGCAAACCCCAGTATTTCTCAACAATCCAAGAACACCACTAAAATTTTATAAATTTCCAAAAACCATAAAAATTCGTGCATCAAAGTTCAAAGAGTATCCCACGATATTTTAATAATCAAAATCCCATTAGAGATCCAGCTTGATCTCCAATTCTCTGATCTTGTCATAGAACTATAACCCAACTCAGAATCGCAGAAAAAACATTATTAAACATTGCAATTGTGGCCATATAAATTGAAAAATAGCAACTTTAAGTTCCAATCTTGCGATTCTGACCGTGTAATTGACACAGAAAACATCACATACGAAAAGCTACAGAACAAAGATACATGAAAAAGAGCAGCGTACCGTAAACTCACAGAGCAAGAGGAAGCCCCCCACCCTTTGTATTTTCGCTTTAGCCGGTAGCAATTGCTTTTTATGACTCGGTTTGGATAAATTTTATGACACCATCTCATCTGGCCGTAAATTAATTATTTTTATAATATTTTGTATATTGTAAATAAATTCTTTAAAATAGTTTTTTATAAAGATTTTTGAATAACTGATAGAATAACTATTTAACTTGCATAAAAAAATCCGTAAATAAAAATTTAATCAATGAATCAAAATCCATGTACAAAATATATGGATCGACGGTTTTTTTCCTAGAAAACTATCCCTTGAAATAATGGAAAATTTTAAATGGATTTATGTATTTATATAAAGACAAAAACTTGTGTGAAATGGTCTCACCGGTCATATTTTGTGAGACATATCTCTTATTTGGGTCATCCATGAAAAATATTATTTTTTTATGCTAATAATATTACTTTTTATTGTGAATATCGGTATGGTTGACCCATCTCACAGATAAAGATTAACGAGACCGTTTCACAAAAGTGAGCGACCATAGGCACCTATCAATGTGGCAGGTGATGTGGTGGCTAGCTGGATTTTTTTTAAAAAGAATTGTTTAACTTCTCTCTACCAGAACACTAATGTTTGTCCATAGAATTGCAGAGGCACCCCGCGCACAGTACCACACGCCACACCGCACTCCCCTCCTATCACTGCCTAATCGCCTCTTTCTCTTGGATTCGGCGTGGATCGGAGTTGCAGACGATGATGATGGTTGCAGATATGGGGAAACTCGGCGATTCCGAGGAGAGAGATATATATAGTGGTGGTAGATCTAGGTAGGTGCTGGTGGCGCCTGAGTTGCTCGGTGGTGATAGATCTCGGGAGGTGCAGAATATGATATATGATGGTGGTAGATCTCGGGAGCCGGCGATTCCGGAGAGGGATATTCTTTTGGCTGCGGGGGAGGCAGCGGTGGCATTGCTCAGTGGAGGCGCCGGTTGCATATGGGTTGTGGCGGAGAAGGGAAGTGTAGAGTTCACTGTAGAGCGGTTCACATTAAAATTTTGTTTTTATTTTTTTAAAAACTATTAAAAAACTAAAAAAAAAAATTGTAACTGGCTAGGCATGAGTAAGCTGATGAGATCTCCGGCGGCTGTCCTCAATGCATTTAGAGGAGTGTACCGTGGAACATCAATCTTGAACAAGATGTGACCTGTGGTCCTTGCTGCGACAGTGTATCATATTTGGTGCATCAGAACTAGGATGGTCTTTGACAATGAAGTGCCGGACGTTGATAGAGTGATTCACAAGATCAAGATCCATGTACTTCGTAGTGCACCGAATTATTATGATATCATGCACACTATGATTTAGCGAATTATTGCCTACTGCTTTATGATTTTGTATGATGCTCCTAGTCAGTGTAACTGTATTATTTTTTCTACATTATTTTAATGAATTATTCATTAAAAAAATAAAAATTATTATTTAATTTATTTATTCGAGGCCTAATTTTGATACCCAATTGAGAGAAATAAATTGATTCTGTATAAGTTTTCATTTGGGCCTAATTTTGATACCCAATGGAGAGTAATAAATTGATTCTATATAAGTTTTCATTTGGATGTATGAATCTTTTGATTTCAAATTGCTGATAAACTTTTTTTAAAATATATATATCAAGTTTTACAATTTCAATATATAATAACTCAAAATATACATGAGACGTGTTCAAAATCTATATTTCAAAGGAAAGTAATTTTAGAAAAGGTAAAATGTGACCAGAGCTGAATTTTTCTCTGTTTTCTGTAATTGTTTTTAGAAAATAACCACTGTATCATTTCATATTTCGAATCAATTATTCAAAATATAATTACCAGATAATTGAACATATATTTTCTCTATTTAAAATATACATTTGATCATGAACACTAGTCCAAAAAATTCTAAATTCTTTTGGGTTGAGTTTAGGTGAGAGGATTCAGATTTGGAAAAGTATTTGAACAAATGATTTAAAATTATTATACATTATGATGAATTTGAAGTTTACCATAAAACATAAAAAATCAATTGGTTTGTTATTATAGATTTGAAATCCTTAACTTTGAATATATAAATCTAAACGCACCAACGTAGTTTTTATTATATTGAGTTGATTGAACAGTTATATAGTTTAAAATATTAAAGTTACATTATTATCATTAACTATAGATTTTGATAAATCTGAAATTAGGAGTTTTGAAATATAAAATGAATCAATTGAAAGGATGGTTGAAAAGCTGTAATCACTTCGATTTATCTCATATGAAATGGTCTAGATTATTATCAGAAAAGAGGCGAAATGGTCTAGTTTATTATCACTCTATTTCGCCACTGTCGTATGACGAAAAAGAAAATTTAAGCAAATGGCATTCATATGACAAAAATAAATTAATCGATTTAAAAAAACAACAAAAAATTGAAGTCGATTCATTAGTGAATAAATCGAATAAAAAAGATAGTTTTCAAAAAAAACTATATAAATGATCTTTTATCATATCAATTTTTAAATCGGCAAGCGTTCGGTTATACAATTGTATTAAAGTCAAAGTCACGGGTTTGATTCGATTCTGGTTGATAGTAATGAGTGTAATTAATGGGAGATGGATTATTGGAGTGCAATAATTATCTATGTTTAATAATAATCGAAATGTGGTGTATATTCATTTGTACGGTTTAAAATATTAGAATCATATCGTTACCATCTAATATAGTTTTATTAAAACGACAAGTGATCGGTTCCACAAAATGTTTCTAACAAAAAACTCAACTAAATGGTATGTAGGGTAATTGCATTAACACCCTCAAGTAAAAAAAAAAACGAAAAAACACTATATATAAATTTAATACATTTTTGACCTCGTATTTTTAAAATATCCAAGCATAAAACCTCTTACGAGAAGGATAAATCTGTGTGAGTTTTGATAACCTAAGAGTGATGTGTTTTATTTTTAAAAAATAAAGATGTATTAGCTTATTAATATATTTTAAAATTTTATATTTTTAACTCTTGCAATTATGCCGCGACAATATCTTCTCGAAGACATATGGATTGTGGAATTAAAGTTTTCTTTATATTAATATCTCTTGCTTTCTCCTATAATATATCACCGTCCACTTATAAGTGTGGAATTAAGCATTTCGAGGATTTTAAAAAAAATTATAAAATACATAAAACTTTTATCATAAAAATTCTCGTGAGACAGTCTCATGGATCAATTCCGTGGTCAAATATTTTATACTAATAGTATTATTTTTTATTGTGAATATCGATAAGGTTGACCTGTTTCACAGATAAAAATTCATGAGACCATCTCACAAGAGACTTACTCAACTTTTATATTAAATTTAGTAATATAAAGTCTTACAATATCTCTTCCCACTTAGAGATTATATATAAAATTATGGAATATGACTATGTGGTCATAATGAGTGCTTAAACCCTACCACACCCTAATTAAATATTAAGAAAATAACTATGAATTATATGAAATAAATTAATAATAATTGTAGCAGTAATAATATCTAAACATTTAAAATTAGCAAAAATATTTTAAAAATACAAAATCAATAAAATTTACAATGATAATAAATAAATAGTAATTTTAACAATAACTTGGTAAAACTGAAATAAACAAACCAAATCGGTCAAATTCAAAAATTAGATTTGTTTAAATTCAAAATTTTGATTCGTTGAAATTCAAAAATCTGAATTCTATTTTTAAAAATATGGTCAAATCGGTTCATTCGATTTAATTTTAGTTATTTTGTACAAAAAAAAAAGGCTAAACCAAGCCAACCAATTTTGTTCATAAACTTCATTTTTTTAATCGTAAGTTTATTAGTTTTTAAACTAAAATCTTATTTTTAAAATTTATTGTTCCAAAACTTTGAATATTGGGATACAGACCAAAATAATGGAATTTAGTTCGGTTCAGTTTGTTTGATTCTAGTTTTTGAACTAAATCGGTTGTGTTGGTATTTTTTGTTTAAGCAAAGATTTATTCATCCCTAAATTTGGTAATACTTTATTTATCATTATTGATGTTGCTGAAATTCGAGATGATAGTTGAGAGGTCAGATATTCACTTGGGGAGCTCGGACCGGGTCTGTGAAATCGGGGAGCACAAACAATAAAGTTAGAAAGGGGCCGAGAGTATGTGTGTGCTGAGAGAATGTGAAAATATGAATGAATAAACAATGAATGAAACTTGAAATTTATAGGAGAACAATAGAATTCTAATTTGGTAGATTTAGATTTTCAGAATATAAGACGAGATTAAATTAGATCATTGCGGGCTTTACCTTGTTGGGCTTTATTTCTATGGACTACCCGTTAATGTATGAGTGCGAGTTTTCCTAGGTGGGAGCCCGTCTGAAGTCTGGACTTTGCGAGAGCTCGGCTCGGGAGCTTCACCGAGACATTTCCAATTGGCGAGATATCATCATCTGTGAGGTCGGGTCGAGACATGTTTTGAGATCGACATGGGAGGTCGGCCACAACTTTCTGTGTCACGTTTACAGGCGTCTGGGAGGTCGATCGAGATGATCTAATATATATATATAGAGATATGTTACCCTGCACCCTTGGGTGCAGGGTCAGCTGGCGCCCACATGTGCATTTTCTTTTTTTTTTTGAAAACAACGTTTCGCCACGGTTTTTCAATATCCGTCGCTAATAGCGACGGATTTTAACAAACCGTCGCTAAATGTCTAATTTAAAAAAACAACGGACAGAGGGGGACAGAGGGACATTCACAAAATCGATTCTCCCGTCCAACCTACCGCCCACAACACAGAAAAGTTTTAGAGAAACACAACACAGAAAAGTGAGGTTCAACTGAAGGCAAATCTTACATTCCTTTTTATTCATAAAAATTGTGAGGTTTCAAGCAAACTGTGCTTTTGAGGCGCACGGAAAAAATTTTATTTGAACCGCACTTACATTCACACATACATCAAACCAAATTTTTATTCTAACACTTCGATTTACATTCACGCACATATTTTTATACCCGAGATTTTCTAACACATTCATGCACAAATTCTACCGGGAGTATGAAATTTTCCGACAACATCGAGTTACCTTCGGATTTGAGGCGCACGGAAAAACCTTGCACGAGATCTCCAGATTTGCTTTCAGTTGAACCTCACTTTTCTGTGTTGTGTTTCTCTCAACTTTTCTGTGTTGTGGGCGGTAGGTTGGACGGAGAATCGATTTTGTGAATGTTCCTCTGTTACCCTCTGTCCGGAATTTTTTTATTTTTTAGTTTTTAGCGACGGTTTTTTACATTCCGTCGCTATATCGAGGAATTAAAAAAACCGTCGCTAAAAACTAAAAAAAAAATAAAAAATATCCGGCCTGTAACGCCACGTGGGCTTTCGCCTCACGGGCCGCTCAGCAAATGGCGCCCAGGATCAATTTCGTGTATATAATAATAGATATATATATATATATATATCTATAATATATATATAATTTTTTATATGGAACACGTCACCGTATGTAACTTATGTGAAAATCAATAAAATGATTTATGGATATTATTTTTTTCAGTTTTCATCTCGTCCAATAAAATAGCATTATTTCATTGATCTCATATAGTTATGTATATATATATATATCTATAGTTTTATATTGTTTATTATAAGTATGAGACCTTTAATAACTAAATTAGAGACACCAAAATATTTAATTCTATAATTACTTTTCTTATCCTACTAAAAATCTCCTCAAGTCACTCTATATTTTATATCATGAAAAAAATCTAAACAAACTTATATTTTAAATCGAACAATTTTTTTAAATTTAAAATAATTTTTTATTAATTATTTATTATTATTTTATCAAATTAAAAACAATAATAACGCATTGAAACGATTGTATCTTTTGATTTCGGGCCACAAATCATAAATATCAAAACTATATTCACGACGGTAAACCTTCCTGTGCGCTCAAATTCTCGGCCTTCCCCCCACATAAAACCCAAGTCCACACTTCTCGTCAGTTGTAACCCCACTCGACGCTACGAACAAGGGACGGGACATTCACTCTCTTCCAAGCCTTTTCTCCATTCGCTATAGCTACCAAATCAATAGCAGCAGCAGCTGTATCCGACGACGTCAATGGAGAACACCGGCGGGTGGCGTATGGCGGGGATGGAGGTGCCTCTACTCAGCACCGACTCCATCGAGTGGGTTCAAGTCTCCATCCCATCTTCTTCTATTTCGAATCCCACTACTTCTCAAAACCCAGTTGCCAAAGACTTCGCCTCTTGCTGCTCCATCGGAGATCCCCCCTCTTATTTTATATGGTAATTTAACCCCTTCTACGCTCTCTTGTGTATGTGTAGTTCGTACTTGTGTTTGTTTACAAGCTAGGAAAATGCTACTAGATAATGCTTATATTTCGTGCTTATGTTATTTTTTTATTTTTACAAGCTCTAGAATGCTAAAAATCCTGTCTTGGATCTTTTTTCCAGTTGATTTTTGGAACTGCTATATTATGCTGTCAAAGTTTGATTTAATGGGTTTGCAAAGACATTTCTATTGTTAAATGAAAACTGCTGTCTACCCAACTGAATTACACTAACGACTCCTATGAGAACGACACATAAATGACATGAATTTTGGCTTGGACACGACGACTGTGACGGTGCAAAAACAATGTATTTTTGGTGCCATATTCACCTACATTCCAGCGCTCGTTCTTATTGCAACCATGGTTTGGAAGGAATGGTATCCGTGTGATGTCTCTCTTTCAGCTTTATCACAACGTTACGAAAAGATCACAATTATTCCATACATTTTTCGTTAAGTAAAACATCATTATGTTTTTCAATAGAACTTTAGAAATACACTAATGTCATACCATAACTACAAGTCTACAACCGTTCAGCATATGCTAGTCTGAGACTCTCATGGTAATATCGGCAGCTTTTGCTCCAAGCTAGCATATGTTTTTCCATGCTGTTACATTAACCATTTCCTGTTATTCACCTTGTGCTTCATGCAATCCCGATTATTTTGTTCTCATTGTGATACATCTTTGTTGTGACAAGATCTTTCGTGCAAACCATGGTTGTGGTCGATGATTCAGGTGGACTATGAAGTCAACCTTGCAATCCCAAAGTGCCCATATTAATGGTTCTAGGGATTTAAAAGTTCTGTTTGGATGGCCCTTGATTCACTTACAACTCTTTCGTCTGGCATAATTATTTTTTTCTAGTGTCACTTGTGCCTCTGTTCATTGTTAAGCAAAGTACAATGAACTGGTGCTAATCCCCTATCTCAGAGAGACATCCGTATTTAGTCCGCTTTCAAATTATCAGGACATTTAAGAAATGTGAAGCGTTTTGTGGATATGGTCATATGGATAGTATGATGTGTACTTGATGGGGACTGTTTTTAAAGGATTGTTTTATGAAGCAATTAGTACAAAATGTGATCGCCTACGCTACATCATGTCTGCCCAAAGCAAAGATAGTTGTGAAGTAATTTTTCTTATTTCTGAAAATATGTTTTTATTTCATTTTTTCTGATATAGGGTGTCACTCAGATCTCTTTCATGTAATCATAAGCAATTTTACCATCTTTTCCTTTTCACTTCTTTTTCCTTTTGTTTCTTTATAGGGTGGAAGAGCAAATCCCCCTTCTTTCTATTTGGGTCCTTTGATATCCTTCTTCCGTTAATATTGGGTGATTGGGTGAAAAATACGGTTAATTAAGAATAAGATGTTAAATTGAGATGCTTCTTTGTGTTACCCTCTTGTTACCTCGTGGATTCTTACTTCAGTTCCAATGACAATTTTAATTTTTCTTGACATTGCCATCTGTGTAGTTGGTTGCATATTTTGGATTAGGCATCTGGGGTATCATAGTGTTCTTCTCCTGGAAATTTTTGCACCATCTGTTTATGGCTTCAAAATCTCATTATGTTTTATGATCTTGTTCTCCTTTTGGCTTCTGCACCAAGTAGAGATGATCAACACCACCTTCTATTCCACAGGAAAACCAGCAAGAGCCATTCAAATATTCTGGAGCTTGTGGAGTTGTCCAATAACAGTGAGATACCAAGGATTGGACTTCGACTAATTTTCCCTGACACTCTTTTTCCATTTGCTTTTATCTGCAAAAATGAGGTCTTTCTTCTATCTTATCTTTAATTGGTCGATGTTTCCTTTTGATTGTTCATTTTTATTGCCAGGTTTTAACTGATGCTTTCTTGTACATGCAGGAAAAGTTTACTCCTGGAAATCATTTTTTGCTTTATGCTCTGACAATGTCAGGAATTGCATACCTTATTAGGTTGAGGAACGATTTTGAATATGGAACTTCTTCTTCTGTCCCAACTGATGAGATACTTGAGTATAACACACAAAGTCAACCGTACAATGGAGCAATAAAAGCCGTTGCAGCAACAGCAGGTTGTCTTGTAATTGGAAGGAGTGATGGATCTGTTGGTTATTTCCAACTTGGCACAGTCGATCCAAGTGCTCCAGGTCTTCCGGAGGATCTTATCTTTCATTTTATTCTTATATCACAGATATCATCTCCATTAACTGTCAAACTTCATCTTATTTTATTTGGATCCACTATGATAATAATCCGAGATTGTCTTTCTGATTAGAAACTATGTCGTGTTTGTGCTGTTATTGAATCCAAAATAATTCTGAGCAGTTGCTAATTGTTCGACTACTGATTTGTTTATGTACTCTGCATTTTTTCAACTTATAATTATGCTATTAATCTGAACACTCTTCTTGATGCGGTGTTTAGGCTTTGTGTCTGAACTGCGAGATGATACTGGCTTTGGTCGGTTGTGGGGCATATTATCGAGGTACATTTTCTCATGTCTACTTGATTGCTGTTCCACGAGGATGTTTCATTTCTGTTCAATCCACTAACTTAACTTCATTTGCTCTTGTGAAATAATGTTGATCTGTTGCTTAGCTTTCTCATTTTTCTCTCATGACAAAAAACTGTTCTTGGATTAGGTTTTGACTTCTCCATCTCTGTTCCTTGCCCTTCCTATCATTTTTACTAACTTTATCATTTTTTAGAATTTTCATAGCAAATTCCAGGTTTCTACTTGATGATTTGATTTTCTTCACATATTATTTTATTTCAATTGAAGAGATTGGATATTGGACTGTTTATTTATTCACAGAAACTTATGGCAAAGGTATAACATCGATAATAAAACAATTAAAAGTTTAAGAATTTATAAATTCATAATGGGTTTATTTTTGAATATCTAAAAACAAGATACAAGATTGGCCATTATCAAAATAGTAGAGAGGAATGATGGTTGAATCTTAAAGATAGCACATTTATGCTCTCACTTTTTTATGACTAGAAAGGTGATAAATGCGCGAGAATTTACAAATTTATTAAAGAGATGCATAAAAAACCAAAAATAGGATGATTAAAAGGGGGATGGAGAAGTTTACCTTGCGAAGCAGACATAAACTTGTTATATCACATTGGGAGCCGGTTAATATTAATATTTTTTAAAATATGATATACATGATTGATTTAGGGGGTGGAACATGATATGGAAGGGGCTCATTGGATAGAGAATCTTGAACCTATCTTCGTTTCTAATTTATTTAAAGTTTGAGCACCAAAACCTTGTTTGTTTTCTGATTTTACTTTTAGATATCATTCTTCTCTACATTTCTTTTGGTTTATGGAATAATTTTCATAAATACAGTGGTGTTTTATGAAAAGTTTTGGCTTTAAATTTGCTGTAATGTTAGGTCTCCATCTTAATTTTGCATAGAACTAAATTTTACCACCTTGTTTAATTTCTCTTGCTCATGTGTTTACATTTCCCTGAAGAGGTGAATTGGGGAAATTTTGTCGCAAACATTAATATTTCTAATTGATGAAAATAGCTCATAAATTTTATTTTTCGGGTTAAAAATATAACTGTGAATGGGAATTTTTCATTGGAATTTTAGACAAACTAAAAGACAATAAGCCTGAACTTTGCATTTAGCTGGTTGACACAGTACCAATTAATTGCAATACAACAAAGGAGGATCACTTGGATACATATAAAAGAGTTTCGAAATGCTCAAATTAGGAGATGTATTTAAGTTTAGTTAAAAGCGAACTTAGGAAATAATTCATTGGGAAATCTCAAGTAATGAACTGTTACTTACATAATCATTGGATGTCCACCAAATCTAAGTTCAAGGTGCAGCTAGGTTTAGCCCTTGCACCTAGATGCAAGCCAAGGCACAGCTTGTCAATGGAGCATGTGCTTTGGTAGTGGAGTACAAGCCTTGGTTTACTGTAAAGCTCAAGGAGCCCTTTAAACACGCCTTAAATGTAGGATGATGACTTTAAGGTAAATTGTAAGGTAATTTTCATTAATTTTATTTATAGAAAAATGAATACTTGTTTTACTATCAATCAATAGTTTGTGTCTGTCAGGTGATATGTGGTGGAATTTTCTTTACATATTTAGATTCTAGGACTAGGATATCATGTCGCTTGAATGGGATGACTCAGTTACTCTAAACCATGTCAAGCACTTAGGTACTTTTTTTTTGATAAGAAACTTACTTATATTAAATTGAAATAGTTTTTCAGTTACATGAAGTGGACTAGTGGTCCACTAAAAGCAAATATAGACTTCTGTAATTTACTGCATTTATTATTTCCATAAATGAAAGTAAATAGCTTGGATCAATTCTTTTGATTCCATCATTTTTTTTGTGGGTATCTGCATCAAGTTGAAAAGTACTTAAAAGTTTATTTGCAATCAAACCGAACTACTACTCCATGGTTAACTGTAGAAGTGGTTCTGCCTTCTATTTCTCAAGTAAAGCCCTTACTTTTGTCAACCAGAACGGTTTTAATTGTCATTCAGGGGTCCAACGCTAGCTGGTGTACAGGATTTAGTAATATCAGAGGTGCACCAGAGAAAACTACTTTTTGTGCTTCATTCTGATGGGTGTTTTCGAGTTTGGGACCTTTCAACTCGTGGTAAAATTTTTTGTAATATGATGACAGACCAAACATTGCCAGGTACGTTCTCTTTCTTATATCACTTGTCTTATTGTTAATATTATCGATAATTTTGACTTTGCTGTGGTTGTTGAAAATTTGATCGGGAGTATTAATCAAAACTTCCCCTTTGTTTGAGGAAATCTAAATCTATAATAACCAGAAGAGGGATGTAAATTTTTTGCAAAATATTTTGGCTTAAACTCTCGGAAACCTGCTGATGAGAACCTCAAAAATAAACTGGCAATACCGTGTATCAATACTACAGGCAACGGTCCGTACGATGTCTACAATTTGGCTTGCTCACCACAACACCAAATCAAGATCCCAGAAGCTAGGCTAAGATTTGACTTAGAGAATAAGAAAATTAAGATGACACAACCGTTATGCAGATAAGGATTTGCCACAGAGGAGCATCTCTTAACAAGAGATGAAATACCCCTTGTCACTAGCACAAGCTAGAATCTAAATGATGTTTAAATCTGACCTAGCCTAAAGTGGCTTTCTAATCCCATAAGAGCCTAGCCTGCACTTGGGGCAGTTGAGCCATAACAGTTTCATTATTGATATTCTGATTCATTATTAACCTATGTTAAATGAAGCACGACATATGCTAAACACATCTACATGGAGCAGTCCCCATCACTTCTCACATTTTCCTTTTGATGATGAAATAGAATATTACCAGTAGAAGACAAACATGCATTACGAAAGCTGTTGAGAAATTTTATAAAGCTTTTTGCCAAACTATGTATTGATGTGTGTCGCTTCATGATGATTATGAGAAATGTACTGGGTTTTGCACGCCAGAGGGATATAGGGATGTTTTTTGAGGATGTTTGGCATGAGTGGCATCTACCGTTTGTAATTTCTCAGATAGGGTTATTTGATTTCTTCTGATTGTTGGCACTTCTTCTGGTTAGTGTCTATAGCCGATTTAGTGTAATGGTGTTTTCAGTCCCATTAGAGATCAAAGAAATACATTACAGAGAAAGACCTTATCACATTATTTGGAGTGGACCTGTTATGACTTATTTTCTTATGGTCGTGATTTTATTTTTAGCTTGCGATATGATTATAACATGACTTTTGTT
The DNA here is from genome assembly GCF_022965805.1 of Primulina eburnea. NCBI lineage: Eukaryota > Viridiplantae > Streptophyta > Magnoliopsida > Lamiales > Gesneriaceae > Primulina > Primulina eburnea. The sequence continues at coordinate 15,292,667 of NC_133103.1, forward strand.
TAATGCTTTCAGGTGCTTTGGTGAGGCTGTGGGTGGGGGAAGCTGATTATAATACAGGCATAATTCCTTTGGCGATTCTGCACAATCAGCATTTGGTAGATGGAGAAAAGGTGACAAGACCATGCTTTTGTATTGTTAGCTTACCTGCTATTATATCCAACCTGTATCATTCTTGTCCGACCTTTACTTTTCCCATCCAGCTTCCAGCCTCATTTGCATGTTGACTGTCTCTGTTTTTCTGAATGAATGTTGGTTACTTTATATGTTTTACCTTGTATTATTAAGTGAAAAGTCTCGATTTTTGTTGTGCATTCTTTCTCTATCTGCCTCTCCAGGGCAATCGAATTACCAGGTAATTTAAGACCATAATGTTTGGAAATATTGAGGGTTTTAAAAGCCAAGTTTGCGATAACTAAGTTTTTCTTAATGTGAGGTTACTGTTATCATGATTTTAAATTTGTCGAGGTGTTAATAGGATGCTTGACCAGTAACTTAAGACCAGATCTGTCTTTTTTGTCCATGGTCTTTTGATAAATTTGTTCGGGTGAGTTTTTAATATAGGGATATCTGTAGTAATTCAAGTAGAGAGCAGTTCTGATCATTGTAGTTGGGAATTTGAAGCAGAGAAGAACTGATTGGGAAGTATGGAAGAAACTGCTATAAAGAAGATGGAATACTTCACCACACTAAGGGTTCAAACACAATCATGTAGAAATAGTTCAATAATTGCAGATAAGGAGATAACTAAGATATTTTGTAAATCTATGGACTTCCAGGTAAAAAAAATTGTTTTTAAAGTTGGGGAGTTTGATGTTTGTGCACACAGAATCCTTACGTCATTGGGATAAAATTACTGATTGTGTTGCATGAAAAGTGTTTTGATTAATGCTTTACAGCAACTAACCTGTTACTGTATAGTAAAATATTAATTTAGACTTCTTTAGATTTTCAAAATATTTTTGTCTATGAATGTAACTGGTTCGCTCTTTATATTTATGTTACTTGCTCTGAATGACAACTTGTTAGGGAGATAGCACGGATTCAATATTTCTACACGGTCTTCGGTGTAATGCCGGAGACAGGTTAACATTATTTCTGGAGCCTTCATTGAAACAAATATCATTACGGGAGGTAATTAATTCGTCAGCATCTAGTTTGTACTGCTTCTGATAAACAACCTACTACTTCATGCATTTTCTATTCGAACTTTCTCAGGGTGAACCTATAGATATTTGTCTTACTTCAAACAAATTGTGGATACTCAAGGAAGATGGACTTGTACTGCACAACTTGTTTTGTGATGACGTCAATGAGTAAGTGCTTGGAGCGTATTGGTTTCTTTTTTATACACTGGCTACAGTTAACCAGCACATGTTTTGCTCGTATAATAATTTTTTTCACTTGATTGAATTTGTATGGAATTCATGATGACATTTTATTTGTATTATTTTGGCATCTTTTCTTGAATAATTATATTATATGTTTGCGCTTCAATTACTGATACTAGATTTTGTGTCAGGGGATTATCATATTACTATCAATTGCAAGAAACATTCATTGCGGACCTTCTGTTTCAGAGTTCTGAGCATTCTTCAGCAGATCTTTTTTCGCTTGCATGTGCAGCATTTTCATCTTCCAAGGTGTTATAAGCAATTTGATCTGTTGATCTATTTCTGTAATTTGCGGTCGTTAATTTTGAATTACCCATCAATATTCACAATTTGCGGTCGTTAATTTTGAAGTACCCATCAATATTCACATTTTAGTTATCTTTCAATGAACTTTTGTTCTGCCATGTATTTAGTTTGTCACACAGTGATGACTGAAGAGAAAGGGTAAGCAAGAGGTAGTAAATTACAAAAATACCAACATTTGTCGATTTTGTTGAGCAAGTAGGTTATATTAATAATAAAAGAAGTAATGTTAACTGTATTGGCTTCGATTATTTCCCTAAGATAATTTACTGAAATGAAAGTTGATGAACCAACATTCCTGAAAGCTTTGCCTCCTCATGTAAGATTATGGTAAAGAGTCCATTTTTACAGATCCATTATTTGATTTATGGTGTTTCGAGAAATGTGTTTTTGGGAGATTGATATTGAAAAATACAATGCAGCTTTGCTTTTTTTTTTCGGGGGGAGAAAATTTTTATATTGTTTATTTTTTAATATTGTAGGTCTACCATGCGAAGAGTTATTGGGTTAGAAACGTCACATAATATGATTTTAGTTATTTTAACATGTATGAGATATTTTAAAATTATAATTTGAAAAAAATAATTATAAAAGGACAGTGTATCTTGTTTCAATATATTATAACAATATGCTATACTTAGGAAGTGGTGAAAATTGAAACAAAAGTGATTATTATGTTGAGAAATGTGAAAAATGAGGTGAAAGTATTTTATGAAAGAATAATGAAGATGACAAATTTGTTGACGTACCTGCGGATATCTTGAAATGTCCACCTTTTGTAACTATTATCTTATTATTCTATTATAATAGCGTTTCTTGTAAAAAAAATTAAGATGGCAAATTCTTGGTGTTATTTCCTGGGATGGCGAATCCTTATGTGAAATGAATCCAAACAAAGGCAAGTCTTCTCTGACATGGGATATTATAATCAGGATAAACAGGGCTAGCTGAACGGATGCGTGTTCTAGGTTTCCTCTTGACATGTATAGCTTGCCTGATATATATTACGTGATTTGTTGGCATGCTGAAATCATATACATGCTGTGCAGGAGGAAGTCAGTCCCAATTGTCTCTTCTGTTTTGCTACGTGGGCTATTTTTTCCTGGTGTTCATTGCAATGCTGTTCTCAAGCAAACATTTGCAGATCATAACAAGCACTTCACCTGATTCTGAATTCAGTTTGTTCACTACCAATGGATTAAAAGACGAAATATTGTCACTTATTGAGCATCAGGTATTGGGTTTGATTCTGTTGTCAGTTTGAACTGCAAAATCTGAAAGGCTGTCTTTAGTGGAAATAACCAGCCTTGAATCCTGGTTCATACCAAAAGTACACTGTATTTTGTTTTGCTAAATGGTTGGAGATTCAGGTAGTTATTTTGGAGCTAATAACATTGTACTTTATTGTAGGGTGGTTATGAAAGTCCTGTTTCAACTTTTCATTGTTGGAATAGGTTTTGCTCCCGGTTTGTGAATAATTGGTACAAAAATAATGCCGCATGCGGCATGTTCATTGATCCAGTCACAGGTGCAATTGGCTTAGTCAGGAGTAGGACAATATCTATTTTCCGTGGTTTGGTGGATGCAGAGCATATTATCTACGGTATAATAGACTTGGTATCATCTATCAATTTTTTCACTGAGCATTTATCCCTTCTCTTTAGATAACTATTCTCTGCATCTAATTTGCTTTTGCAAATTAGATATGGTTTAGGGACTTGTCCATTTTGCATCGTTTTCTCAACTTTTACTCTGCCCACCAGGTTCCTTAGATGGGCTGAAGCATTTCAGCTATTCTGGCGATGAATTTGACTTGGAGATTCAACTTGATTTTCTCAAATGTGTGCATGATGTGAGCCAACAGTTGGGAAAAGCTTCATCAGCTATATTTTATGAGTCACTTCTATGCAGACCTAATATATCATCTGAGGATGTTATTCCTCCGTTTCTCAAGATTCTAGAAACTGGATATAGTTCTTCAATTGCAGCTCTACATATATCAGAACTGGGAGCTGATGCTGTATCAGAGAAAGAGTTGTCTAATCAGAGAAACCTGAGGAAATTTTCCACAGAAATGTTTATGTCTCTCCATGCTTTATGCTACAAAGCCAACTCTTGGGACAAGATCTTGGATGTTGCTGAGAGATACTTAAAGTTTTTGGTGCCTCAAAAAATGGTACTTGATGTAGATTTCGAATCAGTCTTCAGTATAAATTGTTCTGCTACGGTGCAGGCTACTTCCCAAATTGCCAAAGGGATGTTTGAATCCGCATTTGATGTTCTTATGCTGTTAAACTATATGATTAGCATCAGTGGGCAGGTTAGTCACATTAACTGCATTAGGGATCTAGAATTACAATTCTCGTACCTCACTTTTTTCAATCGTATTATTTCATGTTACGAATTTTCTTTAAAAGTATAATTTTTGGTTTGACGCTTGGCCTTTTTAGAGGGCAATGATTTAATTACTGTCATGCTTTCCAAGGAGTTGCATAACATGGGTAATCTGCCATTGGAAATGCGATGGTTTTGCATTGGTGAAACCTCAGAAAAGCATAACAAAATAATTACATTTTGATCCCTCGAAACAACATATTTTCATGTAGTTTGGTAGCAAGGACCTGTTGAATTAATTTGAGGCAGATTTCTTTATTTCCTGGTCATTACATTTACTTTCTTACAGCTTACTTGATATGTATTCATCAAAACTTAGGCTTCTGCCTTTATAACTGATTTGAGCAAACCTGATTCCTAGCAGTGTTTATACCTTATCTTCTAACCAATCAGTTTAAAGTAAAATAATAGGCATGGAAGAAGTAAATAGATATTCTTAAAATTGTCCCTTAAATGTGTTTTTTTCATGAGAAATTGCCTTTTTCTAGGGTATGGGTTCTTTTTTCGATGAGCATAAATATTATTAAAATACTTAAAATTTACAATTACGACGGGCATACCCAAGGAATGTATCTACCACATCAAATATTCATTCCAGCATACAAAATGTCGCATTTTGGAAAGTGCAGAGGAGCATGTATCAAAATGTCACATCTAATATTAGTAATATTGTTATGTTTCTTATAAAAGAAAATGTATTTCATTTGTCATAACTCATAAGATTGTTTTAGGATTGGCGTCCTTAAATGGGGTCGATATGGGAGGAATCAGGAATATAATTCATTAACATTAGGTTGAAGTTATAACCATTTTCTTAGCTTTTTGACCACGACGCATGTTAACATTCGTTATGTACTTGTGTATCAGACCATGAAAAAGGTACAAGATATCTCCCTCACGAATAAACAAAAAGCCTAACTTATTATAAACCAAGCCTGTCTTTTTATTTACCTTGTAGTATTGTTTTTGTTCCTTGGAGAACACATTCCTTTTATGAAGCCCTTTTGTTTAAATACTTTCTTATCATTAGGTAGCTTTTACATTTACACCCATTATGGTAGTTTCTCTGGGGATAAAACTGAGGCTGTGTAAGGGGTATCTCGGTACTTTATTATATTAGAATTTTTTCTGTATTTAATTAGGCTTCATGATATAACTACTCAAAATGAAAGGAACCATCACGAGTAGTCCATTCATTACTTCACAAAATTCACATTGCTGGCTCTATTTTCCACGAAGAAGGAAAGAATTGTTTGCGCAAGATGGCATTTAGAGTTTTACTTAATGTCAAAAACAATCCTCCTTCATTTTCTTTTGCAGATAAATATGTCTCATTCCCATGTTTCAAGAGTTAAGGTTGAGTTAGTTCCAATGATTCAAGAAATTATTACAGAGTGGCATATTATTTATTTCTTTGGGACTACACCATCTGAATCTCCCTTAGTTGAAGATTTTAGCTCTCGGCTTTCATCCTTACAAATTGGTAAGGACTGTATAAGATTTCAAAATGTCCTCTCATTTTTCACATTGCAGCTGCTTGGTAGTATACTAATATGTGATTATTGTAAATAATTAGTACTAGTATTATTTGAATTTGTGGTTCACATGCTGTCTTATTGATGCCAAACATTACTGATTAGCATTATGGTAATTGAGGTATTATGCAACTGAATTGCAGACTCGTTAGATTTCATCCTGATTCCTGACTTGTATTTTTAGCAGATAGCAATGTCGATAGAAGGCTGTGGAATGGGAGGCTTGGGAAATGTGAATTTTCTCTAGCATTTATCCTATTACTGAGTATGCAAAATTTTTTGGGAGATCTGAAGCATCTTTATCTAACTCGGCTTCCAAATCCCTGTAACTTGATCAGTTTAAGTCTGGAATTTACAAGCTGGATGATATGGGGAAGAGCTGGAGAAGAATCTTCTGTGTTCTTCAGCAATTCGATTGATCTTGCACTAATCTTACTTAGACATGGGCAGTACAATGCCACTGAGGTTTGTTGCTTTGGTTTCTTCCATAATTGTACTACATTTACCTACATGCTCAGGTTTGATCAAGATTTCTGAAATATTTTTTTCCGTCTAGTATTTGCTCAGTTTAGTGGATTTTTATTCGCGCAAGGAGAAAATCTTTGAAAGCCTTCAGGACATCGATAGGAAAATGCCTACGCTTCTTCATCTTCTTGGATGTTGTCTTGTTGCCCAGACACAACATGAAATGCATGTACCAATTAAAGACAGAAATGCCTGTGAAGCTGTACGCTGCTTTTTCAGGCATGTAGATTTCTTTGTAAACCATGATTGCTGGTTAATGTAATCGGAAAAAAAGTGTTTTAGATGTAAATGTTGGTTTAATTTCTTGCTCCCCTGTACATGACTCTCTGTCTGCAACTTGTTAGTTATGCTTTTCTGTTGTGCTCATCCAGCTTTGTTTAATTTTGCTTTTTTTCTGTTGTAGTAGTCCTTCGCTGGATTTTCCTACAAGGTGTTTTTGGTTATCTTTGATTTGATTTCTTATTTATTTTTGCTATAATTCCCATATATTGTTGCATATCTACATCTATTTTTGATTTTTTTGCTTAAATTTCAGTCAATTGTAGTTTGCGTTATCTCCATCAAACCTTCTCAAGGATCTAAATTTTGAACATCAATTTAATTTCTCCTAGTCGATGGGAAAAAAGGAGAGCAATAGTTATATCCTTCAATTTTTGTTTTCAGAGCTTCATCAGTTAAAGGAGCTTTTGCAGCTTTGCGAAGTTTGCCACATGAGGCAGGATGGCTGCGAGTTGATTTCAGTTACGTGAAGCAGTTAATCATTTTTTTTGTGGATTCTTTATCGTGAAAGATTCACATACATGCAATTGTTTTATTAAGTACGCATATCTCTTTCTCGCAGGTAGCTTTACCTCAGCTGCAGCATGGAAGCTTCAGTATTATCAATGGGTGATGCAGCTATTTGAACAGTTCAATATGAACGACGCTGCCAACCAATTTGCTTTGGCCGCACTTGAGCTGGTTGATGAGGCTCTTCGCCCTGTAGATAGCAGCTCACAGGAGCATTCTATGGAATCATTGTCTAATGTAAAGGGCCGACTTTGGGCGAATGTTTTTAAGTTGACGTTGGATCTTAATAACTACCACGATGCATATTGTGCAATAATATCAAATCCAGATGAAGAAAGCAAGAGTATTTGTTTAAGACGATTCATTATAGTGCTTCATGAGCGTGGTGCTGTGAAGGTTGTAGCTATTTCCTCACCTCTGTATCTACATTTTATTTTTTTGCTTGTGACTACTTTTCTTTGTTACCAATTTTCTCTTTATTTTTTTAAAGGTTCCTCATGTTTAGAAGTGTCGGAAACATCAATGAACCAGAAATCAAGGATTATGAATCTTGAAATCAGAAATTTTGTTAATTTGATCTCTTGGTTCCTTAATTTCTTTCAATTGATGTCTTGGTTCCTTAATTTGGTTTATAATGTAGTGATACATTTACTATTATTTAGTGAATCAATGAAAATAATTATTTTTTCAACTATTCTCTTGAGAGTACATAATGGAGATTGGAGACGAATATTGAATTCGGCCATTTAACCTTCCTGAGCCAAGTAACCATTGCTTGCTTATTGTTTTAGAGGTTGTTTTCCTTTATTTTCACTGTGTACATGTTTTAATCTTCATCCACATGAGTGTTCCGTTCCTATCATGTTTGTTATCTCTAAACAGTCTCTAATTCACCTGTTAATATTTGCTTGTTCTATGTTCCAAGTGAGAAGGTTAAAGTTTACTGCAAAGTTCTCCCTTAATGAGGTTCAAGATATTGGAAACTTTTTCCCTTCGATTTTTTAATGGGAAAAACCTATTTCAAATGATGGTGCATTGAACTGAGATGTTTTCAATGATGCAAATATGCCTTAGGAATCAGGATTCATTTTGATGGATTTTCGTTTGCTCATTGCCCACAGATGCTTTGTGATGGCCAGTTTCCATTGATCGGTTTAGTGGAGAAGGTGGAGCAAGAGCTTGTTAGGAAGGTTTGATATGATTTTTCAAAAACTGGAATACTTTGTTTAGGGTCATACTAGACGGACTAATGTAATCAAGTAATTAACATATCTGCTCTGCAGGCTGAGCGTTCAGATTTTTCAACAAAGCCAAACCCTTTTCAGTTACTTTACGCCTTTCAGATGTACAGAAATAACTGGCGTAGTGCTGCTAGTTTCATATACATGTACTCCGTGCGATTGAGAGCTGAAGCAGCGACAAAAGATAATCAGTATAGGTCTTTGGCTTTGCAAGAGAGATTGAATGCTCTATCTGCTGCTGTTAATGCTCTGCAGCTTGCTCATCCTGCGCATGCTTGGATTGATTCTCCTATTGAAGAAACTTCGCATGACAAAAACAATTATCCAAATAAAAAGGCTAGGCTGGTTGAGCAGGAACCATGTAAAGTATCCGATACGATGAACTTCTGAGTATCAACTATTTGAGCAAATATACCACATTTGTGCTGAAAATGGTTTCATACACTAATTCTGCATTTTTTGCTAAGCCGTGTGGTATATTTTGTCAATTGCATCAAATAAAGTTGTTGGTTTTTTTTTTATCGAAGGAGTTAGTTGCTTGACTTATTGTGCACCATAATATGGTCTCGCAAAAGCTGCTAGGCTGGTCTCACCGATAACTTTCCTACTTGTGCCTTTCTACTTGTGTTATTGATCGATCACAATTCCTTGTCTTTATTCTTATATTTCAGCTCCTGTCGATGATTCTCTCCCTCAAAAGTCACAATGTTATTTGGATGTTGAGAAACTTGAAAGTGAATTCGTCTTAACATCAGCAGAATATCTGCTCTCATTAGGAAACATAAACTGGACCTCTACTGGTATGTTTAAACTGGTGACACTTATTTGGAAACCGCAAAGAATTAATTTTCTTAGGCTTTCCAAGTAAAAGCTTTCCAGGTCAATCTTTGTTTGAATCCTGCACTTTATCTTTCAGGATACGAGAAACCGTCTTCCGAGCTTATTGATCTGTTGGTTGAAACAAATTTATATGATATGGTTTTTACAGTGATATTGAAGTTCTGGAAGGGTTCTGCTTTGAAAAGGTAGTACTCCTAGCTGTCTTATCATGTCATTCTTTAATGATGAGCTGTTGAAGTCCCTTGATGTCTTTGATGTTCTAAAATGATTAAGGTATTTGATACTGTTTAGGGAACTTGAAAGAGTCTTTATGGCCATGGCATTCAAATGCTGCCCGAGCAAACCAGTCTCCTTACTTCTTGGCCAAGGGTATTAAACATAATTTTATATGTTAATACTGATTCTTGTTTTGTTTTCGACGTTTTGTATAAGTGCAGCATCTATTATATTTCTTTCTGCTTACACCTATTCAATTTTATGAAGTCAAAATATCTCAGCGGTTAGATTGAAACTTATCAATAAAGTTTTGTTCCCTTTCCGAGCTTGTATATATATGCATAGTTTTGATGCAGACAACTGATAGATAATATGTCTGCCTTCCCCAGTAAAGATCGTAGAACACATGGCCTTTTGTTGACTTCAGCACACCACAAGGCTGTTCAGAATTCAAATGAGATGTTTGCACCAGGACAACAATCTATAAGCGGTGGCCATTGGCTAACACTTGAACTCTATCTTGTCCGTACTTTTTTCCTGTCATTTTGTTTTCATTTGAATGTTCTATCTTGGCTTAGCTAATGTAGTGGTTTTCTATTTTCTCATAATAAACTGCTCTTTTTCTGTTAGTATATTGTTAGCTGCTCTTTCCACCACATTGAACGGTCATTGCCTTCTGATGTTAAACTTCAGTTCAACTTCTATATTCTGAATTTGGCGGAAAGTTCAATGTTTAATTAATCTCATAAAGTTTTATGTTGTTAATGTGCCTTTACTCTGACTGTAAGAGATTGAACAACATAAGAAGTTGCAAAATCTCTCCTATGCAGTGCATCTTTTGCCACAAGCACTGGACACAATGTTTTGACGATTAAATACTTATTGGCAGTTACATAGTCTTCCTAGAAAGTTTCTTTTTCCAGATTTTTGGCAAGCGGATTGTGATTTCAATATTTTCATTTAGATCAAGAAGATTCCACTTGTCTTAGGATAATGCAGTTTCCAGCCAGTCATTTGATTCCTCTGTGATTTTTTGGACCGTCGATGACTTGACATTGTTGAAATTCCTTTTGAACCTTTTACTCCATTTATTTTCATTTTTAGCATCTTTTTTTTTCAAAAAAATTATTATCTCAAACTGATTTACGATTTCTTTGGCTTGCATGTCAGTGTGGTTTTGGCTGGGAGGTGTTCTATATGAAATTGGTAGTAACTTGCCTGTGTGGAACCAATATTGAATTTTTTCTTAAGCACTATTTGTTTGGGTTATCGACTACAGGACAAGTACATATCTTTTCATCCGAGATTACCATTAATTGTTGCCGGAGCACTTCTTTCAGCTGATCCTCAAATTGAGTTACCTCTTTGGTTGGTTCGGCTTCTAAAGGTAACTTTGGCATAGGATTCTGCTAAAGGATCAAGTAATATACTTCCTTGATACATAATTAAGTGCAAAATTTGTTAAGTGAACACGTTTGAAGAAACTAGTACCTTCATGTAATGGGTGTAACTTTAACAACATACACATTTAGATTTATAAATTTGTGTCTTTTTGAGATGTGGCCGATTACAGCAATGGTACCACAATCGAAAGCTGGATGCCAGTTCTTATTATGACAAAGTAAATTGCCAGACTTCTTCAGAAGTTATTGGATCTAGAATGGGTGAAGTTGAATAATTTATATAGGCAGATAATAACTCATTATTTGGTAGGCTCAGCAGCATCGTGTTTTTGTTTGTTCCTTTATTGGGAAATAATAAACCCATAAAGCAATTATGCTGTTATTTCATAATTTTTCACATGACAGGGTGTTCGAACTGAAAGTAGTTTTGGAATGACCGGAAGAGAGTCAAGCCCGGCATCATTGTTTTGCCTGTATGTTGATTACGGCCGTTACGTGGAAGCGATTAATTTGTTGATTGAGTACGTTGAAGCCTTGGCAGCAGTTGTAAGTTATCCATATTTTTTCCTGTTTAGCAGTTGGATCTTGAGGTTATTGCCACATTTTGCTGTTATGTTCAGTCTGGTATCCAATATATATCAGCTTTTGTTTAAAAATTCATCTCCTGGACCTTGAGAGTATTGAAAAAATTCTTTGTCAACTTCTGAGCTCTAGAACCTAGGTTATATTTAGGCATTTTAGCGGTGACTGAATTGGATCTGGTTAAACCGGTTCCAGGGTGTAAAGTAATGGAACACGACCAATCTGGGAATATACGGAATTGTACTTCCAGATTTACCAGATCGGATTAGAACAAAACAAATTGAACTGGATTTGACTGAATTGCTGACCAAGTTGGAATGGAATGGGTTAGCATAATGTGGAGACCAGATTGAGTTAATTTTTTTTATTCTCAATCAATATGTACTTAAATATTTTATCGATCAAGAACTACAAGTGAAACAATAAGTCATTAAAAAGTAAATAAAATTCTTACAATAAACTATGTTATTATTGTATTGCAATAATAAATTAATAATACAAATTGGTTTGGATTGGTTCAGAGTTGGATTCGGATCAATTTGGATGTCTCCTTGTCAATTAACTAAAAGCCAATCCAATCGAAATAGAATATAGGATGTGGGAACCAGAGTGTACCGAATAGGTTTTAGATCAACCCAATCCGTTAACCATCATAAGTTATATGTGGATGGACTTTCAAGTATAATTCCAATCTGAGAAATTAGCATTCTTTGGATTAGCTCTTCAATGCAGCTTGCTCAACTCAAAACCTCATAATTCAGACCAAGTTTTTTGCAAGTTCCCTTCAAGGTTTTTTTACGAAAGTTTTATCTGACAAATTATTTCTTATTTCAATTGAATGGTTCAAAGCAGCCATACATTTTAGTGATGCATTTTTCATTTGTTCTTTTTCAAATAATCCTTATAGGCTTATACTATATCATATTGGAATCCGAAAATTTAGGTAACTTCAGGAAAGATGACATGAAACGTCATCAATTTTATTGGTTGAAATTTCACATTGACATGCATTTTTTAGTGTGGAAATTATGTCTAATAATGGGGTGATCTGGTGGAAAGGGTGTAAATTAGGATATTATTTCCGCCGCAATAGTCCGTAAAGCATCTTTTGAATCTCCACTACATCATGGACCTTTCTTTCGCTTGAGATGTAGGTCCTTGATTGTCAAATTCCATTCCATCCAGTAGGCCTCTCTCCTTATTATGTCTTGGGTGTGACAGACATTCTCTCTCAATCTGTGGTTCTTGTTTTATGTCCACGACTCGTATATACACCAAAACTAAATCAACCATATTTTAATTTAGCAATCGTGGGTTGAAAAAGTAGCATCCTGGCAGAGCTTCTTATCAACAAGTCTGTGATTGCCATAGACACCACTGGATTATGGAAACCAAGTTATGATTATTTCATTTCAGTTCTTTTTGGCTGGTGTATTTCTAGTTTGCTTATACACCTGACAAATGATGGAGGTTCATGTTTCTCTACATTTATGTGAGGAAGCACAAGTATTTATGCAGCTGGCATTATCATGATGGATATACTCCTTCGTAAAAAGCTTAATTTGCTAAGAACTTAAAATTTTGAATATCTGCAGCGACCAGCTGATGTTATCCATCGTAAAAAGCCATTTGCAGTTTGGTTTCCATATACTTCAATTGAACGTTTGTGGTGCTTGCTTGAGGAATCAGGTTAGACTGGGCCACAGGATTGATCAGTGTGAAAAGCTGAAAAAGTTATTGCATGGCGTGTTGTTGAACCATCTAAATCTTGTAAGTTCTTTATTATACTACCCTTTTACACGTTAGCTGGATTGTGTGTGTTAGAGTTGGGATGCTCGCTGTTTGTCATATGCTATGATCGTGTGAATTTGTGAAATTGTCAATAGTTAAGGTGTTTGGTGGCTAAAAATAATAAAACTTTTAATGTCTGTAGCAGTATATTATATGAGTATGGTACCAGTATTCACCTCATAAATTGGTGTGGTGTCAGCTGATACCATATTATACCTACTTGATTATTTTGAAGGGAAAAAATCAACCGTGTTACCGAACGATGATGTATAAAATGGTTTTCTACAGTGATCTCTTATTATTGACTGACATGATGGTTGTTTTGTTAATTGACAGCTGAAAGTGGACTCCGATGATGCTCGGTCTTCTATAATTTAGTGTATCCGTAGTCTTTCCTGCTGCACTGTGAGACTTCCAACCATTATCTATTCGGTTGGTCGACCTGGAGATTTTGTGGTTGAAGGCTGGATGAGTGTAATATTCATTTTGTGCATTAAGTTGTATTTATTTTCTTTTTGAGCAAGAGGTGTCCCGAGAAAGGAACTATAACGTACTTTGAGGCCGGATGTATTTATTTGCTGGATGAACACTTGCTGAGATCTCAATAGATGGAAAGTCACATATGAAAGCAGGGCTGTATTCGATATATCAGCTCTTTAATTTCGATGCATCTCAAGTGAAGTTATGTTGACGGACACTTATTTACTCCTAAATTCACTCTGTTTTTAAATGGTCTATTTTCACAATTCGTTTGTACTATTTTGCATTAATTAGTTCTCCCGCTGACATAATTAAATTATGTTTATGACTATCTCTGTCCTTTTTATGTCTATATTTTTAAAACATCTCCCCTTATTCCATATCCAGAAATGAGTTTTTTTTAACACCAAGGGATGGGTTCATTTCATTAAACATATCATGAGTGTACAAGAGTTTTTATAAACAAAGGAATAGAGTCATAGTACTCCGTGTCAGTCCCATAATTTAAAACCTTGTGTGCCGAAAGGTGCCTACATTTTTAGCTTCTTCTGGGTGGTGGCTTACAGTGACTTCAAGTGGACGTAGGCAGGCATCCCTGCTAGTAGCAGCAACTTTAATTTGAGTCAAATTCGGATTATTTTTTTTTATTTAAAATTTAGCTCTAAAATATATTTGATTTTGGAATATAATCATCAAGAGAATTCATTATAGAGTCTCGTTTCCAATAAAGATAAAAAGGTTGCAATAAAAAATGAAAATATCAAACTCAAGATAATTCATTATCAAGTCTCCATTACTGCAACACACCCACCCACACATACGCGGGCGTGTAATAAAGTCAGTTGCTCGGAAGTCGATTTGTACCCCGAAAACATGAAGGAAAGAAAATTGAAACAAAACAAAATAAAGATAGAACGAATACGAGCATTCATTTTGCTGTATGACAGTGTAAAGTGTTGCACCAGACAAGATACATCGTGTAGAATGACAAATCAAAGAGACATGATGCAGATAAATAGTGCAACTTTCCATAATTCAGCTTTTAACATGTTATCTTGAATCTGTAACCTCAGCATTCATCAGTTCTAAATGGAAAAATGAGATTTATCAGAATCGATTATTTATTGGAATGTATTTCCAGCCACGAGAGCTCTGTAACAAAAGCTTATTATGGCCTCCACTTTCTTGGAAGATGCACTAAAATTCGCCCTCTTTTTTTTTTTTTTTTAAATCTTTCGAATATTCCAAAACATCCATGCACCAATATGAATAGAGTTACTGAACCTGAATGACTTCGAACTCGACTGCTCCATCTTGTTAGCACCGTACAAAGTATTGAAGCCGCTTGATAAACAAAAGAGCAAAAGACACTGTCTTCAAGCTTGGCTTAACCGTGCTTGTTTGCAATCCCACATCAAACGTTTAACATAAGGCCGAAATATATCCTTCACACTCGGGTGACTCCATTCTATTGAGTCCCACCAGTCTTGGTCTTCTTTTCCGGTCCAAATCTGTAATAGAGTCGGAGGATGGAGCACATAGAAAGGAAGCATCTTTAGTTTATATCATTGAAGCAATTTATTGCATTGAAGCAGTATAATGTTTTGATACAATCACATAATATTGTCTCCCTGCAGATGCTTTTTAATCGTGGTAACCATTTTAAAGAGATTCTTCTCAACTTCGGTATGGTAACTATAACTCGATCATCGTGAGAAGAAAAATACAACATTGAGCAGGGACTGATGCTAGTTGGTTCTGAGTTATTTTTTCCATCATTCCCTATTATTTCCTCCATTTTTGCACATTCAGAGATATAAATCTCCTCAAGGTTGCTAAGATTGTGCAGCAGCCTTAGTGTGCAGCTCCCTTATTTTGTTGCAAGATTTGATGTGCAACTCTTTCAGACAACAGAAGGTGCCGTACAGAGGTGCAACTGTCACTACATCATATTTTATGATAGAAATGAGATTAGGTAACATATACAGAAGTAGTCTTTCGAGGCTTTGGAATGGGATGCAGCACGACACTTGTTCTCCTTTCATAGGGTCGCTGGGATTCTATCTTGAAATGCACTCAACTTCATCGGATTGGTTGAGTCTAAATATTTTCAAGCTCGTTAAATAATTCAATGATGGGAAGATATCTGATAAGCAGCTATTCAGGCCAACACATTTAGATATTACCAAATGTTGCATGTTCAGTGGCAGCAAAATTTTGTCTGCTATCCCTCTTCCTCTCTTAAAGCAGTATCGTTTCAAAGTCAGCAGTTTACAACTTAATATCTTTTTGTTCAAATAGACCATTGATCCAGAATCGGACTTACCTACTGAAATATTGTAGAAGTTATGCTTCCCATGTTTTTGTTGGGATATGGTGAATTTGTTGAGATCGTGCACATCACAGAACGATCCTTGAAATCCTTCCAACTGTTTCAACTCTTCCATCTCTTCTCCTCTCACTTGAAGATGGTCAGGAACAATAAGGCGTTCCAGAATCCAGAAGGGAGAGTTCGCAAATAATCCAGCTGGTATCATTTCGAGACTGCTCATATCCCCCAAATTTAGACACTCGAGATTGATCAAATTTTGCATGCCTGGAGGCAATTCTTTGATTTGAATCTTGTTGAGATCAAGTTCTTTCAGCCCCGTGACTTCGTCAGAGGTGGCAAATACTTGAGGTCAAAACAATATGCTAGTAACGGTGCATTAAGATTTCCCAGTTCGGCAACGGAATTCGGTAACACCTGAATCCAAGTGTAACTTAAGTCTACAACTCGAAGACCACGCATGTGCAGAAAAACTTTCTGGAATAACCTCAAGCGGTTAAAGCTACAGAAGAGTACAGGGAAAACCTCAGTTTCCATGTCATCCTTCCCCATTGAAAATTCTTTCAGTTCCTCTAATGCATCTCTCCATTCATGAATGTCTGTGACACCTCTCATGCTTCCACCCATCGTTATAATTCCAAGTGGCAAGCCACGCACATATCTTTGCCACATCTTTTGCAACTTTTTCTGTTTCGTGAGAAAGTTTTGTGCCACTACCAAGTTTGTTCAAGAACAATTTCCAAGCTTCCTCCTCACATAGAACATCTACTTTTATGTTCTTTTCACAACCCATTCTATCACAAACATCTACCCATCTACTAGTTATCAGCAACTTGCTTCCATCTGTTCCAAGTGAAATTCCTGTCTTCTCAATCTCAAAATTCTTCCACACATCATCCAAGATCATCACAAATCTAATCCTCCTCTTTAGTGCCTCAAACAATCGTGCAGCTCTATGACTTTCATTATCTTCATTTGAGAGATCTATGTTCAGAACATGGGCAATGTCATTCTGCAATGGTGTTTTGTGAGACATCTATCCAATACATATAACCATTGAATGTAGGATCGCTCAGGAGTTTGTCGTGAATATGCATTGCTAGTGTTGTTTTACCGACTCCTCCCATTCCATATATGCCAATTTGTAAGTCACCGTCATTCATCAACCACCTCCAAACAGTCTTTAAATTTTGTTCTAAAGCTCGTTGGCCTCTCCATTCTGCGGTCACCAATTGCCTTGCCTTCGTCTTGCAAACTTCAAGAAAAAGCCCCTCAGCAAATTTACCACATTCAACAAGTTTATCAACCTCCAACTGCATCTCCTTGCTAAGGCTTCCAGATATAGACAGGAATTAAAGGTA